>NC_030998.1:672221-1021153 GCF_000149955.1 Fusarium oxysporum f. sp. lycopersici 4287
ATAAATACACTCGACTTCATCCACTTGTGAGAAGACTATCGGAAACTTGTCTCCGGGGCAGGCAAAAAACCCAAGACCTCTACCCTAAGTGAGAATAAAACTTAGGTAAGCTTAGTAAACTTTGACAATCTTAGTATATTTTAGGATTAATTTAGACCAGTGAGTCTTTGAACCCTGATCAATGTCAGAAGTCCTTTTGCTCCTTCTGGCCCCGGAAGTAGTTGCTCGTGGTAGTGCAGTTGAGCATATATTGTTTGAGTCTGGTCGGTGTATGTTATCGCGAGCGGTCCAATCGAAGGCAGAATAGAGATGCAGAGTATGACCAAGCAGCTTGGAAATAGGTTGACGAATGGCCAAGAGCTCATGCTATGGTTCAACCAAGCACGATTGATAGGTTTGAACATCGCGGTAAGAGTGGAAAGTTGGGAATAAAATGGGCTGTCTTGCGACTCCGAGTAATAAGTAAATAAATATTATTCATGGTGACATAAATTCAACTTATGTTTGAACTACTATGACCCAGTACACACATGATCCGGTGTTATCTACAGAGCATTACACAGTTCGCCGCTACCCATGTTGAGAGAAGGGCCGGATGCAAACTCCAGGTCTCACTTCGATCCCCCTGTTTGTGCTCACTGACACTTTGGAAGGTTACTTAATCCCTTTGAGTCGTGAAGAGAAATGCCTGAGATGCGTATTGTCAAACCTATGCAGATCGGTCGTCGGTAGGGGGTATATACAGCGACATTGAGTGTGGTCGACAGCCGTCGTGAGTGGGGCTATTGCAGATCATAGTGCGAGCCTTCGCGTTAGGGCATGTCCCATTATGAACTCTGAGGTGCTCAATCTCTTGGGTGATTGGCGGTGCGCTTCATGCGATAGCCTGGACTACAGTTTGCCACTCTCTTGCTACAGCGTGGAGTTCTATCTACTCTCGGAAGCCGCACACAATGTGTGGGCTGGCAATCTCCCATGGCTTGACTTGACGACCAACTTGATCCTGGTCGGGGAGTTTTCAACTGGGAAGTTCGAGGACAAGGAAAGAACACATTCCGCTAGCTGTATCAGGGTGGACGAAGAACCAAGGCGCAACACCAAGTTGTGCGGGCTAGCTTTGTCTTGTTCAAAATGCACTTCAAGTAATTGTTCAAAGAAAAGCTTCAGTAGCCTCCTCCGTGCCTGTATTTCGATTCTATCAGAGCAGGGGGGGGAGGCTACGTTCAGTGATTGCGGTCGTTTCAATCTGTGAACATGCTGCGGCGGGCGGAACAAGCAGAGCCGCTTCCCTGTTTGCAGTTTAATAGATTGCCAGCATCTGTGTGACCACATGTCGGTAGTCCCCCCCTACGCGTGTGCCAAGTGGCTTGTAAGTCAGTACACTTGACTTGTGTCCCGTGCGCGATCTTGGGCTGTGTCGTAGAGTGTGCTTCGTTATGGGCTCATGGCCAATCGCTGAAGCTTGCCTCATCTCGTGGCTGATTTGGTTGCCAGGGCTTTACCGCTCCATCAGACCAATAGACGCTGCAACTCGGTCGTTGTCAATTTCCTTGATCAGATAATTCTCAGATAGAATGCCTGGAAGCCAAGGCTGACCGGCCAGCTTCTGAGCCCTCATCCAAAAGGTGCATGGTGCGACCTGGCAACCTCCTGCCCTCCCTCCGCCACTGGCAGCCTTCCAGCTTGTTCATCCTCCGAAGCAAAGCCCTAACCACTCGCTACACCTCGTTCTTCCCCGCACAAACCTCCTTCGTATCTCTTAATCTTTGAACGGGAGCCATCGTCCTCATTTATCACCATATCTTCACTCCACCAAGCCAGCTGTTCGCTGTGCACTCAGTATCATTTTCAACCCTCTCGATCACGCGTCGTCACTGCCTCAGTGCATGTGGGCTCTCGGCCGCTGACCTGAAGAGCAAGAACCACATCTCGCTCACAGTGAGGAGTCAGGCAATCTCCAGTATGTCCACCGACCCCCAGAATGGAGAAGCTTCAAGCTGACTGCAACCCAAGTACAAGCCGGCTGCCAAGGCCTCACTCTCCGCAAGCCTCCCCTCCCCTTTCATTTCCTCTCGATGCCCTTTGCACTTCACGCCTGTTACCGTGCGATCCATCATCAGATGTCCCAGCACTGAGCCCTGGCTATTGTGACCCTGCACCATGACAAGCCTCATTCAACTATCCCTGCTATGCCCTTCGCTTGCAAATGCCCACGCGAATCTCGCGACAAATGGATACCTGTGGGAATTCAGTTGTGGAGCGGACATGGGACAACACCTGCCATCAGGATCTTCTCAACCGGCGCGGCTTCCAGGCGGCCTACAACCGAGTGGCCATTCCGGAGCTCCTCGAGCGTCTCAAGCAGGAGAATCACTCTGGCTCCGAAACTCCAGAGATCCTGCCATCCAGCTGCTCTCGAGAAAGACAAGTGAAACAAGTGAGTTTGCCACTCTTCGATAATTAGCAACATCCTGACCTTTTCTTGTAGCAACGACATCCTCTTCACCAACCTCCGGTGCGAGATCATGAATACCATCGCCATGAACATAATCATTTCTACCCCCCGTTGCTCAGGTTTCAGCTCTAGCCAGTGGCCAGTCATCCACAGTGCCCATTTGATTGCTCTACCGGCCAGCAGTTTGGGCTCCCTCCTGTGGCTTCAAACAGCCTTGTTGCACAGAGGGATGTTGGGTTCGGCAACCCCAACGGCTTTGGTCGCTTCGACCCTCGCCGAATTGCGGGCGGTCTCAGCCTTGGTAGCTTCATGATCAAGTCTCCAGCCCTCTTGACAGACAGACAGGCTTGATCCAGGTAGGGCACTGGAGGCAGGAATCAGCTGTCACGTCCATCAACTCAAAATAACACTCTCAAAAACACACTTCAGGCAGCATACCAACTACCCACACAATAGCCCTGTCTCGGGATCAGGGTGAATTGGGGGTGGTTATGAATAGGGGCCCGCATCGAGCGTGGAATCGATGTTGGGCCGAATCGAGCGAGGCATCTAACGCTGCCTGCGGGCGAAAGGGTGTTCTCAAAGCTGGGGTAGGTTGGGTGATGAGAACTCGGCGTCGGATCAATCCATTTGTATTCTCAGGCTGTTTACAGCGAGATTACCAAGATGAAAGGCCAGGCCACCGAGTACATGACGAGCGTGGTGATTATAAGCTCTAAGCCACAGGTCTCAGCTGCAAATAACACATCTAGCTCACAATGATGAGTACATGACGAGTCCGTTCCCATGCATGGAGCCTTTTGTGATGCAATCCAGAGAAACAAGTAAGCGTGATGTTTCTACAAGTGATACGATGTTTCTGGCAGATACGCAGAGAAAGAAAAGCGCGTAGTATCCCTGTGAGCCATGGAGATTGAGGCCTCTTGTGAGTTTGGCTGTCGGATGCTTGCTAGGATTTGGGAGCCTGGGGCGTGGCATGAATCACTCTCATCTCCTTACCGTCAAGATTCACCTTCCGCTTAAACTCCATTTCCAGCAGACGTTCCACTGAATAACTGTAAGCACAATCTAATTTCGCCTAAAAGGCTGTTTCATCTCACTGACACATGGTGACAACGGTAGTTAAAGCCAATACATTTCTTTCCTCACTTATATTTGCACAACAATCCGTCCCTTGAACGCCGCATCCTCATAAATCTCAACAATATCAGGAATCTTCTCAAACGGCAACACTGTCAAATGCGACCTCACGCCCGCCTCCTCCACGACCTTCATCATCCTCTCCGTCGCCGCTCTCCCCGCCACGTAACTCCCCTTTATCGTCAACTCTCGAAACACAATCGGCGCCGCGTCGAACTGCCATGGATTCTGAGGAAGACCCAGTATTCCCAGCGTGCCTTTGATCCTCAGGATACTGAGCGCCCAGCCATTCGCTTCTAACGATGGGGTGCAGACAACCGCTGCTGCGACGCCCTCGCCGTTTGTGAAGTCATAGATGGCTTTTGATGCCGCTGCGATGTCGGAAGAATCCACAACAAGGTCAGGCTTCAGTGCTGAGTTCTCCACGTCTGATGCTAACTGTCGACCAGCTTCTCTGCTATCCACCGCAACGACCTTGAACCCTAGCGCTTTTGCGAACTGCACACCCAAGTGCCCGAGTCCACCAATACCCACGATCGCTATTGTCTCCCCTCTGCTCACTCCCGCTGTGGCGCCCTCAAGACTTCCCCATACTGTCGCTCCCGCACAAGTGAGCGGCGCAGCTTGCTCAAACGAGATCGAGTCCGGCAGTTTCACGGTTGTCTCCGGGTCAGCAGACGCATACTCCGCAAACCCTCCATCGTGCAAGAAGCCAGCTGTTTCTCGGTTATCACAGAATCTGGGATCAAGCTCTTCGCCTCTCCTTTGCGTCAAGCGACATCCTACACATGAGCTGCAAGCATGCTTGAAGTTGAGGACGCCAACACGATCGCCGACTTTGAGATCGCCTTGGTAGTTGCTACCCAATTTGGCAACAACTCCAGCTATCTCATGAGATGGTATGAGGCCGATTGGCGCTGGTCTCTCGAACTCGCCTTGCAATGCTTGCAGGTCTGAGTGGCAAAATCCAGCAGCGTGAACCCGCACGAGAATGTCTGTGTCTCGGATGGAGGGCAGTGGACGCTCCCCAAAGGCATACGGTTTGTTATACTGGGAATTGTCAGCGCTCATTCATTCCGAATAATTCTGTGTAGTCATGCTCACCTCCGCGATATACGCCGCTCTCATTCGAGATGGCAATGCAGTGTTGGACGCCATCGCGATTGCTTCTCTTCGTTTCACAAAGTTCCCCGGTGTCAATCTCGAAAATCAACAACAAGCCTCTCTACTGTTACAAATCCGCAGAACCGATTGCCGTGTTATCTCCCGGCCTGGGCTCTGTCGCCACCCTACGTTATCCGTCATGTCATGGTGTTGGAGTACCCCAACAGGGATCTTGGGGTAAGTCTCCAGCCATGGTCAAGGTACTCCAACAGCTTGAGTGGACCACGAAACGGGTTGAGATTAAGAACAATATCCTGAGAAATGGCGGGGTTACTTTATCTATGTTGATAAACTGATAAGTTTACCTCTAGGTTGTGATTGTCTTGGCTAGTACGTTTCAACACCTCACGCCATTCCGCCTCGATCGACGCCGCAACCATGTCTGTTTTCTTCAAAGAGATTCTACCGTATGTTGACTCTTGAGCCGAATCATCACAGGGCATGAACAAAAACTAATAACTGTTTGCAGTGGTAACCCTGTTCAAGCAGGCGACGTCGAGGCCCTACTCGACCCCATCAATCTCACCATCCGCCCCGAAGAATCATCAGAATACCAACTCCTCCTCGCAGCTGTTCATGACTGCGCAGAACGTGTCTCCAATCTCCCCGACTATCAGCCCGTCCCGGATATCGAAAGATTCCCCCGTCAAAACATCCAT
Organism: Fusarium oxysporum f. sp. lycopersici 4287; assembly: GCF_000149955.1. Taxonomy (NCBI): domain Eukaryota; kingdom Fungi; phylum Ascomycota; class Sordariomycetes; order Hypocreales; family Nectriaceae; genus Fusarium; species Fusarium oxysporum. The sequence continues at coordinate 677,640 of NC_030998.1, forward strand.
CTTCCCGAAGAACACGAGCAAAGCTATGGTCATGCCTGGGCGCATCGTTTCATCATCGAAGGCGACAAGTCTTCGCGCTCTGCATTGGCGGGGAGGTCGGTTTGTCTGAAAGACTGTATCGCTGTAGCTGGTGTGCCGCAGTTCTTTGGAAGCGATGCGTTTCCCGCTTGGACACCGTCAACTGATGCCACTGTTGTCACGAGAGTCCTTGAAGCAGGGGCTGTGATTACGGGAACAGCGACATGTGAAAACTTCTGCAACTCGACATCATCTTTCACAAGCGCCCAAGGAACGATCGATAATCCGCGCAAAGAGGGATATTCCGCTGGTGGTAGTACCTCTGGAGGCGCAGCCCTTGTCACGGGCGGTCTGGCCGATATAGCAATTGGTACAGATCAAGGAGGCAGTATCCGTGTACCAGCCTCACTATGCGGTTGCGTCGGGTTCAAGCCAACGCATGGACTTGTCCCATATACAGGTATCACGAGTGGCGATCAGATTGATGATCATGCCGGACCCCTCGCCCGGACAGTTGACGAAGTTGCTGCTTGCTTGGACGTCATTGCAGGATACGACGGCATTGACGACCGATCACTTGGTGCACCATCAGCAGGATCTTTCGACTTCTTGGGCTCATTGGCCGGTGCATCCGTCAAGAACCTCCGAATCGGCGTTCTGAAAGAAGGCTACAACAATGATCTGGTACAGCCAGGTGTAAAGCAAACCTTTTTCGACACAATAAACCGACTCAAATCTCTCGGTGCTACTGTCGAAGAGGTTTCGATTCCCCTTCATAAAGAAGGCCCTTCAATATGGACCATCCAGCAACGCATATCCGGCTCGACAGGCATCCTGGGCCAAGCTAATGGCCGCCGAGGTCTTTACCTGACAGAGTTCGAGCAAGCCCGTCTTCCATGGACATCTTCTGAATTTGAGAAGCTCTTTCCTTCCACCAAGAACACTGTCATCAACGGCATCTATCTTTCACGCAATTTCCCCGGTCTCTATGCAAAGACAGTCAACATCGGTCGGCAAATACGCGATGCATACGAAGCAAAGTTCAAAGAATACGACGTCATCATCATGCCAACAACACCCTTCGTCGCACCGCGTCATGGCTCACGAGAGTCTGTGCTCAAGTCATTCGAGCCGAGCATCGGGATGACGAATAACACTGCCATCTTCAACGTCACGGGTAATCCCGCTCTGTCGCTTCCTGTTGGTTGGTCAAAGGCTGTTGATGATGAGAGTGTTTTGTTGCCAGTTGGATTACAGATCGTTGGTGGCCTCTGGCAAGAGAAAAAGGTTCTGAACGTTGCGAAAGCGCTAGAGAGTAGTTTTGACTGGGAGCAGGAGGGAAAGTCTACAGTTGAAGAGACGGAGGATGTGCTGAACGAGGTCCGACGCGTCAGAGAATCTTCACATCTGTAGAGGCCGGTGTTTGGCGCCTTTAGAAGGAGCATCACTATATTGTTATGCAGATTACCATTGATCATTTGCCGCGCGTGCTTGTTGAACGCTTTACATGACAAGTTACGGGATTTCGCCTAGACCTTCAGAATCTCATCTCGTCTTAGTCTAAAGCTGCTAATATCTCTTCGTAATTTTCTCTAGCTTTTGCAATATCGTCGAAACCTCTACGTACCCATCCCCGATCAAGTTGGCCGTTCTCCGGGATGATATGTGATTAACGCGATACCGTGTTATTTCTGCCCTATTCTGTTAGTTGATTATCTGCCCGCGATGACACCCCAAAGATAACGCTATCAGACGCTACTCCAAGCCTGCCCCACCCACGACTCCATGATAAACGATGCACTACCCCATTCGCCCCCTCCGTCACGATTCCACTCCAACTCTTGGAGTCATTGCTGCAGAATGGGTGATAACATCGGCACATACGACACTCCAAACAAGCGACAAAGAGTGGGTTACAATGGGGCTGGAGTCAATCTACGCATGTGTCCACATTGCGGGCGCACCTTCAAACGAACGGAGCATCTCGAGAGGCACGTCAGAACACGTGAGTCTTGTGATCTGATTGAAGATAGGGTAGCTGATTTGATGTAGATACCAAAGAGAAGCCGTTTTTGTGCCATTGCGGGGCGTCATTTGCAAGACGCGACCTGCTCACGCGTCATCAAAGGCTAGCCGAGCATGAGGGCGACGTCCCATCGCCTGAACCTGCCCAAGGTAATGTGACTGTCGTACAACAAGGGAATGATAGCATCGGTGATCCAGACTTGGCTGCGGCTGTGTCACTCTCCGGCCTAAGTGTTGACCCATGGTTCTGTGCAAGAACACAGCAGCCGATGCAGCTTCCTGTTGCTGTTCCTCAGACAGTGAATGAACAAGTGCAACATCAACCGAGTGCAGACGATGGTCAATTCGTTCCCAACTTTCTGTCACCACAGATGCTTGACAGCGGTCAGTACTCTCAGTCCCATCTATTTCTCGATCAACACAGCTGACTTAGAAAAGGCGTCGACTTTGACACCCACTTTCGCGAGTTCACCAGTTTCCTCGACGGCGTTGGACTCTCGGCTGAGTGGAGCCCTTTCTTCGGCGACCCTGACAGGCATGAGGAACCCATCGATCCCGGGCTTACGCAAGACGATAACGAAGAGACCTCTCCCCGGCAAGGAGCCCCAACCCGAGCTGGGACGCCTTTCAGCTCATGGCTTCCTTCTGCACCTACGGGTAATCGGATATCCAACTATGTCTCTGACACCGACAGTAAGTCTTGGCTTCAGACCTTGATCGACGTGATCACTCACACGGACAGATCCAAGGGCTATTGACCCTGAAACACGACCGTTCAAAGTCACCGAAGAGCAAAGATTGAAACTCAAAACATCTATCCTTGACCACTCGCATCTCCTGGACCCAGCCTTTTGTGTCCCATCGAGACACGCTCTCACGCGTTATGTGACCTCTTTCTTCGGCGGCTTTCATACCCATATGCCGTTCATTCACATACCGACATGGCAGATCAACGATCACTCACCTGAGTTGATCTTCGGCATCGCCGCCATCGGAGCGCAGTACTGTTTCGAGTCGAGAGCCTCAGAGAGATTGTTCTTCGCTGGAAAGGCTCTACTGATGGAGAGACTGAGAAGGGACGCACACTCATTTGGTGTGTCCTCAGTTCCTATACCGCATGCCGTGCCACATAATGGTCGTCGGAGCGATGCTGGCAACGATGCAGCGGTCGAAACTATCAGAGCTTTGATCACGCTCATGGGCTTCGCAACATGGGAACCCAAAGCATCAATGGTCCAGGAGTCCTTCGCATTGCAGGGCATTCTCACTCAGGTCCTTCGAAACTCTGGCCTTGAGGACGTCGATGAGCCCGCATCGCCAACACCATCAGATCAACCAAGCGACGGCAACTCACTCTGGCACGAATGGAAGACGTGGATTAAGCAAGAGTCGAACAGGCGCTCAAAGCTCATCGGCTTTTCCTTCCTTCATACCCACAGTATCGCTTACAACGTCTATCCAACACTCCGTAGTAACGAGATTGGTCTGCGACTACCATGCTCTACAAAGGAGTGGAAAGCGCCAACTCCAGCCTTGTGGCGTACTGCAACAAAAGAGATCCAAGAGCCACAGTTGTTCTTCCGAGAAGCGTTGTCATTGCTGCTTAAGAACAAGAATGACACAGCGCCACTATTGCCAATTCCTACGCCACTAGGCAATTATGTCCTGCTCCATGGCCTACTTCAGAGAATACACATCGTACGAGATCTGAGCCTTCCGGTGACCAGCAGCTCGGCTGTCCTTCCGAGCGAAGAGGTTGAGAAACTCGAACGAGGTTTGCGCTCGTGGACTTCGTGCTGGCAACAAGCCCCAGAGTCAACCCTCGACCCGAACAACGAGAACGGACCGATCCCTTTTACTTCCAGCTCCCTTCTGTCATTAGCATATGTGCGCATATATCTGCACTTGGGTCCATACAGACAACTCGAGACACGGGATCCGCAGCGTATCGCCAATGCCATCGCAGGCAGCCCCGATATCGAGAGGAGTGACGGCGTGATTGCCGCACTCCTCTACTCGGCTCACATGATTGGAATCCCGGTCCGCTTAGGCGTTGACCGTGTTGCAAGAAGTCAAGCCTTCTTCTGGAGTGTGAGGCACTCGCTCTCTGGTCTGGACTGCGCTGTACTATTGAGCAAATGGCTGTCAAAACTTGGGGAAACACTTGCCGAGCGCCCGCTGAGTGGTAAGTCTGCTTTTGATTGAAAGCCCCAATACTTGGTCCTAACAGATATCTCAGATAGCGAAGACAGGATCTTGCACTGGGTCAGATGCATCGTCGAGGAGGCATACACGGTCGTCGACTTTGATCAAGGCGCTGACACGGATAACCCAACTCTTCTGGACTTCCGAGATCCAAGCAACCTATGCCTGGCAGTTTTGAAGATATGGGCACATTTCTTCAAGAGTAACACCCAATGGCCTTTCATCAACATCATAGGTGTTGGGTTGGAAAAGTATCGGGAAATACTTATTCACAAGAACATCGGCTGATGTCTTCACCTGACAACATAGGCTCTTGAAACGCTTTATTCATGGCTACCAATAATACCCTACTTCTGTTCCTGAGCCTTGGGCATAACAGCTCCCTTTGGGGGCTTATTCTTCTTCTTGAACTCATCACACATCTGCTCCATCGTTACCCACTCAACACCTTCATGCTTGTTGATGTACTCAATCAACCTGTCTACTGTCAGCTTAAACTTCACCTGGAAGACTTTGTCGTTTACCTCTCGTGCATCAGCAGAGCATGTGGCCGACCGGAAACATCCGGATGAACTGTAAGAGGAAACACGCAGATCTCATCGGGATCATCGGCGTATTCGCGGTAGAAGTAGTCAAAGTGATCTCGCCACAGATCTTCAACATCTCGAGAGTTGACCCAGCCGTGGCTGTTGGGGGCGTCTTTGATGAACATCATGGGAGGAAGGCTATCAAAGTGTCAGGGTCAGTCACAGCCGCATTCTAAAATACGAGATAAACATACTGTGATAAACGTTAGCTGTTAAATCTCGTATTAATTACTGGAAAGACTCACCTCATCCAAATACCAGTTTGCTGGAATCTCAACAAGTCCTGTATCCTGCCCCTTTACCAATGGCTTCATCCAAGTCTCAGCCTTTTGCTTATAGTCGATCTTGGTCCAGCTATCATTAGTGCGTAGCCAGTACATATGGCAATCGTCATGAGACATTGAGTGATCATACTCGATGCCATAGCTCAGCATCAGATCGACGCCCTCTTTACTAGTCTCCCACCAAGGGGCGACGCTTCCGCGAGGAGGCTTGCCGCAGAACTCTGTAAGCATCTTGTGAGTCTTTTCCAAGACATCACGTTGTTGCTCTAGTGTCATGTCGGAAGGATTCTCATGAGAGTAACCTATCGGATCGCCGTTAGTTGCAGGGGTTAATGCTAGATAGTCACATCACGAACCATGGAGCCCTATTTCATGCCCGGCATCACGGACCATTGCGCATTCTTCGGGGAAAGTCTCGAGACTGTGCCCGGGGATGAACCATGTCGCCTTGATGTTGTACTTGTCGAACAGCTTCAACATTCGGCGAGTTCCATGTGTTCCTGCGAACAAGCCACGGGAGATATCGCTGGGTGAGTCTTCACCTCCATAGGAGCCGAGCCATCCAGCGACGGCGTCAACATCAACACCGTACGAGCATAGAATACGCTTAGGCATGGTGGTGTTTGTTCTGGTGACAATGGAAAGGAGTGGGGATTAGTTCAGGACTGGAACACGGTATGCAGTGCAATAGTGATGTGAAAAACCTCTAGGAAGTCAAGGGTTCAGATAGCTGTGGCTAGAAATACGTCAAGATTCTAGAATCTGGACCCTCAAGAATCACGCATGCGGCAGTCTCCCCCGCGTCTCCAACCCAAAGATTCGCAAATACCGATAACTAATAGAGGGGTAATGACGCTTATCAGCCACTACTCTATCATGGGGTATCATTCACCCCAGAACTAATCTCACGCTAGTCTCCAACTCCAACGCTATGCTCCAACTCTCTTATCACTCTACGAGTCAGGATCTTCCCCAGAGTTTTACGGGGGTTGTTTTTACCCCAGACCTTATCATTGGACTTTGATGAAGCATCCACAAGGAGATATTGCTGGGTTCTTGATAAAGTTGAGCTTGGCGAGGACTGCCGGTGTTGATCGACAAGTGATAATAGACAGGTCGATCCCACCGTTTTTGAGTCCTGCATCATCAATCTTATTTCTTCATCAATCTCTTATGAACATTACTTCGACCAATATGAGTTCTTCTGAAGGAGAGAAAGGCGAGAAGCAGTCTGGTGGTATGCTCAGCAATGGAAGCATTGAGCTTGGAAGACAGGAGGGAGTTGATGATGGAGAGGTCTTTCAGAAAATTCCTGGAAAGGTTGACTTCCGCACTGTCGGGTGGATTCAGGCCTCTGTCATCTTTCTGAAGGGTAAGTGGTTGTAACATGTCTTTGAATCTCAAGCTAACTCTTCAAGTCATTTTCGCAACTGGCGTCCTCACAATCCCGAGTGCCATGTTCGTCCTTGGTGCTCTCCCTGGCGCCATTAATGTCCTTGGGTGGCAAGGTCTCAACACCTACTGTGCCATTGTCCAAGGAAACTTCCGAAACAGACATGCTGGCTGCCACAGTATCGCCGATATGGCGAATGTAGTTGGCGGCACTTGGCTAAAGGGTAAGAAAGCCTGACTGTATTATATGCACAAAGACTAATAGTCACCGTTTCAGAGGTCGTTGGAGTTTTGTTCCTCGTCACATATGCGATTGTGGGCGCGTCAGGAATCTTCGGTACCTCTGTTGCGCTTAACGTTCTTAGCAACCATGCTATCTGTACCAATTGGTTCATGTTAGTGGCGACCATTGCTGTTCTTATTCTTGCTAGTGTCCGCAAGTTTGAGAACATTGCTTGGCTCACCTGGGCTGGTTTTTTGACAGTTTACGTCGCTGTTTTCATCGTCGTGTAAGTTTCTCACATCCCTTATTCTTTTTTTTCCCCTCTGACATTTCTTAGCGTCGGCGTTACAACCCTCGATCGACCTGCTGCTGCTCCTCAAACCGGAGACTACGACTTCGGCTACCATGTTATCGGCCATCCCACTTTTGTTGCGGCCATCACGTCAGTCTCTACAATCTTCTGCAGTGGTGCTGGAACTTCCGCCTTCCTGCCAGTCATCTCTGAGATGCGCCGACCTCGAGACTACAACAAGGCCGTCTACCTCTGCATGGGTATCGTCACTGCTTCATACCTCACTTTCTCGCTTGTCGTCTACAAGTATTGCGGTCAATGGGTTGCTTCGCCATCTCTAGGAAGTGCAGGCCCAACCATCAAGAAGGTCGCTTATGGTATTGGCCTCACTGGTCTCCTTGTCAGTGCCTGTCTGTATGTCCACGTCGCAGCTAAGTACCTCTTCGTTCGACTCCTTCGACACTCAGAGCACTTCCAGAAGAACACCGTGGTCCACTGGGCAGTTTGGCTGGGATGCACTACTGCCATGTCGGCTGTTTCGTTCCTCCTCGCTTCTGGAATCCCCATCTTCAACTACCTCCTGGCTCTCGCAGGAAGTCTAACCTTTTCACCTCTCGCACTCGGTCTGCCTGGATATCTTTGGGTGTACGATCACCAGCACTATCGAAAGGGAAAGATGTGGCAGGTTATTGTTTACTATCTGAACTGGTTGATGATTGCGCTTTCTGTGTTCTTGACTATTGGTGGAACTTATGGTGTTATTCAAAACATCATCGATGCTTATTCACAGGGACTTATTGGAGGAGCCTTCAGTTGTGAGAACAATGATAGGTAGATTCTTATGACTCAAGCCTAGTATACAGTTTTAAATTCAAGCTTATTTAGTCCATTGCCCCCTTTTCCATGGCAGAAGTATTTCAATATTGCTGTAATAGAGCAAACGGTGATTACAGATGCCTTTCAGGCAATCCGCCTATCGCACCAAGCGTGGCAATACACAAGATAACAGGAGGGCAGGGGAGAAGCCGCTGGAGATGGTCTGATCTAATGTTCGTTAGGCCCCAGATGCATTCGGTAGTCTTGGTGTAGAGGCGGCAGGTTCTTTATATTAGTCAGTAAAGTATTACTCTCGGTAGGGGCCTGACTTCTGAGCTAACTATTGGAGCCTATCTTCCGTCTAATATGGAACTTTCAGGCTTCGCGGTCTCTCAAAGACATGCCAAATGATATCATACTCTGTTCGTTTATCCAATATGTAACAGCCATCGTGTGTGAAGCATCCAGTGTGATAGCACGTGCATTTATGCTGTTGAATCCCAAAACCTCTTATTTCATAAATCATGTATCTAGTTCCTCCAACGCCAAACTCTATTGTGAAGATCATAATCCCAAATTCCGACTCGTTGCGCTTTGTTCGCTCGCGCTGCAAGCGTCTGGATTCGCCAGTTCGTGGGAAACGCGTATATGAGTTACCAACTCGATCTCGTCATCTCTAACGCCCCATTTCGCATACGACGATGGCGGGGCTTGTCCTTTATGTGTGCCTGTCTTGGATGTTTGTCCTACTCCGATCCGTGTGTGGTTGCCGTAGCCGCTGAGCTGGTGTGAAGACGAGCGATTTGTAGACTTTTTCGACCGTACGATGAATGTTCGAAGGCCCGGGAGACAAACGACTATAACGGCGGTACTCATTTCGGCGAGAGATAAGGTATCTATGCACTAGGTCAGCTTGTGCATGTGAAAGAGGGCTTTGGTGTCAGAACGTACTGCCGGCTTCGTCTTCGAGCTCAAAATCGGTCACATTGTACGCGATGAATCGGGAAAGGCTGACTATCAATGTGATGGTTCCCAAGGAAAAGACGCCAATGAGACCAATCTTTTGTTCTTTTCGCAATCTCAAGTGCTTCAGCAGGAAGAATGGATAGATAAATACTGAGCCCATCTTAGAAACGTAAAAGTAAACGAGGCATTCGAAACATACTTAGCAAATCCGTCGAAAAGTTGAGAGCCCACTGAATACAGAAGGAAGGATATGAGTTCCACGCTGACTTTAGCTGATTCTCGATAGACCTGATGATGCCAGTCAGTTCATGAGCTTTGGCAAGACTACAATTGGACTAACCAATTATCGGAGAAGGGCAGGCATATGAGAGTGTTCGTAAGAACCGATGCAAGCAGAGCGCAACCGAGATAAATCGAGATTCCGAGTAATGCTCTTCTCAAGGTTTCCAGAACCCTGGGAATTAAAGTCCAGTAGAAGAGAACAATGGATATCTTGGGAAAGTAAATCCCAGTATCAAAGAAGTACTCAGCTACCAGTACAGTCTATAAGAAAGTTTATCAGCATCATGATTTCCCATTCACAGCCGCTGTGTCGTCATACTTTTAAGTACTCAACCGAGTTAACTACGAGTTCTGCTCCGACCGCGGGGTTATCGATGAGGATTTGGAGCGCGAGTGTTGAGCAGATGAACCATCCTAAGCTGAAGACCCATCCTAGCCATGCAAAGATATCGGACAGGTTGAGTAAGTTCTGCTTAAGGAGGTAATGCGCCCAGGTTCGTAGAACAAGGACAGCTAATGCCAAAACAAGCAGTACTGCTTGTATAGCCTACGCAAGTTCAATTAGTACCAAGGAATGTGAACCCAAGTAATCTGAGTAGTATGTGTTCGACAAACTTACAATAGAAGTATTGATATTCATTGATGCTTGGCTGGCGGCCACAGCCTCGGTTCTACCGCCGAACAGAGATGCGACAGGAAGGGGACATGGGTAAATGAAGAAGGAAAATTCCGCTGGCGGACGGCAGCACATTTAGCTTTTAACGTTTCACTGAAACCAACCACTAGACTTTAGAGTTTAAAGCTTGGCTTAGCTAGAACTCGGCACTATTCTCGATGGGGTTGTACATGTCTGAGCGCTTTGATGGCGTGGCACATGCTTGCTCGGAGTGATCCGATAACAGCATTCGACAAGTCCCTCCTCTGAAATAGACCTCGGCTGCATACCTGCCAAAGTATTGTACCGCAACAGAAGATAAATATGGTAATTGGTACCTATAGCTTTGACAAGAGCCTTGAAAGGAGTCTGTCCGTAAAGATGTACAACATATCGATAGCCATTGCATACCAAAACGTCAAGTCCGAGTGGGACCATAGATTTCGGCCCGCCTGCTGATCCTGACGGATCGACTTGGCGCCAATGCCAGGAAGATGAACATGGATTCTTGAAACAGCATGTACAATTTGTGGTGAGAAGAACTGCAAGTGTGGCGCGCTTGAACTGCTGTGCATAACTGGCTGGAACAACAGTACGACACGGCATTGATCAGCGCATTACATGCCTACTGTACCTCCTCTGCAAATCCGGACGTGGCTTGGATTGTGTGTGGACGTACAGGTGAAGGAGGCAATCAATTCAAGGACGCCGTAATCTCAATGTGGTTAGGTTGCGCTTGATAAGCTCCGTGTCCCCCTATCTCGCAAGCCATCATCTCTTTTCAGCTAGAAGCACCAACCAACCACCTTCTGAGATAGGCAACAGGTTCCAGTGGTTGACGGACGCACATGCAACCATAAACTTGCGCTACCAAAATTTTTATAGCGCCAGGGGCAAAAGCTCCTGAGACATGACTCGGGGCAATAAATGTCTTAGGTCAACATCAGGAGGGCCAATTCCGCGGCTTTGCCAATTGAAAGTGTCTATCAGAAGGGCAATTTGCGGCTGAGACATGTGGCTGAAAGTTTCTATCGCTCGCTCGTGACAACTTCGTTGAATTTGGAGGACGGTGACGATGAATCCATTATACGCGGTCGTCACAAGAGAACAAGTGATAGTTATACCTCCACTCTTTCAAACTTGTATAGACCAAACTTTCTGCTTCCAGCCCCTCCAAAGCTGTCAACTATGCACTCTTGCTTTCCAAGTCCGTCACTATGAAGCAATCACCAAGATATGCGCTACGCATGATGACCCCGTCAATGATATCGTCACAGTCGACAATCCGTAGTGGCATTTTTCCGTGAGATCGTAACAATTGGGTTGTATTTCGACAAATCTAAGTATCTCGCTTTACACTTGTTGTGTTTAAACCTCCTCCCCAGCCTTGATCTTCTCATACGCTCGTTTCACCTCAGGCAACGCCTGGACACGATCCAACCACGCCTTCACCTTTGGATAATCATTCAAACTCAAACCAGCATACTCATACTGTCTCATCCAAGGCTCAAAGTGAAAGTCAACGACATTCGGCCTATCCCCGGCCAAGATCCAGTCTCCACCGTGTTTCTTCAGCTGCTCCTCCAAAACTCCAAAGCATCGATAGGCCTGGGCTTGATATCTCTCATATGCATTCTCATTCTTGACGTTGTTATAATGACGAAACCAATTACACTGACCTACTGGGTGTTAGTTTCGACGTGTTGCCTAGATATACCTCGTAGAGAGATAGTAGTGAGGGTTCTTGGAAAGTTAGCTTACCTAGGAATGGCCCGAGAGTGCTAACAAGGAAGCTGGTCCACGCGTCGACATCAGCCCGTCCTTGCTCACCAGCTTCCTGTCGTACACCAAACTTGTTCTCGGTATCATAGACGCGGAGGATGTAGTTCATGCATGCAAGAGATTCCCAGCTGGTTACATTCGTATTGGGATCTTCCAAAGCTGGAACGCGGCCATTGGGGTTGATCTTGAGGAAGCGTTCACCCTTGACACCATTGGGTGCATCTCCAAACTGCCAGAGCTTGACGGCGTATGGGATGTTGAGAGCCTCAAGGAGAATGGCCACCTTGAAAGGGTTGGGGCCGGTGGTATGGGCGTGTAGGATGAGGGGCTTGATAGAAGACATGTTGAATATTGGATGTTTTGAGATTTGAGACTCTGTAACTTTCTTATATAGAGCGGTTCGTTGATATGGCTGCTGATTGCCAGGGTGCTGGGTACAAACTTATATACTTGTTGAAGAGAACATGAAGTCTAGAAGCTACTGCTGGTGGAGATGATTTGAAATCACGTCTCAAACTACGTTATGAGGTTTCACTGGTGCTATCCTGACCCATCTCGTCAATGCCGACGAAGAATTGGTAACGATGATTGGTGTACTGCAACATCATGACATAGGTAGTGGAGATGAATGGGGTCGCTACGACCAAAATAGAGTTGGAGGCCAATACATAAGGTATCTACTTTCGGTCTGCAAACCATTACTTCATGAAATGCCCAGTAACTCAAAGACATTGTCAAAGCTAACATGAATTGCCCCAAAAAGCTGGTCGGACCAGAGCGACAAAGGACAAAAAGATGGTACATGTGGAATCTAACCACTGAAGTTGGACGAACAGGGAATCGAACCCTGGACCACTCCCAGATTATTCTGATGAATCATGCTAAGGGAGTATTATACCACTAAACCATTCGCCCGAACGATTTCTGATTGGTTGAGGGATTGCTTCACTGTTGCAGAATATGATTGAACCTCAAACAGTTCATTGAAAGAGAATTCTATTACAGCGACAGCTACAACTAATTAATGACATATCCACCATCAACCATCATCGCAGATCCCTGCACAAAGCTAGCCTTACTACTGGCAAGAAACAATATGCAATCAGCCACTTCCTGCGGGCTACCCATTCGTCCCATCGGAGCGATGTTGATTGCGGGACTCAAGACATCAGCTTGAGGTCGGGTCATCGCTGTGTCAATGAGACCAGGACAAACGGCGTTGACACGAATCAGATCTTTGGAGTACTACACAAGTCAGTAACTTTACCAAATATTATGACGGCGAGGAACATACATCAATAGCATCGCATCTTGTCATGCTAATTACGGCTGCTTTACTACCGCAGTAGGCCGCTGTCATTGACGAGTATTAGCACAAAACTCCGACATGAGCTAATATATTCTCACTTACGTGCTGCTGGCCGACCAACCACTCCCAATTGTGAGGCGATATTGACAATGCTTCCTCGAACACCAGGTCTTCCATCATGCGTAGGGAGAGGGTCTTGCTTGAGCATACATTTAATAGCAGCGCGAGAGGATAGCCAACATCCGCGGTAGTTGACATTATTGATCATATCGAATTCCTCAACGGAAGACTCATGAGACCTCTTGTTGTTGCTCAACACGCCTATAATACGATCAGTCGTTAACAAGCCACTCTTCAGTATCAACACAACTCTTACCAGCACCATTGACAACATAGTCTACTCTGCCGAATGCTTTGATAGTTTCACTATATAGGTTCTCAATGTCTTCCTCTTTGGAGATATCTGTTGGTACAGCGAGGACCTGGACATCCCGGAAGGTCTCTTTAATGGCCAATTCTGTGTCGTCGAGTTTTTTTGCATCACGGTCAACTATAACAATTTTCTTACATCCTTCTCGTGCAAAGGATAAAGCTGTCTCGCGTCCGATACCTTACAACGAGTTAGCTGAATACGACAAAGGTTACAGGGCCCTTACCCGAGGCAGCCCCAGTCACGAGTGCAACGCCGTTGAAGATCGACATATTTGTTAGTCAACTTTGAGAGTTCGTTAATAGCAGGTTTGAAAAGCTCTAGATTGGACTTGGGGGGACTCTGAACGTGGCGATACCGGCGTAGTTCTTATCTCATAGTTACAGAGTAACGTACGTGCTGTGATGCCGCTGACGCTAAGCTCCAACGTTATCGTTATCGGTGTTATCTTATCTCTAGAGTGGAGTTACTCCAACCTGTGGGGTGAGTTGGAGTCGCCCTCCAAGACCCTCCATCAATCGCCCCAGTGCAGGGTAGGGGCATTGTCATGAGCATGTTCGGTTTTAACACGCTTTACATCAATCATCAGAATCTGTCAACTCAATGGGTTTCTCACGTATTATTCTCTGAAGTCTGATTCTCGAAATAGTTGTATTAACTAGGCGAGTTGGACTTTGGCTGGAAAGATAAGTGATCGGAAGGAAAAATATATCACGCTGACTGAGAATTTTTACAAACAACTTAACGGTGCACTGCCCGTTGGTTTAAAAAGACCTCAATTAACTACTTTTATATAGATAACTCTTATGCGTATAATTCTTGTGTAAAACTCAATTCTACAAGAGAGTCCATCGACGAATGGTAGCGATATTATGTCGTTTTGCAGTCTCGTCTGACACTCAGACTTGCTTCTCAGTTCATGTACAAGAAAACTCAGAGATGCTCAGGCGAGCGACAAGATCAGCCTCATCTAAAGATCATATCCTGATGTCAATCGCTTATCAAAGACCGTTATCTGACAGCTCGGTAAAGAGATATTGACGGGTCCCGTGTCACACCACTGCACAGTCATTTTGACAGGAGACTCCACCGTAGCCAAGACGCAGTAAGGCGGAAACGAGCCATATCCCCATTTTCGCCTGCGAGATCGGCTTCATCACGGAATTCAATTTCGAGAATCGTGCCTAATTTTATGGCTGTACATATCTAGAATTTCAGGAGTCTCCTTGGGATACGCGGCGTGTAACTCGTTAAGATGGAGCTTTACCCGTCAATTAACGCGACGCGTAGCGAATTAGTGCGCAAACAACAGGGCGCCCAAAGGATTAAGAGACAAACATTGTGCCAAGCCATCTTGACAAGTCCATCATCTGAAGAGAGCGAATTAGAAGCATGGCATTCCCACCTGATTCGCATCCACAAACTGCCGTCTTCCTTCTTCTACGCCCGACTCACTTCGATCGGCTCCGACATAGCGCACGATCGGCTCCAGGCCCCACTAGCCATTTCCTGTCTCTCTTGAATCCGGGGAAAGGTCCAAAGGAGGCCAAAACAAGTAAGATCATCCATTCCCCCGCATTTGGAGTCTCAAAGCTGTTACATTAAGAAAAGAAGACGAATTAAAACGATGTATTTTGATGCATGAAGAGTGAGATTTGAACTTGCGGCTGCATTACGGAACTCGTGATGCGGATCCCCCATGTCGGATGGTGGGGCAGTGAACTGACTTGATCGTACGTGAACTTAAACCTGGGAGTTATATAAAGAGGCTGCTGATCGCCGTCTCTTGACGAAAGGAAAAGAGAAATTTAGAGATTATGAAACTACCAGTAACTTCATTGACAAAACTTTTTAACCAACGATTCCGTGGGCCTGTATCCAGGAACATCAATCGGTCTTTCTACGCTACGATGAGAGCTGCGAGGTATTACGGTATCAAGGACATTCGTGTCGAGCAGGTCCCTGAGCCTTCAGTGCAGCCCGGACAAGTCAAGGTCAGTACCTCTCACTAAGACACGCTCAGATGTAGATGCTAATAGAAACAGGTTGCTCCTAAATTTGTTGGAATCTGCGGCACAGGCAAGGAGAGCAGTCTGAAGACCAGCCAAATGCTAACAGATACCAGATCTGCACGAATATCTTGGAGGACCAAACTTTTGCCCAACCAAGCCTCACCCTCTCACATCAGAAAGTATTCCTGTAACACTTGGCCACGAATTCTCAGGAATCATCTCCGAAGTTGGCCCCGGCGTAACCGGCTTCGAAGTAGGTCAGCCCTGCGCAGTTCAGCCAACCCTCTTCTGCGGCCACTGCGCTGCATGCCACACCAGCGCCGAGAACGTCTGCCATACCGGTGGTTTCCTCGGTCTCTCTGGCGGTGGCGGCGGTCTTTCCGAGTCAGTCTGTGTGAACGCGACGCACGTCTTTGCGCTGCCAAAAGACCTGCCCCTCGAGATCGGAGCACTTGTCGAGCCGCTTTCTGTAGCGTGGCATGCTATGTCTGCGGCGCCGGAAATCAACGAGAAGTCCAAGGTTACAATTTTGGGCGGTGGGCCGATTGGTTTGGCGATGATTTTGTGCTTGAAGGCCAAGGGCGTTAGTGAGATTATTGTTTCCGAAGTTGCCGCCTCGAGACAGGAGTTCGCGAGGCAGTTTGGTGCCACCAAGGTTGTGAACCCGATCAAAGAGGACCTCAACGAGGTCGTTCTTGGCTTGACTGGTGGTTTGGGTGCTGATGTTGTTTTCGATTGCGCCGGTGTACCAGCGAGGTGAGTTTTCTTCCACCAGACTCTGTGAAGACACTGACAGTGAATAGTGTCAAGGGTGCTTGTGAAGTCGTCAGAACAAGAGGCACTGTAGTAAACATCGCAATCTGGGAGAAGGAGATACCTTTCAACCCTAATTGGCTGACCTTCAAGGAGAGTGCCTACAAATCTGTCTTGGGATACCAACGGGAAGACTTCCAAGCGGTCATCGATAACCTCGCTTCTGGTGCAATTAAGCCTAGCCAGATGATCACCAGAAAGATCAAGATGGAGAATATTGTCGAGGATGGTATCAATGCGTTGATCACCGATAAAGACAACCAAGTCAAGATCCTGGTGGATATCAATGACAAATAATTGAAATCAGGTGCAATAACCCACAAGGAGTTAGGGGAGTTTGAGCTTGTTGTGCAATAGCAAGTAGCCTTGAATGATAGTTTTTTATTTGAAGCAACATCCTGTATTCTTTTCCCAGGTCCCTACTGCCGCACCTCCGTCCACGGCGGAATGAAGTAATAACATACGCCATGGATGATGCAAGCAATTCCATCAGCAACCCAGTGTATCCAATGCCAGCTAGGAAATCGGCTCCCGACAAAAGCGCCCATACATCTCGCAGGGTTCAACCCTGCACCTCCGTATCCATATCGCGCGAAAGCACTAGCAAAGCTCATAGTGCCAACACTCAATCCTACCATGAAAGGTCCCAGCGCTGGACCAATGATCTTCGCTTGTCGTGGGTCCAGGCCAACACCAAAAGCAAGGAACAAGAGAAGGGTAGCTGACACTAGCTCCACGACAAATATCTCCTTTGGCGGGACGATATCCGTAAACAGCCAGCAACCGCCAACTTTGAAGTCTCGGCCTCCCCAGCTTGCTCTGACTAATAAGCCTGCCAGGGCGGCGCCGCCGATCTGAGCTGCGACGTAGAGTATCAGACGCGGTAACGAGCAAAGGCGAGCGCAGAAAGTGGCGAAGGTGATCAGAGGATTGAAATGAGCACCGGAAATTGCTCCAAAAGACGTAATGAAGAGCGTTATGAAGATTAGGTTGGTCATACCGCCAACGAGAGGCCCGAGGAAAGCAGCATTGTCAAAGCTCCCGAAACGTTGTGTTGGAGCAGCGGGCGCTATGTCTGGCGAGATATTGACCCATATCGTGATATACACAAATAGCAAAGTGCCTGTCGCCGGTTAAGTACTGATATCTCGGGACTGAAAGGTGAAGTTACCGATGCCTTCAATAAGCGCCGCTTTCCATAAATCCAGATTCTTGATGGGACGCACGTCCATCAACTCCCAGAAAGACATGTGCGGCGTGGCATCCGGTGCATGATGCAGTAAATGGTCGTCTTCCGATGTTCCTCCTTCGACAACGTACGCCTGATTGGCACCGAGTCTTCCAGCGAAGGGTTGACTGTAGCTTTGGTAATGAGGACCCGAAGGCTCTGAGCTGGGCCTGGCTTCGACATCTCCGCTGTCGCGAGCCTTTCGGCGATTCGTCGCTGTCATGATTGCAATGATTCGTGAGAATGTGATTATGCTGGGTTTACAGTGAATGAGTCTAGGGATATTTCAAAGTAGACATTGTCGTCCGGTAATATATGGCAATAGCGGCCGCTCCTTGTAAGTGAGAGCGAGGTTTCACCGATAGTACATTGTAATGAGTTTTGAGATCTTACGAGAGCCGCTAGTAGCGTCTTACACATACTGACAATTGCTGACTAACGCTTACAGAATGGAGACTCAACAAGGTTTAAGTGAATACCAGTGGAAATCAACAGGTCAGTGAGAAATAATGGATATTCTGAATGCCGACCTTTCCGGAGATTATCTTTGCGACGGAAATTGCCATAACTAAACCCAAATTCCGAGTTACAACTATGTTGTTCTCCAGACATGCAGATCAGTATTACAATTTTGGGAGTTTCGGCCCTTGCAATAACCATTTAATTCCCTCCACTGTATCATTTGTTCTCTTTTCAACCTGTTTGGTCAATTGAGGGAAGAATTCCCAGAAGTGATGCGGTAGACCAGGATACAGATCTAGTCGCGTAGGGATGTTATCATGCTGAAGAATCCGCTCGTAAATGATACTCTCGTCCCTCAAACCATCAAGCCCGCAGACTTGAAAGTATGTTGGAGGAATTCCTGAGTGTCCTGATGGATGGACAGCAGGCACTGCGATCGGCGAGTTTGGATCTGGCTTGTATGCAGCTGTAAATGTCTTAGCTTCTCCCCAACACAATATCGTAGGTTTTCTTACCAACGAATGCGCGAGCCAGTTCTTCGGGAGGTATAGTTACGTGTTTGTTCTGCTCGTGACTGACGTAGTCGTCTTTGTACTTTTCGGGAACGAATGGTGGAGGAAGAAGAGGTCCGACGCCGAGAAACTGCCCAGTGACCTTGGCGGGAGATCCGAGGTCGCGGTTTAGATACACCACACCATTAGCGATGTTTGCTCCTGCTGAGGTGCCTCCGATGATTAGACCTGCTGAAGGGGATGCGGAAGGGTGAAGTTGTGTTGGATTTTGAGCGATCTACACAAGGTCAGTCTCGTGACGAACCACTGCTGGCACGAAAGAATCACATACCCATTGCAAAGCGTCAACTCCATCATGAATGGCCTGAGGGAACGGATATTCCGGAGCAAGACGGTAGTCAAGGCAGACAATTATAATACCAGCTTTGAGCGCCAAGATCCTGTTGGACTCCATATCATCATGGCGCGTGCCTAGGCAGAAGCCTCCGCCATGGAAGAATAAAAAGATAGGAAGCTCATCTCCTGAGACGACATCTGATGGAGAATAAACATAGGCAAGAATACTGCTGCCGTCACGAACAGGTATCTCAATATCTCGCTCGGTCAGGTTCGGAGGGGGGCCTCCTAGTGCGTCTCGTGCCTCATTTTTGTGCTTATTAGATGTAGCTCGAAGAGTTGGTATATCGACATTGGTCGGAAGCGGCGGAGGGCTGCTGGACTTTAAGATCTGTTCGTGGTCATTTTTAGTGCTGTTCTTGTCGGACTGTTGGTGGGGAAGGGCACATACTTGGAGAAAGTCGGGATCCGGTTGAGCGCTGGCGAGGATTTCCGAACTAGGAGCCATTCTGAACAGTCTAAGGGACGTGTTAGAATCGAATCGGACATGTTGGGCAATAGTCGTATGGGGAAATAAATACAGCTTTGAGGAATCGTGGCAAATGTTAATCAATGTTGTGTCTAGTTTAACCAAAGCCTGTCTCGCCCTGCACCAGCTCGGGCAAACTCCACAAGAAGTCGAGAGCGTCTACATCCAGTCCAAGGCCAATCTGATCACAACGATCGGTAGATTGAGCTTCGGGTGCCCACATTCCCCCGCAAACGACAAACCTGGGGAGCCGTTGATGCGACCTGGTTTCTCCAAACTCAACTTCATCATACCTTGCATCGCGACACTGATACATTGATCGCAGACTCATCCGCTTAAAAATGACACAAGATAATTCGGAACGAACGAATCCACCCGAGACGTGGAAGGGCCATCGCGCCTGTTTTGAATGCAGACGGTATGCGAGCCTTTCTATGCAGCTTGTTGCTTGACGCACGCTAATCCTTTCACCAGAAAGAAGACAAGATGTAAGCTACGATGTACCATTTCCGAACGCGAGTTGACTAGGGTTAGGCGACATGAGAAAACCTAACTGCGGTTTATGTACAAGAACTGGCCAATCCTGCACATTTCCGACAAAGCGAAAGACGCCGCAACGACGTCGCCAGGAGAGTCAGACTGATTCACAGAAGCTTGGTAAATTCGACGCGTCCGCGGTAAAAAAAATAGCTGGGTACTGACGTGTGAATAAGAGCGTCTCGTCAGTCTGCTTGAGTCACGGCTGAGCGATGGGCAGGATATCGACATGCTGTTGTCGCAGACAAAGCAACTTCCGAAAGTCAACGACATACACACACCAAACTCTCTCGACAGAGAACAGGACCAGCCTATGAGAGACGACAGTAACGATGAATCGCAATCAGAAATCATCGTTTTTGGTACAAGCATCACGGCCGAAGATTCAACCTCTCCAGCTTCGACTTTCCGCTCAACAGAAGCAGACGTACCTACCTGGTTGGGGATACCCGTGCCTGTATTGACCGACCTTGTGCACATATTCTTCTCCAAGACCCAAGGATGGCTTCCGCTTCTTCATAAGCCGCGATTCTTCGCCCGATTCATGAAGAACGGCGTATTTGATGACAGAAAGCACTCCAACACTGAAGCATTGCTGCTCTGCGGCATGTTTGCTCTAGCAGCCAGGCATTCATCAAACCCCTGGTTTCATAGCATTCCGGCACCAGATCGTGGACAGGCCTTTATGGAAAAAGCCAATGCATATTACGAAAAGTGCCAATCCGACCAAGCACCAAGTCTCGAATATCTACAAGGCTGCATCTTGCTAGCTGCCTACGAATATGCTTCCGGCCCATCACACCGGGCCTGGATCCTTGCGGGCGTTTGTGTCCGGCTAGCCTATGACCTGAACTTGTGTAGTATGGATGAACAGGATGAATCAAGCGATTGGTCGATTCTGGAAGAGCAACGTCGTGCGTTTTGGATCACCTGGGAACTCGACACCTTTGGCTCCCTCATGTCAAGACGGCCAAGTTCGATCAACAGGTCAATGGTGATGGTTAAGCTTCCGGTTAGTGACGAGGCTTGGTTTGCAGACCGACCCGTCGAGTCACCTATTGTCGACCCAAGACCCAGTGAGGTCTGGAAACTCCTTCTAGACTCTCCGAATCAGGACCCGCGAGCATGGTTCCTCATAGCTAATATTCTCTTGAGTGTCGCAAGTGAATTTGCAGCGGGTCGGTTCACTTGTCAGAGAGATAAGGAGGAGCTCATAGATGCTATTACGTGCTTTTCACTTGCCATGTCGCAGCGATTCAATCTGGAGACACTGGAGCGAGAGATATCTTCAGACGATGCGGCAAGACATAACTGGATTATTGGCATGCATCTCATGTTGACTTGCACCCGCACGACCATACAAGCCACATTCAAACCTGAGAATCCAGAGACATTACGTTCGCCTCGTCATTTATCTCGGATATTCTATCATTGGTATCCGGACTATATCCCTCTATGCCAGCCTTTCCTGGCATGCTGTCTGTTATCAGACCGAGCATACCCGTCAAAGGATATGACTGATGCTTCATATACCGGATACCATAATAGTGAGCTGGTTAGTCTGGTCTTGTCGCAGTATGCCACTGTATGGAATCTTGCCTCCATTATAATAAGTACGTGTCACCTGTTGACCAACATCCTTGCATTCTAACCAGGGACAGATCTGAAGGCTTCCTTGATGCGCCGTGACAAGGATAACTCATTTGAGCAGCGATTTGCATTATTCTTCCCTTCACGGATTCCCAATAATCGGAAAGATGACCAGCCCACCATGGGTGAAGGGCTCGATGTAGAGGAACTGGGAAGTGAGAACATATCAGCAGAGAGCAGTTCTGGTGACAGCGAGCTGCAGCAACTTCTTCAGCCGACGGAACTGGGAGATGCAGAGACTTTGATGACAGAACTTGCCACACTGGCTGGGAGAGGCCTGCCCAGATACGTGCCAGGAGTCACTCAACCAGACTGGAATAGTGGGCTTTCTCTGAATTTTCTTGACGACGATCATCAGCATCTCAACTACCTACAGTTGTAATAGAAGTAGAGAGTGCTTGGGGAGCAGATGATCTGAAGCAAAGATGGAAGAACTTATTGTAGCAATGAGAACACAAGATGAATCATGTATAAATATCAATTTCGGTTATCTACTACGAAGGTCATCCCAAGCACTTGAGTTATGTTGTTGGCTGTGACAGACCCGATCTTTCGTCTGGCAGGGCACAGGCGATATAACCACGACAAAGCCTCCGTAGTAAATCGGAATGTCTCTGTGAGAGCGGAGTCCATATGGCCAGAAATGGCTGGAACAACTGAACCTGGTAGTGTCTCTTTAGTTGATCACAACGAGAACATTGTGAGAAGCCTAACCATGAGTCTGATTGAAGCTATGTACTGCAGTAATGGTCTTTAAGTGAATAGACGTAGAAAGCTGAATACTCCACAACTTTTCCAACACTTCCAAGGGAATCCGTAGAAGTGGGATCAATCAAGAGCTACTGTTCTCCTGGTGGCTCACTTCTGCCCTGCTCTCAAACTGCTTCTCCTGCATATTTGTCGGCACGATCTCGTCAACTTCCATGGTCTTGGAAGTAATCTCAACAGGTGCATCAATGCTTGCATCAAACTCGGATTCTTGTTCTTTGATGAAAAAGCAGGCTTTGTTTTGTCAGTCCTGGTCAGTCGGTTTCGAATGGAATAGGTAGATTGAACTCACATATAAGCAAGAGAGAGCAGAAGGAAGCAGAAACAATCCATGCATTTCTGAAGGCAATCAAGTAGGCCTTCTTCATACCTAGGACTGCGGCCTGCGCGATTTCAGGTGTAAGGCCAGGGACGGCAGCCACTGCCTGTTTGTTCTGGGAAGCTAACCCTTGGATAAGTGCAGGAAGAGACGAAGCAGGCAGTCCTAATGGTAGAGCTGCCTCTGCAATCTTTTTGGGCAGCTCTTTATCCAGGGCATTATGGAGAACAGCATTGTTGATTGCCAGACCAATAGAGCCTCCTAGACTGCGGATGCTGGTCATGAGCGCAGAGGTCAGAGCGATCAGCTCCGGCGTTGTTGCGAATTGCGCAGAAACCATGGACAATGGAACAATGGAAGGGAGCGCAATGCCAGGGAGGATAGGATATATCCAGAAAGCATACCGAGGAGTGTCAATCTTTGAAGTTGCCAGTAAAATGAAGAAAGCGAGAAGGCATATGGCGCCCAAGACGAGTGGTGGTCGAAGAGTCTTGCGTTTAGAGGACCATAAGCCAAAGACAGGAGAGAACACGCCCGCTGCGATGAATAGGATGGCGAAGTTGACACTACCTGAGAGGAAGCTGACATCGTAGACGAGAGAGATTTGGAAGACGAAATAGGAGTTTGCTGCGAAGAAAGCAATACCTTCAACAAAGATGACAAATAGGGAGATGGCGAAGTTTCTGTGCCTCCATAGCTCATGGTGAAGCATGCCGTCCTTCTTGAACCTCCACTCATACACGATGAAGATAATCAGTGCGACGATGCTGATGATAAAAGGTGCGAGAATGTTGGCGCTGTCCCAGGAGTACGGGTTCTGAGACCATGATAGGGCTATGCAGAAAAGGACGAGGGCTGGGGCGAACAATGCATATCCTACCCAGTCAAGGCTCTTGAGCTTCTGCGATACGTCGAGGGAGACTTGTAGGTCTCGAGGCGGAGGGTTATATCCAATGAGACAGCCCAGAGATGCAAGAGCGTAAAGACCGGCCGTCACATACCAGAAGATGCGATAGTTGGAGTTGTCGCCGTGACGGAGAAGTCCGCCTCCCATGAGTAAGGCAATGATAGCACCAAGCGCGGTCGATACACTTCCAACAGCTTGTCCAATAGGTCGATAATGTCGAGGAAGAATTTCGGACATGACAGCAACAGAGAGGGACTGGCTTCCATAATTGAGACCCAAGATAGCGAACCCGGCGATGAGAGTTCCGGAACTTTGAGCACGGGACACGATGATGCTACCCACAACGCCAGCAAGTGGCATAATGACAAGGATGGCTTTCCGGCCCCAGTAGTCAGCAACTTGACCGATGGGGGGATTTAGGACGACGGTGAGGATCGTGATGCAGGATGAGTACCAGACAGTCTGTCCAGTACCACCGACGACTTGGGCCATGGTATTTGCCAAGAGGCCTGTGCCGACGAGAGAGAGGATTTGTGTCAGATATATGATGTTGACGGCCTGGGTTGTGGTTAGCTTGGAGGTGTTGGAAGTGCAGAGTGACTTACGAAAAGACATATCATCGTTTTGGAGTGAATTCGAGTAGCATCTCGCTCGAAAGGAGCGTGGATGGAGGATTGGGAAGCCATGTTGGCGATGCAACTCAGAGGCTGAATGCTTGAGATGCAAGGATATGCAGTAGCAAAACACCGTGGGATTGGGCTATGTTATATCAAGGTTGCAGGCAAGGCACATCCGTGTTTGAATGCCGGTGGCTGGAATTCGCATGCTGGTTTTCACGCTATCTGCAAAGGTATCGGGGTAAATAGCGATAGAATGAATGGTGTGTTCCCCAGGGTTACCCCAGCCAGTGCCGAATTGAAACCTGGGGTAGCGTTGACAGATACATCGGGTTGGTGGAGACGGCGTTCACGGTGACCGCGGGTCCGTAGACGCGCCGGCCATTTAGCACCGCGCCGCCACTTCAAACAGCAGTGCCCTACCTTTGGCAAGGCCATAAAGAAACTTCTTGGCGTATTTGAAGTCGGCGACTAAATTCAAGTTTAAAAAGGCAACACGCATGTTCAGAAGACTGCCCGCGGATGGCAGTGACGCAGATGACAAAATATTAGAATGGGGCGATTGCACGTACAAGTATTTGGGCAGCAGACCTGCAGGTCTAGCGAGTAGTGTATAGGCTGAGTCGCTAGTCTCCCGGAGGCTATCAATTGGTCACCTCACTGCAGCGCGTAGCAAGTCGGTGGACTATTCGGGTCATGTGTAAAGATATTGGAGAAACAACCTCTTGGTAATCGGGATAACGAAAGAGAGAGGGAGATGCGAGTTTTTTCACATTGGGGTGTTGGAGCGGCATTAAGTGTAATGTTTGTTTTGCTTGATATCATGTAAATGTCTGAGACGCCGGTTTATGGTCGCAAATAACGTGGCATTGATGGTGATACTGGGCACAGGCCAATGTAAGCTACGTAGAACTGCCACTTCAAAACCCGTATTACGGTTGAGAAACTAACATCTCTCCCATTTAGGTATCAAGGCATCTATTCTTCTCGAGTTCACAGCTGTGGCATTGGCCCCAAATCCTTCATATTCAAGGTAGTCGATAATCCCATCTCCTTCGCCATATGAGCAAACAACTGGCCTTTCTCATTCGGATCATTCATCATCTTGAAAAACGCCTCCCTCGTTGCAACGTCTTCAGGAGCAGTAGACTTCAGTCTCAACAGGTTCGCAGTCGATAATGGATCCGTGACGTTCTTATAGACATCACGCCTGGCCTTTGCGTACTCATCGAGTACTGTTTCTGGGGCATTCTCATTCAGAACCTGCGTTAAAGCTTTGCCCAGATGAGCGGCATCAAGTAAACCCGTAGTCAGTCCAAGTCCACCGACGGGATTGTTGAGCTAGAGAATATTTTAGCGGCAAAGTATGCAATGTTGAGGGAGAGCTTACGTGGGCAGCATCACCGGCGAGCATAATATTACCAACGCGATATTTCGATACGCAACGCTGATGAATCGTGTACGGAGCTGTTTGTAGGTAGATGATCTCATCAGTGTTACCTGGCAAGATCCTAGCAAGTCTCTCTTTGATGACGGGGAAGACAGCCTTGTCAGTGATAGGCTCCCCATCAGCGCCTTGAGCAAATGGAACGCTGGTTGCAACCCTCCACAAATTTCTTGGTCCTCGTTTTACAACGATAGCCCAATCCTCAGGATGTACGATGAAGTTACCATGTTTCCAGCCCAACTTTTCAAGGTCGTAGAGGATGTTGACCGCAATGAGTCGTATGTCTGGCCAGGTGTAGCCTTCGAGAGACAGGCCCATACACTTTCTAACCGAACTCTTGCCACCATCAGCTCCGACGACATACCTACAGTTGAAGCTGAGCTCCTGATCATCAAGTACACGCCGAGCGTGAACGGTAACTGAATCACCATGGTCTTCAACACGAGTGAAGGCGTGGTTGAAGATGATCTCCGCATTTCCCGTATTGATCAAATGCTTGAGGAAAATCTGCGACAAGACGTCTTGCCCTATCATGGCTGCGCAGAGATTGGGATTATCGGATGGTGGAGGCGTGAAGTCTGCGAGGACTTTTGTTGTATCGTACCCATCTCGCCAAGAGTATCCATGCTCGCTTTTACATCCATATTCGAAAACCTCCTCGATGATTCCAGCCTTGGCGAATTCGAGGTTAACGCAAGGGAGCTGTCTGCGATTGGTATGTCAGTGAATGAATGGCAGTTGGATGGGAGAACATACACTGCGGCTCGTGGACTACGGGAAATTCCTTCATCTGCCTCAATCACTGTCACCTTGATTCCATTCTGAGCAAGTATCAAGGCTGTGAAAAGGCCAACAGGGCCTGCGCCGACGACTACAACAGATTGGTTGGTCATTTCTGAGTGGAATGAACAAGTTATAGTGTTGTATGATAATGTGGAATACCGGAATTTAACAGAAGATTATAACAATATATTCAAACGCTCGTTTCAAACAAATAAAAGGCTCGTCTATAAAGAAACACGAAGCTCATAAAACTTCATGTGATGACGGATCGGCATGTCGGGGCTTTCATGCCTGTGGAGCCGGCTTTGTGAGTCGGCGCCGGCTTTGGCCGGGTTGCCGTCCCCACTTATCCGACGGCTTCATCAATCGTCACCGAGGCCGATGTCTTCTCGCCGCAGGCGTCAACGTAGGGAGGATCCAGTCACAGGTTACCATAGTTCGATGAAAATCGGTGCCACTGCTTGCAGTGAGTCACAAGTACCCGGAAGTGTCCCGCTGTATCCTTCAATTTTGACAGGCTCGGGAGTCAATAAATCGTGGGAAGTCGCGTCAAACTGAAGGGGCGCGCTTTCGGCCACCCTGAGATCAATCATGCTGGGCTGATTCGACTGGCTACAACATGGCACCGCAACTTAGCCGCGAACAGAATTAGTACCATGAATGGTGATGTTTTTCTTTGAACAGCATCATGACAAAGCAGGTACGGAGCCTTAACTACGCTGCCTCGGTAAGAAAATGTGTTTACGGTTCCTGTATTGAAGTTTTCGACATGAGGTGCTAGTATTAATCCCAAAGGCGGGAAAATGGTCCGAAGCAGCAACCCTCTTTTATAAATGTGTTTGCCTAGTCTTTTCTACACAAGAACTCACATATATGCACGGCGTACGCTTCTGCTCTCCGGAAGAAGCACAAACACTGGCCCAGAAGCTAGACAAGATGATCTGTAAATACATAAATGTTATTCAAATGATCTGATGGCCGGTCAAACGCAAACATTGGGATTCCCAACATAGGTAGTCACTGGACTACCGGGTAGCCTCGCTCTACTCAACGGCCAGAGTGGGCACGAAATTTCTCTAATTGGCTCTCCTTATTCTTAAGAGAGATAAGCATAATCTCTTATCGCAACCTTAAAGTTGGCTCGACCTTGCAGACTGAACAACGCGTGCGCGGCCTCGCTCCCCGCCAATAGGTCTCAGGCTTTTCTCCGCGTTTCTCAACTAGCGAACCTGGCCAAAGATAAGGTCGTAGCTAACTACCGACCAACATTCCATCCCCTGCAAGGCACCGGGCAACAATCACTTACCATTGGCTCTTGCGAGACGTGAAGTCATGAACTCACCTTCTGCCATCGATAGAGGCGCTGTACTAAGATTACCTAAAATGCCATAAGATTAGGCTAAAGTTCAGCTAAAGTTCTACGAGGTTTTGCATCAGTTTTGACGCCTTCTTGAGATCAGAGGATTTACACAGAGTATTTTGGAGGAACTCTGCTACCTGACATGCTCTTTTATTCTGTTCTATACTGATCCGAAACGCGTTGAAGCCAGGGCAACAAGCATTCCGCTCGTCCGTTATCTCTGCAGATCTCAGATCTGTCCAACCACACATCATGCAGCCAAAGATAAGGAATCTACGCCACGTCGCGATGAAGCAACGTTATCATGTACCTTAATTCTTATCTCGCTTGGTTTCGCCGGAAAGGGAAAAATGTTCCCGATTCAGCTACGATACCCATTTCTTGGCAAAACACTAGGATATGTCTGAGATACGAGGATTCAGGGCGTCAATAGGGGAAAAGCCATTAAAGACAGTGGGTTCTGCGGTCGGGACGGAGCCCAGCAGCATGTACAGCCTGTTCCTCTGCCCAATTTGATACAGCATGGCTTCGACAATCACCCCGGTCACTGAGTGGCCCGATTACAATGGCGATCCAACGGGCGGTAATCCCATTACCCATGATTTGAATGCTACTTATGACAAGGTTAGTCATTCTCGGCGAGACGGAGGGCCGGATTGTGCATTCGCTCCACCGGCTCTCATCCCAATGTTACGCTTCCACGAAAGCTTCGCTGAAGATTCCAGATCT
Source organism: Fusarium oxysporum f. sp. lycopersici 4287 (assembly GCF_000149955.1). Classification (NCBI taxonomy): domain Eukaryota; kingdom Fungi; phylum Ascomycota; class Sordariomycetes; order Hypocreales; family Nectriaceae; genus Fusarium; species Fusarium oxysporum. The sequence goes on from NC_030998.1 coordinate 705,915, forward strand.
AACAAATGATGTTTTGCAGGGCGACATGGCATGGATGCTTGTTTGCACAATTCTTTGCTGGCAGATCACTCCTGCAATCGGCTTTCTTTGTAGGGATTTGCGATGCATCGAGATACTCGGTTCCATACACTGACACGACACAGATGCCGGTATGCATAGGAAGAAAGCAGCATTGACGATAATCCTGCAGTCTCTTTTCTGCGCCTGTGCTGTAGGCATACAATTTTGGATTTATGGTTATAGCTTGTATCAATCTCGAACTACAAACCCAATCTTGGGTGACCTGTCGCTCGCCGTATTCCACAACGTCCTTGCCCAGCCATCGATTGCAAACTCTGATATTCCAGAGATCCTATGTATGTATCTATGAGTGCAATTGCATAATTCAATCTTCCTCCAATGCTGACTATTACTTCCCCCAGATGCGATCTTCGGAGTCACTTTCGTCACCGCCACTGCCATGATTCTGGCTGGAGCGATGCTGGAAAGAGGCAGATTATGGCCTAGCATGGTGTTCCTTCTGTGCTGGACAACCTTTGTGTACTATCCGTAAGTTATATGTCGCAGTCTCCCTTGGATCGCAACCCTGCCGTGGACCCAGCGCGGACCAAACCTCATCTCGTGAAGAGTCACTAACAAATATCGCTGTAGTCTAGCTTATTGGGAGTGGAATCCCGCCGGCTGGCTGTACGCGTTAGGCCTATACGACTTCGCAGGATCGGGGCCAGTCCATATTGCCTCCGGGTTTGGTGCTCTGGCTTGGTCCTTCATGTTGGGACCTCGACTGCCCGACGCCAGCATCACCGATCGCAAGCGAGCCGTACACTATAAACCACATAACCCATTGCTCATGGTTCTTGGAACTGTACTTATTTGGTTTGGCTGGTTTGCTTTTAATGGTATGTCAATTGTCGCTGAGATGTGCGGCCGAAAGCTGACCTTCACCCCTCAACTTAGGTGGCAGCACCGCAAACCTTAGCCTTCGATCAATTTACGTCGTTGCGAATACAAATTTCTCAGCTTGTGCCGGCGGAATCGCTTGGGTTCTGCTCGGATATCTACATACCCGAAAATTCTCTTTGGTCGGATTCTGCAGCGGTATCATCGCAGGACTAGTCGGCATCACGCCCGCTGCCGGATTCACGCTCATATATGTTTCTCCGGTAATCGGAGGTGTCACGTCGCTGGTGTGCTTTTACTGTGTCAAGTACAAGTACATTCTCTCGGTTGACGACGGCCTCGATATCTTCGCCATCCACGGAATCGGTGGCGTTATCGGAGACATCCTGACTGGCCTCTTTGCTACTGGATATGTTCCTGCGCTGGACGGTGTATCAGGAGACGCTTATGCAGGTGGATGGTGGGATGGCAACTACCGCCAGCTTGGTCTCCAACTTGCGGGTGCTGTGACCTGTGCTGCGTGGTCATTTGTCATCTCGTGCATATTGCTCTTCGTCATTGGCAAAATCCCGGGCCTGCATCTTCGAGCCAGCGAGGAACACGAGATCAGAGGTCTTGACTACAAGTATCTCAGTGATATGGACTGGGAGGACCACTACATGAACGGAGGCATCACGCCGGTGATGGAGGGAACGCCTATGCGAGTTTCAACTCCTCAGCAAACTCCCGACAAGAGTGAAGAGAGGAAGGTAGACTGAGCTGAGGGAGGTAGTAGTAGTTAGCCATTTGCAGGACAATTATTTCGTTCACTGGACATCATGATGTGGGTGTGATAACCTCTAAAGAATTGGATGTTAGACAAGATGGAATATTTCCCCTATGGATAGTAACCTACGGGACATCATCGAAAAACATCTGATCACTCATCTTGAAGTGATACATCTTTGAAGGGGTTAATGTGCAGCACCAAACTCGTGAAAAAGGTCGATTATGAATCAATGAGTGAATTAAGCAAGATGTCACTATGTTATAAGACCAAAGATACAAAGATCGAAGCTAGACAATCAAAACAAGCTCCAAGACATATCCGTGCCACGAAACAGACTTCGGGTATCATCAGACTAGTACTTGTAGATGAAACTACACGCAAGCATCCAACTCGTGAACAACATAGAACAGGCACGGTTGGTGAATTGACCAGAAAACCGCGCAAGAGATCAAGATCTAAGATCTTGGAGGTCCCAAGAATAAGGCCGCCGATTATTTTTATTCGCAGCCTTCCACTCAAGCGTTTGGGTTGACATTAGCGCCAGAGGCAGTGGCAGTATCGTTTCGAGCACCATGTCCAGACGTGGCCTTATTATTGGGACCATCTGGGAAGATGCGCTCATCAATGTCGCGAATGCGAAGGCCAAGACGAGCAGGATCGATGTTTCGGTGTCCCCAGAGAAGCAAGGCTCCAAAGACAGGCTTTGCGATGAGGTCAAGAATGCCGTAGAAGACAGCCTCGGAGTCCGGAGCGATCAGATTGCCACCTTCACAGACGCCCCAGGCGATGGGATAGAGAATCCAGACAACGGCTGTAAGGGAACCGCACATAACAAAGGTTCGACCGACATCAGGGCCAACATGTTTAGCGTGCAGACGAGCTTCCCAAGCGAGAACATAAACGATATATGCGAGGGCAGCGCAACCTTGGAGGCATGTTAGTGATGGTGGTGTCAACGCATGGAAAACGACTTACCGAAGGCGAAATAACCCCATTTGTAGGAACTCTTGACCAGGGACCCAACTAGTCCGGTGACAATCATGACCCAGTCCACGAGAATTACCCATAGTACGGTAGGCCATGGCATGCCAGCAGTAAGAAGCAGATCTGTGAGTAGCAGGGGGGTTGTCAAGAACCAGTCAATGTATCTTGCATAAAAGATCTCTCTGTAGATTCCGGCAACCCTATGATCGGACCGCTGAAACTCAACTGCAATAGGCGTCCAGCCGAGGTTTGAGGCCATCGTGAAGTATGCGATAGATGCAATCATTGTGATGCCTGCAGTGATGTAGCTAAGCAAGTCAGTAAAGCGCATGACACCTTAACTCCGTGCGCAGTTATGAATCGGACAGATTGAAACAATGTTCGATGAAACTCTGATGAAACTTACTGGAAGATACGGTCGGTGCGAGGCTTTCTCATTCCGAGCCCGAGAAACGCAAAGGTTGAAACAGTCATGACTGAACGCAATTAGTCTTTCCATTACTTAAACCTGGACGTTGTTTTACTGTACACACCTGCGCAGACAGCCCAGTACCAGTCAGAGCCTCTGACAGTGATGTTAATGTCACTGCGTTGCCCATTGACAATGTCAGCTGCAGTGAAATGTTAGTAAGTTTGTCTTAACTGAGGGTTGATAAGGCTCACGGTTAACGTTTAAAGCATCATTCTTTCTGGCATACAGGTGATCGGCCATGGTGGAAAACAGTTGATTCAACGGTAACAAGTAACTTCGTATTCGTGGAACGAAAAATGCTATGTCTACAAGCCAAGAGTAGGACCGGTATGTCAAACCCTTAAATGCGGCCAAGCTTCTTCCCACGTTTTCCATCTCCCTCTCCATGACTTCATATCCGATCCTCCCGAGCTCACACGGAAATAACTGCCGAGTAATCGTCATTGCCAAAAACAAAGTGCATCGTTCATCAATATGCGCTGTCAGAATCTGCGATGGCTGATATTGAGTCTATGACGTGCTGACATGTTGAGTCCACACCACTAGATTTCAAACGCTGCATCAAGTGACTTAAAACGTTGCCGGTAGCCGTAGCGTAAAATGGAAGGCTCCGCGGTAGTTTAAGTGGGAATCGTAAGGCTGATTGATGTATTTGTCGAAAATGATGACGGGTTGAGGTCGAGATAGGAATATTCCATGTAACGCGACGGGATCGACGTCTTGGTGGGGTTGGGGATGATCACATCAAGCACAGTCTGGGACAGTGCATGAGAATTATTAAGAGTCCGGTTCTTTCCGATCAGATAAATGTCTTGTTGTTCGCTTCATAGTGTTGACCTTCGAGGATCATGGATATAGACGAGTAGATCATAGGTATTAGGGGGAGTTCATTCTATCTCTAACTAATTACTCACACCAAAGAAACACACCCAATCAATCTAACTAATGCTCGCTAATTCGCAGCAATGACAAGATAGTAATAAGCCAGCAAAATCGCAACCAAAGCTCCCAAGAACCCTTGGAACAGAGTCAGAGACGAATCGCTCATCTTGTCCAGTCCACCCTTGGGAGACTTGGCAGTATCTTGCGCCCAAGGAATCTGATGGTTCTTGAAACCAGAATCCTTGAGAATCTGTTCTGCAACAATCTTACTACCAGCAATGCAGACAGGAACACCAGTACCAGGATGTGTACTAGCACCAGCGAAATACAAGTTCTTGTACTTGGAGTGCTGAGTACCAGGTCGGAAGGCAAGGACATTCATGATGGAGTGACTTAGACCAAGAATGGCGCCCTTGTCGAGGTTGAACTTCTCTTGCCATGTGAAGGGAGTGTTGATGATCTCGTTCTCAATAAGCGGAGCAAGATCAACGCCTATTCTTGCGCGCATTGTTGCAATGACTGTGTCGCGGGCGAGAGAGATCATCTTATCCCAGTCCTGGCTTGTTTCGAGGCCACCAGAATTTCCAGACTTGGACAAACCTCGATGTGTTCCTTCAGAGTCTGAGAGAAGATGACCAACAGGGACAAGAACGACGATAGAATCCTTGCCTTCAGGAGCAGCCGAGGGGTCAATGCGCGAAGGGACATTGACATAGAAGGACGGTTCTGAAGGGATGAGATGCTCCTTGAAGATGCTGTCAAAAGACTCCTGGTACTCATCCGCGAGGAAAATGTTGTGAGCGTTGAGTTCAGGAATGATCTTGGAAGCAGACCAGTAGAAAGAGATACTACTACAAGAGGTCTCTCGTTTTGATAGCGAGTCCGCGTAGCTGGTCTTGGGAAGGAGGTTGTTGTAAGTGTAGACAAGGTCGGCGTTTGATATGACAATGTCTGAAGGCAGATGTGTTCCATCGCTCAGAACAACGCCGTTTGCCTTGCCGGTTGCTTGGTCGATGGAGATGGACTTGACGCCGGTAGAGAGACGGTACTCGACACCTAGACGCTGACCAACATTTACCAGAGCCTCGACGACCTGAAACCTGTTAGCGAGAGCCTCATTGTCTGGAGCTAATCGACTGACCTTGTGGAATCCACCTCGAGGATATAGAATACCCTCAGCAAGCTCAGTATACTGAAGCAAACTATACGTTCCCGGTGCATCAAACGGGCTCATGCCCATATACATGCTCCCAAACGTAAAAACCCTTCTCAACCTCTCCGTCCAGAAATACTTGCTAGCTCTTGTCCAAATACTCTCAAGGGGATGAATATTGAACAGATTGAACAGCACCTCAGGTCTTGCCAGACTCAAAATACTAGGAAAGTTCCTTCGAAGCACAGACTCAACACTGACTTCATAATGCCGATGCGACTCCTGAAGAAAACCGAGATATCTCTCAAAACCATCGATGCCTTCAACAGCTTCGATAGCTTTCTTCATCTTGGTGAGATCAGTGGACATCTCAAAGGATGAACCATCGCCGAACCAGATGTTGTAGTTTGGTTCACATTTTAACAGCTCGACTCCCTCAGCGGTAAGAGATGTTCCTAGGTCTTGGAAGATCTCGTGGAAGAAGCGAGGGAGGAGAAGAAGAGATGGACCTTGGTCGAAGCGCTGACAAGGTTAGTAGGCGTAAATAGAGTGGGAGGGGAGACGTACGTGGCCATCATTGTGGATTAGAGAGCAACGTCCACCGGTAAAGTCATTTTTCTCGAGGATAGTAACTTTGAAGCCAGCTTTTGCAAGTCTCGCAGCGGTAGAAACACCACCGACACCAGCACCTGAGCATCGCCAGTCAATTCCTCTTCATAGTTCATCAGGGTTACTGTAACATACCAATAATAATAACAGATTTCTTAATGTCGCTCATTTTCGCTGTAAAAAGTGAAGATGCTCAGTCCATAACCGACTCACCCGAAGCCAACGGTTTTGATAGTCAGAGCAATAGAGTCAATGACGTCTTCCATTTTGTTTTGATCCACTTTTTTCTTCGCACTCGTTTAATGAGACACTTGGCGTACATGTGTAAGGCTAAGTTACCCTGGGCTGAACGAGGCGCAGTTAATATTTTGAGGGATTAAAGTGTTTTACTGAAGACTGACAGAGAGACAATTGAAGTCGTTGATGCGTTGATGATCATTGACGGGTTTGGTTTGGAGGGTTTTTAGTGGATTTGGTGATGGGGATGCGTGTTGAATGATTGGTTGGTGAGTTTATGGTGGTGGTGCTGTCAAAATGTCTCAACGGTAAAGGTACGAAAAATATCACGCCACGAAACTTCATGATGCCAAGCAAATTCCAACGGTTGAATAGACGATAGTCTTAGACATTCCTTAAACTCGAAAATAGATGCTCAAAGCGGAATGAGATGAATAATCTATGAATCTATGACCTCTACCATTACATCCTCCACGCTACACCCCGCTATTTGTTCAATGCAGACCATGCAACACGAATTCGTCTCATTTTAGGAACAGTAGCCCTGCCCTTCTTCATAGCAGGACCCTTCTCTCTGAGAACGCGTCCAATTTCCATGTAGCTCTCAACAGCAACGCGAATTGGTCCTTTTCCTTCTGAAGGAAGCTTATCAATAGCGCCCTTTGCCATGTTGTACTTTTCAAAAGCACGATCGAGCAGCTTGTGACGTAGAGCTTCGATGGTAGGGCCATGGGGTTGTTGGATGACATCTTCGGGAGTAAGTTGGGCTTCTTTGAGCCAGGAGAGAGGAAGGTAGACGCGGTCAATTTCTGCGTCAGTTTTGATGTCGCGCGCGATATTGACGTATTGAAGTGCGATGCCCATTTCTTGACCTGAAGCGACAACTTCGCGCTGGATGCCTTCGGGGACAGATTCTGGGGTATGATAGAGAATAAGGTGGTTGCAAAGTTCTGCGACAGTGCCGGCTACACGACTTCCGTAGACATCCAGATCCTCGGTAGTCTCAATAGGAAATGCGCCGGACTTTCTGTCAAAGAGAAGATCGGTGTCAAAACCCTTGAGAAGGTCATCCAGGGGTTGTTTGGGTAGATAATAAGTAGGAAGCTGGAGCAGAGCCATATGGAACATCTCCGGGATGTTCGACGTGACATATTCTCGTAGTCTTTGTGAAGGCTCTTCTTGATTCTCTTCATAAGCAAGATCGAGAAACTTTCTCAGCTTCTCAATTGAGGCTCTGGAATCATCAACAGATGGAGCTTCATCAACAAGATCATCAGCGGCTCGGCAGAACGCATACAACCGGATCAGATCGATGCGAAGTCTTCCTTCAAAGGTGCCGCTTGCGAGATAGAAGCTGCGGCTCTTCTTTCGGAGCAGAGCAACTGCGCTGACGAGACCTTCAATGCGCTCTTCATCATACTTCTCTTTAGGTAGAATAAGAGCTCGAATGATGACCAAGAGGTTGGGCAGTCCCTTTGTTCGAGGGAACTGCTCAGGAAAGGTGTCGAGAATGGCCAGCGTGTTGTCGCAAGCGACGAGGCCAAAGACAATCAAAGTGTTGGTGAGAAGGAAAAAGACAGCTTCCCTGCAAATTGTTAGAATATTCAAGGTTGCCAGAACGGTAGTCACTTACTCAATGTCAAGACCATCCCACAAGACCACGCCGTACTTGGTGCCAGAAGTGATACTCCATGTTCCCCGTCGCAACGCAAAAGTATCAACAACCCACAAATACAACGTTGGCAGAGCAATGGGAAGCGCAGTATTTGTCCAAGGCAAGTTCACAATGAACTGATAAGAAATCGACCTGCCAATGGTTAGCATATGCCGCGTGAAACAGTCTCTAAAGTTGAATATTACCATAGAAACAAGAGGAATGGACATGCCCAAATAAGGATAAGGCCCATGTACATGCCCTCGCCACCAGAGAAAACAGAAACGAGGCCGAAAATGATAGCTGATGCGAAGAGAATTTGGCCAGCAATTTTACCCCAACCCGTCTTCTTGGCGAGGTAAATGGGGTGGAAGGTTGGCTTGCTGAGAATCATGTAGAGTAGAGAGGTGTTGAGAGTCTGGATGACGAAGAAAAATAATTCTTCAGCTGGAATATCCCAAGCTGTCAAGCCGACCACGACGCCAGGAGGATAAGTCCATATGCGATTTTTGATGAGATACGAGTCCCAGGGGCTGCTTGCGTTAGTAGGCCTCAACAAAATCCCCTTCAAAATCAACATACATGGTAGAAACAACAGCAACCTGCAAAAATTAGCTTCAAGCCCTTCAATCTCCCAGAAAAACTCACCGTTATCAAAAATACAAGCTTAAAAACATCCAACCGCGACATCAACGGTCTATAAACCGCCGCCAAAACAACACCAAACGGTATCGTGTATTTCAGATGCCTATCAAGGGATGAGTTAAAAGCCCTTCAACAACACGTAAGATACGACGTACACTTGGGCATATTCCCAGCCCATTTTGACAGAGGTTATTTCGTGTACGTGAACAAAACAGATCAATTGTGTGACGGCATACGAGATGGGCTTCAAATAAAGCCAGAGTCAAAAGAATTGAAAGGAAAAGGTTGTTATGGAAGAAGTCGGAGCTTGAGTGGTGTCCACAGTTTGTTTTTCAGACACTAACACAGCCCTTCATGCCACAACGTACCCCTGTCCGTTTTTCTTGGGTGACAATAATGCTACCCCACTACACCCTCATCACCACCATAATCTGGTGTAGGCGGGGAGAGGTTTTCTGTCATGTTACATCTCAGGGACTCGTTGACGTCACGACTTTTTTCTTCAACTTTTTTGGGTATCGAGTGTACTTGTCATCAATTAATTCGAGACCCTTGTTCGGGATACTCGGTCTTTTTGATATTGCCGTTACCGTGATAAAGATCAAACTTGATTATGACGCGGTTCGAGAAAATGACAGATCGTGCTAGTAGTTTTGATGGATGGATATCTCCATTTCGTGCCGTGTTATCCAGCGATTGATGCTACCTACGTCTTTGTCTGATCATCTCGATCTCTTTGGGTTATATAGTTAAGTTACTGGTGATTTGTTGGGTGTATATGTAGGTGAGCTTGGTATAGCTTCATGGAATATCATTTGCTTTGACATAACTCCATCTCCATTTTCGCTCTTGATTGGACTCATCTCGCGATGTAGTTTGAAAGTCTTTCCAAATACTAATCGTCTATTCTTCTCTTCGTTGATCTGTAGCGCGCGATTTATTAGACTCTCATACTATCGCGACTCGATACCGCGTAATATCATAGTCCACATATCATCATGAAGTTTCTACAACAAAATTCCCTCACACAAACGTCAATGTCTCAGCCAGACGAGAATATCTCCCCGCCACTTCGTCACCCGTAAGTCTTTCCCGCGGTCCATAACACAAAGCTCACTTGTTACAGATATCTTACTGGCAACTTTGCTCCAATCCATCAAAAAACAAATCTCACTCCATGCATATATAGTGGATGCATACCGCCAGAACTGACTGGTGGTCAGTACGTTCGCAATGGCGGCAATCCCGTCAGCCACCAAGACCTTGGCAAAGATGCCCATTGGTTTGACGGCGATGGTATGCTCTCTGGCGTCGCGTTCCGAAAGACATCTTCGGATGAGAAGATTATACCAGAATTTGTCAATCAGTACATCTTGACAGATTTGTACTTATCCAGAAAGACGACCTCTGTTGTGTCGCCGATAATGCCAAGCATCACGACGCTGGTGAACCCGCTATCGACCATGTTTCAGATCATGTTGGCGACCTTCAGGACGATATTCCTGGTCATTCTCTCGAACCTACCTGGATCTCAACAAGCCATCAAGCGCATCAGTGTCGCCAATACTGCTGTCTTATATCACGATGGGAGGGCTTTGGCGACATGCGAAAGTGGGCCTCCTATGCGGATACAGCTTCCTTCCCTGGATACTGTCGGCTGGTTCGACGGTGTTCGAGCTGAGGGAGAGTCCAAGACATCTCCAGCCAACAATAGCGACTCTTCGTTCGGTGGGAGCGGGCTGTTCAGCTTCATGAAGGAATGGACAACAGGGCATCCCAAAGTCGACCCCATTACTGGAGAGATGCTTTTGTATCATAACACTTTTATGCCCCCATACGTGCACTACTCAGTACTTCCGAAGAGCAACGCAAAGAATTTCGGGCACAGACTTGTGAATCAGCCAGTCTTTGGAGTTTCTGGTGCTCGGATGATGCACGACTTTGGAGCGTCTCGAAGTCATACCATCATCATGGATCTTCCTCTGAGCCTCGATCCTCTCAACACGATGAAAGGGAAAGAGGTTGTAGCGTACGATCCGACGAAGCCTTCACGGTTTGGCGTGTTCCCGCGGCATCAACCATCCAGTGTGCGGTGGTTTCATACAGCGCCATGCTGTATCTTCCATACTGCAAATACATGGGATTCTCAGTCCAGTGAGGGGGGAAGCCCTGTTAATCTCCTTGCATGCCGGATGACTTCCTCTACGCTAGTATATACAGCAGGGAATGTTCGGCCACCAGTGAGGTTTAAGTCTACCCGAGCACGGGACTGGTCAGATGACAAGAAGGAAAAGGCCTGCAGATACGAAGAGGCCCCTGCTCTCGAGTCACCCGGGGAAGCAACTGGTCTGACCGATTACTTCCCCACTGCAGAGTCCGACGACTACGACCAATGCCGGGCTGTACTATTACGAATTTGACATGGCGACAAGGTCCCAGAACAAAGTCAAAAGCCAATGGGCTCTTTCGGCCATACCATTCGAGTTTCCTTTCTGTTCGGCCAGATCGCGAGATGCAAGAAGCTCGCTATATCTACGGCTCCAGCACATCAACTTCCTGTTTTGGCGTTGCTCTCGGACGAGCTGATAAGGTAGATCTTCTTGTCAAGGTGGATACCAAGACCCTCATCCAACGAGGGAAGAAGATAAACACAACGCCTGTCACTGGGTGCGTCGATAGACGGTCAGTCAGCGAGATCCTTGAAGAACAAAAGAAGGATGATCCTATAAACATATTCCGACTCCCGCCGAACCACTACGCTCAAGAACCGCGGTTTGTTCCTCGAGATTCCTCAACTGTGGAGGACGATGGGTATCTGCTGTTTTATGTCTTTGACGAGTCTCAGCTCCTGCCCTCGGGTGATTGCCCTCCATCTGCGATCTCCGAGCTTTGGATCCTCGATGCTAAGAACATGCGTGATGTGGTGGCCAAGGTAAAGCTACCGCAAAGAGTACCGTATGGCTTACACGGAACGTGGTTCTCCGGGATGGATATTAAAGGTCAACGAGCTGTGGACTCTTTGAGGAGTTTGGATGAAGTGCAGAGGAAGAAGGAGGAATGGGTTAATAGCGGAGGACAACTACGAAAGGCATGGATGGTGTTGAGAGGAAAATTGGAGAGAGCAGTCGGATAATGGAAGCCTGGGTTTTTGAATACGACTCGCTTTGATGATACCCTGTTGCGCTCTGTACAACGCGTCCTGAAACTTTTAGCTTTTATCGATACATGAATATGATTCTTTCTTGTGATATAACGTGAGCATAGCTACATAATCTCAAAGCTTTTGTGAACTCCGCCGATATCCCAACCACCATGCAAGTCCTATTACCCCTATCCTGCGCATCAATTCGTATTCAACACCATCAACATCCAAACTCCAACAGTACCCAAAGTTCAGCCCAAGGCCTTCACCAAATATCATGTTCCATCATAGTGTGTGATAGGAACTCAGTATCGCTGTTCGCGATCGAATTTGCCATGTCAATCATCTGCGCAGTTGTAAACCACGCATCCATTCCCAAATCATCCATACCAGGCAACATTGAAGCCATAGTCTCATTATCATCATTCAGGTCATTCAGCCCACCTTCACCCTCGCCAATCGTCCCTCCAATGATCTGTCCATCAATCGGAATCGGTGTTGTATCGGATTGCTCACGCGGTAACCGACCCAACATATCGTCAAGCTGCTGCAACTCCGATCTCCTGAACATGGCGATGAGATTGCCCTTACTTATCATCTCGTTAAAGATGATATGCGTCTTATGTCGGAAAGTAGCGTCGTATTCTGAGAATCGGGGATCAAGGACGGGCGCGATGAGGAGGTTAAAGCTCGACACGAAGAGCGACTCAAGATCGAATGGTAGAAACGCTTCTGGAGAATAATTAGTATATGGCGGTGACGAGATCAATCTCTTGATTTACCAAGCAGACCTTGACTTTGCAAACAGCCAAGAATGTTGATCATTTGGTAGGAAGAGTCGATGCACATCTTGATCAGGTTCCAGACAGTTTGGGACGAGTTGAGGGCTTCAGTTATGGAGTCGGGGGTTTCAAAGCGGATTTTGAGGAAGCAAAGAAGTAGAGGCCTTGTTGCGAGCACGATGCACTGCAGATGTCAGCACAGGTCGTTGGCTTGCCAAAGAATGATGTTACCTGATGATATAGAGTATGGAGGTACCCTGCTACCCTTGAAACGCCATTTATCGCTTTATCTGCACCGAGAGGGAACTGCTGTTGTAGCTCATCTGCAAGACCGGCAATGTTCTCGAGAACCTTCTTGGTACTGAGCAAGAACTTCTTGTTCAGCCGTCCATTCGCTCCGTACACCCCTATTCTCCGGTTAGCCTTGTTCATTGAATTGAAGATAACTTCTTACCTCTGCCAACCGATGCAATGGTTCTGCAAAGTCGAATCTGCATATGAAGTGCTGCCACTCGTTGTGTCGACCCATCGAAGTGCGGAAGCTGGTGATGAATGTCGTCGTCATGAACGGATTGTGGCAGGCCCATGAGAGATGTCATTTCGCGGTCTAGGACGTACACAGTCCACCATATCCTGCGGCTGCGTTCAACAATGCGGTCTCCAAGTTGATCTACGGGCATGTCTGTGTGCATCCCTTGCCCGAGTGCGACTCTCATGGCTTGTCCAATCTACCGAAAGTTAGCTCAAGCCGGCGAAGCACAGTGAGGGACGTACAAATCCATGTGATGAGTGTCGGTAGTCGAGAGATTCAAAATACAGCGCGATGCAGCACAGAATCTCAGTCGATATGAGTGGTTCGTAAACAAGAATATGGATACTCGGCAAGAGGCGCAATGCAGTGACGAAGTAGTCGGCTCCAGGGGGTCTCTTTGCTTGGTAGTTGTTGTTCTCGGAGAAGGCTTTGCCAAAAGCCAGGATGAGAAGAAGATGGATGTAAGGAAGATCTGCCGCTGCAATATGACTGCTCGGGTCCGCGTAGAATTCGTGCAGATAAGCCATGAACGTCTCTTCGTCAAATAGATGAAATAGTTGGCCGCAATGAAACTTGACTGTGTTAATTAGGAAGACTGCATGGTCGAGACTAGGCATAACCGGCGGTCCAGTGCTGGAGTGATCCGAGAGCCGTCCCACCCAAGGTCGTATGCTAATCCATCGAAGAGCAGGTTGTCGACAGATATCGGGCTTTGGTGGATGTATTCGTGAGTAAGGCTGAGGACGCGTCGGGTGAAGGACCAGTTAGATGATGTTCCGAGATAGACTGAAATGTCAGCTGAAGCCCTCTTGAAGCGATGAGTGCTTACATTCTCGACCTTGCGCCGAGGCCATAAACTTGGATTGCCCAGATGACAACGGATTCACCAGTGCTGACGCGATGGGGTCCAGTCCCTTCCCACTACTATTGGTGCTACTGTGACTCCCAAGGAGCGAGTCCTCAGTGGGCAGCGAAGCAGAGACATTGCCGCCGGGTGATGGTAGATGTGGCGGAGGTTCAACTATCAAAATCAGCAATGACCCTCCATCAGACCATCAAACATACCTGAATCAGAAGGTCCTCCAACATTGATGTTTGTATCTAAAGATCCCGGCGTGATATACTCGGCCGTCCCGGTACTCGATTGACTCGTCGCAGCGCGTTGCTGTAAATCTAGAATGAACCTTGAAAAGCCATCAATACTTCATGTCGAAAAAGTCAATTGCGGTGAGCTTACCCACGCGTGACGAGAACCTTTTGATCGCGTTGATCAAACTCGCATGATAATTTGCGCTTTTTGCACGCGTCGCAGGGATGTGAACCGGAGCATTTTATTTTTTGCTTGCGACATCGCGAGCACCTATTATCTCCATTAGTAATCTATTCTCCCAAATGTTGATGTTCGGTGAGTGAGGTGAAGTTGACGTTGCAAGGTGAGGGGAAACTCGTGGCGGATACAGGGGATTCAGGTCTCAGCGCCGTACTCACGCATTATCAGATCTCTTGGAAACACGACCCGATCCTGCTGTCGTACCAGACGTTTTCCTTGCATGCGTCGATCCAGGCGCCATCGCAGTAAATCGTATGATGAAGAACAAAGGCGCTGATGAATTGGAAAGAAATTGTTTCGGTGGTTGGCGGGGAAGAGAAGGTTTCGTTAGCTTAAGCTCAAAGCGCTGCAGCGGTTTTTTGCCCCTGCTGCAGTCTTGGGGTTAGAGCAGCCGCCACTGGGTCACGAGTATTATGCTATAAAGGGTAAAAAAAGACGAAATGCTATGGGAATAATCGGGAATGAAGATACCTCAGAGGAAGAAAGGAAGAAGAGGGTGGTATGCGGGGTAGAAGTCGCTATCTTTTCACTCTAATAAGTGAGGTGAGTTTGGGGGCTTTTACCAAGTGGAGGTGCACTGTTGATAACAATTTTGCATGGGACAGGTCCTGGGTGTCGCCGTTTTTGATAGCGGATTAGGCTTTGACCCTGGTCGTTTTAGTTGGGCTAGAACATGGGGAAAGATAATCGAAGCACCGTGCGCTTGGCCACGGCCTTCCCGGATGGGTTGGGCATGTCACACAATCGATGCAACAGGTCCACAGATGTGCATACATGGGGGACGTTGGATATGCATTCACCCCAATACGTTGAAGTTTGACTCACGGAAACGTGATGGAAGTATTCGCCATTGTTCTCCCGCTGTTCGGCTGCAGGGTGATCGAACAGTCTGGGGAACAGTCCTGGAAGAACAGGGTCAACGGGCGTTTCCTCCGAAGGCATCACGTCACTTGCATGTCTCACCATAGTACAACATGTACCGTCTCATGTCAGTAACAGCTCTATTATTCTCAATGTACAGACTTTTCCCCTCTATCTAGTTCAGGCGTCCCTTAACACGATCCGTCCAAGTCTTAAGCAACTCCTCCTCCTTATCCCCCGCCTCCTTCATGATGCTCTTAACACTGGCCTTAACAGCCTCACCAACAGGCTCATACGGATGTCTCGGTGCTAACTTCTCCTCAGCCCCTTCAACACCCGCCAATCTTGCCGAAAACACGGCAACAGCATACTTGGTAGAAGCGACGCCTGCCTTGCAAGGTCGCTCAGCAAGAGCAGCAAGTTGTTGCAACTTCAGCGCTTCTTCGAACTTGCCTTCCTTATACAGAGCGTAAATCTTTGATGTCAGAGTTGGGAAGACATTGGCGAATGCGGCGACGCATCCTACACTGCCGGCTGCTAGGCCGCCAATGAGAAAGTCGGATTGACCGCCGTATGTAGAGAATTCTGAAGAGGGGATTTGAGCTGCGAGACGGGTGATCTTTCCAACGGAGCCACAGGTCAACTTCACGCCGACGACGTTTGACTTTCCGCTAGGATGAGACTTCTTGCTCTCCTCGTAGATCTGGACGATCGTCTCAGAATCAATATCAACGCCATTAGTCACACCAGGGAAGTTATAAATAACAACTGGCAATGGCGACTTCTTCGCAACCTCCGAAAAGAAGCGCTTAACAACATTCATACTCGTAGCCTTGCCAAAGTATGCAGGAGGCAGCACGAGGAGATAATTCGCGCCAGCCTTGTAAGCATCTTCAGCAAGCTCAAGAGTCTGCTTAGTAGAGTGAGCTCCGACACCGGCCATGAGGGGAAAGTCAGGGCCGATTGTCTTGCGGGCGAGGGCGATGAGCTCATAGCGTTCTTCCCGGGTGAGGAGGAAGGCTTCGGCGTTGGAGCCCATCACGATAAGACCGTTTAGGCCGGAGTCGGCGAGATGGGCGAAGTATTTTGCTTGGGAGGCATGGTCTACTGTGTCGTCTGAGTGGTTGAAGAAGGTGACTGCTGGACACCATACTCCGGGGCTTGAATTGTCAGCATGGTGATGATACCAGGGTTGGAGATAAAGGCTTACCTGGGGACATGGGGCTGTTGGGAGGGTGCAGGGTTGAGGGAGCCCATGATGATGGTATTGAGTAGGTATGTAATTGATGAATTAATTGGGGTGAAAACGTAACTTGTTGTTGATGATGTTTCAATTGATGCAGATATTTGACTCAATCGTTGTTCTTTAAAGCATGATGATAATCACCTCCTCATCTGAAGTGGGGTTGTATCGCGAATCTGTTCCGACGTGTCAAAGGCTTCTCCGAAGATGGAGGGTTTGAGTGGTTGTTGCTCTGCGTCTCGGCCCCGGGATCCCGTCCGCTGTGACCGGCAGGCTTCCCGGTGAATATTGTGGGCCTGGAAGTCGGCTCTGGCCAGTCATGTGCTGCGAGAGCTCGGGCGTGTCGGCCGAGTCACTTCGGGGCTGCCTCCTGACTCTGAAGTTTGTTCTGGGGAATACGGGGAGAGAGCATTGAAATTGATGACTCAATATTCTTTCCGCATTCTAGAAGGCTTGGAAAAGCAACCAAAGTCGAGGTATCTAATAATTGCTCCTCGGGCAATATTGCCCTTCGGTTGTCCAAGGCCGACAGCAGATCCAAGTTGAGCTGCTTACCCTGGAATCGAGTCTCGGCAAGGACTTGGAGATAGAAATATGTATAAGTTATCATGTTACGGTTTCTATAAGCTCTGGCCCGACTCAAAACATGTGTTATCTCATTCTACTACGATCTAACATCTGCGGGATTATAAGATGTTATGACGAAGGATGAATCCGAATGAAGAAGCCAATATGCCGAGGAATATTCCTAGGAGCTCTGATGCATTAAACGAACAACGGATCTAACAAAAAGCGAAGAGATATTTGGTAGAAAAAGTTTGAATGACGATATAGTAATATTATCTAAGTGAGCTAGCAAGTGTTTTAGAAAACAAGAAACTCTAGATGCAGAACAATTGCCGAGTCATTAGAGCTTGGTCTGACCAACAGGCTGTATATCAACGAGCTCAGTCGAGTTACCAAGTCTCCAGCTCACAGCACCGCCCCAATCACTCTTTCCTTCATCTGTCTTGGGGTTCTTCCACCTCCATCTTGCCTCAGGCTGTTCTCCATTCTCTGACTGCAGCAGATCCTTCACAAACCCGCCAAAGATGGGGAAGAACTTAAACCCGTGTCCACTATCTCCAGACAAGAATAGCACCGACGAAGACGTGTTGGGTATGTAATCGATGATAAAGTCCGAGTCGGCTGTATCAGCGAACCAGCAAAGCGTCTTCTTCACGAATGGCCTGTCCGCGAATTGAGGAAGCGTCTGTCGAACAAGCTCACGAAGCTTCTTTTCATCACCATCAGGCAGAAATGCGCTCTGCTTCAAGTCTGTAGGTGCATGCGAAATTCCAGTCTTGGGATCAGTGTTGATGAAGCCACCGCCCATGGGACATAGCTTCAGAAGGTTCGTCTTGGGATCAGGCTCAAAAAAGAAGCCGAGATCGCGCGCGTATGTCACTGGGATACCACGAAGAGCAGATGTCTCGTCGTCGGTGAGATGAAGATGAGCGACGGACCATGATTTTGCGACAAGTTGCTTGCCGATCTCGGGGACGAGCTTGGCACCAGCTGCGCCGACGGAGACGATGACCAGATTAGAAGGGTAGAATAGTCCGCCAGTGGTCTTCACACCCTTTGCCTTTCGGCCAGAAGAAGTCTTCTCGTAGACGATCTCAGATACAGCGCCTGCTGCACCAAGGATATACTTCACGCCTTGGGCCCGCGTCGCCAGAAAAATGGACCTCAACGCGTTACCAGAATGCGCGTACCCATCGAACTTATTGAAGTATCCATTCCAACCAGGAAACGCGCTGTCCTTGTACTGCCAAACAGCATCTGATATATCCTTCTGGCTATCAAGTGGTGAAAGATGAGATCTCATGCGAGGGTCTCGCTCAGCTGCAGCGCGGAATCGATTGAGCGTATCAAGCGCTTCTTTGGGTGCTTTGCCAGAAACACAGTGCAGAAAGCCCACTTGGTGGAAATGCGGAGCGAACAGGGGAGTCTGCCAGGCTTCAATTGCTTTCTAATTGGCCAATGGGTCAGGCCTTGTCCAGTAAATTTAATGTTGGGGTAATTGGGGGACTTACCACTGTGAGGTCTTGGTACAGAGGGTCTTCGTATTCTGCGCGCACAATTTTGTTCAGATCATTTGCAGCAGACCATCGAGAAGGGATCTCTTCATCTTTGTCGAGAACGGTAATGTCCTTGTAGCCAGCTCTGAGCAGGTGCACGACTGTTGAGAGACCAAAGGCGCCGCCTCCCACGATAAGGATTGGTTCAGATTTGGAGACGCTCATGGTTGCACACTTGAGGGAGAGTTGAAGCTATTGCTGATGAGACCGACGCAATTGAGGCGTCATTCTATAAGTATTCTACCATTCCGAGGCTCCAAACCCGCCCTCGTTCGATATCCGGCCATCACCGTCTCGTGATGCGCCTACGTTTAACGTCTTTCACCATCCGAAGCATCTACAATAGCCAGAAATGCAAAAATAGACTGGTGACGCTGCCAATACGACACCGGGAGACCTCCCGATGGTGATACCACAATGATTGGCACTGAGAAAACTCAACGCTATTTTAGCGCTATCGTCTCCCCATCCGTGCTGAAGTGGAGTCTGGCTGGACGGTTAGCGTAGCCGCAAGTGTAACCAGACGATCCTTGATTGCGGTTCTGGCGTTCTGGGGTCTGGTGACGACGTGCATTATCTGGACTCAGCTGATATGAAGGTTCGGGAGTTCAATGCAGCCGTTATCGGAGAGTGTTTATCGCGGGGGTCTGTTGGAAGCCGTTTACCGGCATGGGTGCATACATTGATGTTTTACTGAGGTGAAGCTAGGATAAGCCGACAGGGTTCTACATGGCAGACGCTGACACCAGCAGTCACCTCAATTTTCTACAGACTTGACAGTGAAGTGAGATGAGAGGATAAGAGAAACGACAGAATGGGAGATATACTATCAGTAATAGTGGAAATATCTTTCTTGGTTCTGTATCAATACTGCGAACTGCTCTCAGCCCTCGGCTTCCAAACCCGAGACCAATTGTCGTGAAGAACCCTTCCAGAACACATCGGGAAACATCACAGCAAGCTTCTAGAATGTCTCTCCGGCACAAATGTGCAGGGTAGACAGGATCTGTACCTGCCAAGCCATTAAAGAAACTTTGAGCTGAATATAGCCTGGATGCATGTGCCAATCAAGGCCTCCATGCCGTTCTGTAGCCTGAGACCAAGACGGCATGTATCGAGCAACCAATTGGATGACTGTATATCCTCCGATTAAGATCGTTGTGGCTTGTAAAAGCTTAGTTATTAGCGTTTCTGCGGTTTCTGACATATGTATGTGTTGGTCTGGTTATCGGCAGAGCATCGATGAGGAGATCAAAGGAGCCCGCACGCATGACCAGCTTCACGGTTTAACGTGATTCATTTAGGCACTACGAGAGACAAATAATAAGGCCTTTGTAAAGATTGGCCTTGCTGAATGGATATCAGCCAGATGGATAGTAAAAGGGTTGGTAGGGCCTCGGGACAGCTGTCAAGACGCGTGCAAACAGATGCGTATACAAACCAATTACATTAGAATGAATGCACGAGCATTGTAGGACTGTAGCAAGGTCTTGCAAAGTCTCCAGTCATCAGCCTCGTCCCATTTGTCATCACTTGTCGTCAAGTATCAGGTCACGATGTTGGAGGCCAAAGGAATTGTTCATTAAAAGTTCATTAAATTCAGTTCTTAGCTTTTGGTACAAATCTAGATAGGCTATGCTAAGTCTATTGTGTGTTGGAAGGATACAAGAACTCCTCAAGCTCAAAGAACTCCTCCTTGACGAGACGAGGAGACACAAATCGTCGAAGCATGTCAGGGCTACCAGCTCGGTCGTTGGTACCAGAGCTTCGAGCACCACCGAATGACTGTTGGCCGATGAGAGCAGCAGTTGTCTTGCAGTCTGTAATTTGTTAGAATTGGGTGAAAAATAATTATGGGGAGGGGCGGACTTACTGAGGTAGAAGTTACCGGCAGAGTAGCGAAGAGCATCCTCAGCTTCACGGAGCGCAGCACGGTCTTGAGCAAAGACGGCGCCAGTCAAGGCAAGGCCACCGCCATTCTCATCAATGTTCTTGAGCATGGGAGTGAAGTCAGAGTCCTTGTAGACGTAGACAGCAAGAACAGGACCGAAAATCTCCTCGTTGAAGAGACGATGATCAGGCGAGTCAACCTGGTAAACAGTAGGCTTGACAAAGTATCCAACCGAACCATCATACTTTCCACCAGCGATGAGCTTGACCTGAGGATCCTTGTTGCTCTCATCAATGATGTTCTTGATCTTCTCGAAAGATCGACCGTGGATGACAGGGCCCATAAAAGCCTCGAAATCCTTGTCGGGGCTGCCTTGGGTAATGTCCTTCATCTTCTGCTGGATAAGAGAGAAGAACTCCTTGGCCTTGGACTCGGGGATGTAGGCGCGAGAAGTAGCAGAGCACTTTTGACCTTGGTACTCAAAGGCACCTCGGATAGTGTGGTTGACGACGTTGTTGATGTCGGCGGAGGGATGAACAAGATGGAAGTTCTTTCCGGAGGTCTCGCCAACAACGCGGGGGAAATCGCGGTATCGCTTCTCAGCAATACCCTGGCCAATCTTTCCATAGATTGAGCGGAAAACCTCTGAAGAACCGACAAAGTTAAGACCAGCGAATTCACGATGCGCAAGGACAGTCTCGGTGATCTCGGCAGCGTCGCCAGGGACAAACTGAATAACATCCTTAGGAAGACCAGCCTCCTGGAGGATCTTGTAGATGATGGTGCTGGGGTGAATGTTGTACTGCGAAGGCTTCCAGAGGACAACGTTGCCGAGGATAGCGGGAGCGATCAAGTTTCCACCGATGGCAGAGAAGTTGAACGGCGAAACAGCGTAGATGAAGCCCTCAAGAGGTCTGTAGTCGATGCGTGTCCAAATACCATCTGTTCCACGCTCAGGCTGCTTGCTCATGATCTCAGCAGCGTAATGGCCAGCCAGACGGAAGAAGTCAGCCAACTCAGCCGCAGCATCAATCTCACCCTGCCAAACATTCTTTCCCTGCCCCAACATCGTCGAAGCAATAAGCTCATATCGATACTTTGTAGTAGCAAGTTCCGCGGCGCGCTGGAAAATCGCAGCACGGTCGACGAACGGCGTGTTTTCCCAGTCCTTCTTCGCCTTGAGGGCGGACTCGATAGCAGCGCTGACTTGCTCCTTTGAAGCGAGGGGGTAGTTTGTGAATGTTGTGGCGTGTTCTGCGGGGAGGACTTGGTCTTCGTTGGCGTGGATCTTTTGGGATACGCCGTTGAAGATGATTTCGCTCTTTAGGGGGAGTTGAGAGCGGAGTTTCTTGAGGGCTGCTTCTACCTTTGCGCGCTCAGGCGAGTTTTTTGTGTATGTGGGCTAAACAGTCAATATCCGAGAAATAATTGTTTTGAAGAGTAGGTCACTTACGTTGGGCTCATTGCGAGCAGCGGGTAGTCTGAAAGGCACAATCGTAGCATTGCCTCGCTTCTGCAGTGAAATAGCAGGCGTAGAAGCACGAACTCGACAGAGAGGAGTCAAACGACCCTTTGATGTCAAAGCACGAACCGAAGAAGCCATTTTTGTAGTATGAGGAATGCGATCTCGTACTGTACAGCTCAAGTATGATATGATGAATAGAGAAAAACATAAACAGAAGCGCTTCTGACGGGCGTTTTTATGTTGACATCACAACCTTATCCCACTGAAGTCGGGGCTGCAACCGAAACTTTTTTAGTGGAGTGGAGGGTTGATTCAGTTACCCCTCACAGCGCTAAAAAGTTAAGCCACTTTCTGGCACCGGGCGGGGGGCCGACAGTGTCACAAGACGCTGAAGGCGCTGCACGGGAGGGACACCGATGGGGGGTTTTGGTGGAGTTTGGCGAGTTTAGAAGGGTCGGTTGAGGATCCCGTGGTGTCGGTATGGCCGTGCGATGGTGTTGGTGTAGCTGTGTTGTTGCACAGACTGGGAGGGATGGCTGGGCTTGAGGGACTGCTCCCGGCATTCGGTGTAGTCGCTCTTCTTTCTGGAACACTGGGCTGCTATCATTTTTGCAGCGTGCTGTATCTTATCAAACATCGCGACATCAACGCTTTGAGAGCCTCATCTGATCGAACATTACCTACAAACCATTTGTTACAGACATCCGCTCGTCGAACCTAACACCATACCTCATGGAAAAACACCAAGATGTCGCTGAAACAACATTCAGTCGCAGCCATCTATGGAAGCCCATCGTTGGGGACATAGCAGCAGCAGCTATCTCCGCAACTCTAATAACACCAATAATCACAGTGATTGACCAGTATGTCTCATAACCTCTCGTCACAAAACTCAAACCAACAAGCTTTAGATCTATGGTAGAGAAGGTCTCTTTCAACAGACCTCTCGCACAGGGCATGAAAGTCCACAGCTTGAACGCTATCAAACATCCAGGCCGCTTCATCGTTAGCCGTGCATTTGGCTACGTCTGGACTCTATACGGAGCGACGTATGCTGTGTCAAATGCATCAGATACGCTCGCTCATGAGTTCCACAAAGCGGCTGTTGGGACGATTACCTTTGTCAATACGATGATAGTAAATGTTCCTCTGGGCGTGCTGAAAGATGTGCGCTTTGCTCAGATGTTTAGTGCTTCGACAACGCCGACTAATAAAGTCGCGCCTGTTGTCAAGCCTGGCGTTCCTAGAGCCGCTACAGCTACGTTCCTTATGAGAGATGCCATCACGATCTTTGGGTCGTTCACCATGGCGCCTTGGCTATCATCTCTCATCCCTGATAGCTTGTCATCAAGCCCGCATTCCAAGGCGATCATATCCCAATTGACAGTGCCCATTTTCTCACAATTCTTTGCTACCCCAGTCCATCTCCTTGGGCTGGACTTGTATGCCCGACCGCGGGGAATACCATGGGTTGAGCGTTCGGCACAGATCCGAAGGGACCTGTTCTCAGCCACAATACTGCGGTCTCTGAGAATCATCCCGGCTTTTGGAGTAGGGTGTGTGGCAAACATGGAGGCAAGGTCAAGGTTTCATAAGCTGTTATAGGGAATGTTCTAGAAGGACTATTGGCACAGCATGTAAAAGGGAAAGCAAGGTTCATACATACGGGAAGGCTAGTATAGTAGATCGGAGATAATTTACACTTTGGAGACAGTCTAGCAGGGCAAAAGGGAGGTGGTGTCTGGTAATCGGGTACAAAATACACTCTATCATATTTTGTTCCTGGCTAAGTCTATGAAGTAGGGCGTGTATCATTAACATGGGTAGTAGTCTCCATCAACCTTGCCAGAGTAACGGCCTCTCGTAGTGCACGTCCAAGATGGCCCCTTACTCCCGCTTCTTCTAGAACCATGATCCCTCCGATAGTGCAGCCCTCAGGTGAAGTCCCCTGGTCTCTCAAATCCCCGGGCTGCAGTCCACTCTGCAGCATTGCAGCTGAACCCTTCATAGATTGGTAGATCATAGTCTGTGCAGTAGCCCTGGGTACACCAACGGCCACGGACGCGTCGATGAAGGCGTCGCAGATAATAGCCCACATTGCTGGGGTAGATCCTCCAACGGCTGTCGTGGCGTTCATAAGGCGAGGAGCGACTTCGGTGGTTCTGCCGATGGTGTTGAAGAGGTTCTTGGTGAGATCCATAAGCTCTGCTGGGACTTGAGGCTCGGTAGGTGATTTCTCAATGGCGATGAGTCCCTCTGAGACCATACATGCAATATTGGGCAGAGTACGAATAACCCAAGCCCTGCCAGAGGCATTCTCCTTGGTAGTCTCGCTTCCGTAGAGGGTAGATTCGAGCTTTTCCTTCGTCCAGCCAGCAGCTACACTGATGAGAAGCTTGCCTGAAAGAGCATCTCGAATGCCGTTTTGGGCGAGAACATCGGCGATATCAGCTGGATCAACACCCAAGACGATTACGTCGCCATTTTGTACAGCTTTGACATTGTCGCCACGAGAAACAGTCAAAATGCTACTGTACTCTGAAAACTGGTCATTCAGCTTTGACTCTGAACCTTCTGATCGCACACAAGCGATGATCTTTGTGAAAGGCAGATCTGTCTTGCCGTCCTTGATGGCAGGAAGCAGATTCTTCACAATGGGCTTTGTGATGTTTCCTGCAGTCGTCAGTCAAAGCACTGCAAACTCATTGAGCGCTCGTCTTACCTGTTCCCAGAATGGTGAGTGTGGTATTGCTAAGACCAGCCATGGTTGTGATATCTGTCGTGACAGGGGACACGATTTAATGCAGCAAAATATAATGTCTTATTCGCCAAACGATCAGACAAATTGCAGCATACCAAAGTGATACATACACATAAGAAATGTGAGCAGCTAGCTGATCTTGTGACCTCACACGAAGAAATAGACCAAACCACGACTGGAAAGAAGTTGACAAGTCGTGCAGATGCAGGTACGTTATCTCTTTGTTTTGATGAGGGGTAGTAGCAACGGAAGCGCTGCCGATGAAAGATACTGAACCGTGGGGTAGAGCTAAGCTCCGCATTTATAGATAGCCCAGCGGGTTGCAGGGCTACGGGACCCTCACCGGCGCCACAGGATGTGCGATGGAACACGTTTCAGTGCTCGTGACACCTTGTGAAAGATGGAGGAATTGAGTTTCTGGATGTGAGACCCCACTTTGTGAGTACCGACAGCATATGCAAGGGTTGGGAATGTGTCATTGACAAGAGATCTGCATGGATAAGAAGAGATGTAGTGTGTGAGGTGCACTGACATCCATGTTATCTCCCAGCTGAGACATTCTAGCGCTATCAGAGCGGTGAATGATAGCGCATCCCTTGCAAGTGAACATTGAGACTGAACGAATACACGATGGCACAGATCAAATTCTAGAATTAATTCCATTCTTAACTAATAATTCTTTGCAGTTATAAACACTTTTCTCATCGCCAAAAAGCCAACCGTCTCCAAAGCTCACTCTTCAACGCCGAATACTCATCCAGCGTTCTAGCAGCAGCATCCCTATTCTCAATAGCCCTTCTCGTGAGATAAGCCATGCACTCTGGAAGCGTACCCCACGTAGTACACTTATAAACCTCGGGAGCCACCCCCGCATCATCCTTTAGCTTCAGCAGCCCGAAGCTAACCTCGTCCGACATACCATGCAGCTGCGCAAACTTGACCGGCACAGTCGGAAGACCCGCCTTTGTGCGCTCCTGGTGGGTTTCGTGAGCTTTGACCAGCGACTCTTTGTTGTGGCTTGCTAGGAGGAGCTGGGCGGAGGGGAAGGGCTTGGTGGTGCCGAAGGAGCGGAATTCTTGACGCAGAATGCCCTGGGCGATTTGGTTGTAGGCGTCGTCGGTGTCTTGCTTTGTGTCGTGGATTAGGGAGCGGGGATCAGAGGCCATGTATGCGCCGCGAACGACCTTGATGCCCAGTGTGAAGTTCTTGTCCAGAGCAGCTTGGAGATGCTTGGCCAGAGTGTCGTACGTGCTCTTGAGATAAGCCTGGTATGTGTTGTAGAGAACGACTTTGCCGTCCGTGTTGAACTTTTGTTGCAGTTCCATGCCAAGACGGAAAATGCCCCATTGGTAGTGTTGTGATTCGGCGTCGATGAGGATGTATGCGCCGCGGTCTTTGCACTTTTGGGAGATCTCGTGGCAGGCGTCGACGAATTGCTTGGGGAGTTCGGTGCCATTGGCGAAGGCGTCGCAGACTCCAGGTCCAGCGCCGGTCATCCTAAAATACTGTTAGTATGCGATACTGTGAAGGATTGAGGTGAAGCGACTTACTTAACGGCCAATTGATCACCCTCACGAAGCAGATCAACAGTCTTGACAGTTCCCTCCCTCCAAGCCTCAATATTGTCACACCACTGACACTCATTCGAGCTCGAAGCCTCAATACCAAAACCCTGGCCTTTACCAGTCTTGGCATCAAAAACAGTCTCTTTTGCGAACGTAAGAATCGTTCCTTTGAATCCCATATCCTGCAACGACTTTCATGGTACATTGCGTCTCAGCGCCTGTCTCGCCAGCGCAGAATTGTTTGTAAAACGTATGCTTCAGCAAGCCCCGCAGCAGTGGGTTGCGATCAACATTGAAGAGATATGGGTTTGTAGGGTTGGAGAGTTTTTGAAGAAGATGTAGCGATGGGATGAGAAGCCATGGTCTTGAGGATATGGAATTGACCAAGAGAGAGCGGTAGAGAACTAAGGAAGGGAGTTCTGAGAGTGGTGTCTCTGCGCCTTTGACGACGGGTGTGTTTGTGCGTGTTGCCTCAAGCGCTGCTGCGGCGTTGGTGGAGGAGTAGCGAACGAGCGCGATGAGGCTATCTCGCCGCACTCGCGAAGTAGGGCGGAGTGTGAGGGTGAGGCCTTGAGCGGCGCGTGAGCGAGTAGTAGTTGAGAGTGTTGTCATGTCAGGCACTGAAAATCTCTTCACAATTCTTACTGTGTTGGTGTAGAGGGAAGAGAAATGGCAGTGGCAGTGATAAGATGTGCTTTTTTGAAGTGAAGCACCATAACCTTATCATCTATTTGGCTTGGAACCCCCATCTCACGCGGCTCTAACAACATTTTGGTCACACCCTATCGGCACCCCAACCGATACGCGTTCCCTTTGATTGAACAAACACCGCGGGGAAGCGGGGTAATTCGTCACATGGGCATCTTATCAGACCGTCATCGGTGTCTTTTTTTAATTTCATTATCTTTAGCGAGGTGCGTTGGAGGTCTAGACTTGGAAGCGGGAGAGTTTCCCGATGGTTTTCGCTAACCCCACTTTGGTCACGTATCACAGAGATATGCACTCTTGCTAGCTACGGGAATGACACCGTTGGTCTTGGGATCTTATCACATCTGGAGAAGTTAGTCCGGATGCGGTAGTTGGGGGGTCAGGGCGTGATACGCCATGCATCGGCTTGTCCTGGCGAAGGGCAGGGGTTGGGACCTTGGGTCTCGGGTTTGTATTACGCTAGAAGCCGTCTTGCATATTCTAGTTTATATCGGAGGTCTGACCGGCGTGGGATGGAATTGGATACGAGTGTTTGTTTGGTGAAGGAGACATTGGGGTCGGTGGGGAGCGGTTATGGACGGATCTAGTTCTGCGCCAGTGACCTTGGAACGTGCGTTGAGTTCAGGGGTCGTGTTGCTGTCCTGGAGTCTTATGCGATCTGCATGTTCTCGAAGTATCTGAGGGGATGTGTGAGAAGCCCGATGCGGAGTCTCCAAATCTGTTATCTGCTCGTTGATCGTGGATGACGGACCGGGAGCACCGATGAAGAACCCTGCGTTCGAGCCGGTCGAGTTGGAACCAGCACAGCTGAAGGAAAGTTTTTGCATTATTAAGGACTGCCCCGTAGTTCTCTGAACATCACTGAAGTCAATCTTATGTGCACTGTTACTGTTCGGGAAGGTTGTGCGGGAGACAGGCAAGTCTGAGTAAGATGTTTCAAGGATTTTACTAGTATGGAGTCCTTTCACTCGAGTAACGCCTGCCAATTGCGGCTTGATATCCACCGTCTTCACTGTACATTCCGGACCACCTCATCTAATGATTTTGCCACATACTCAACGTTGTGATCATTCAGGCCTGCAAGACTTATCCTAGATGTGTTCGCCATGTAGATGTGATATTGCTCTGAAACCACGTCAGTACGCATCTCAAAAGATAAAGAGATTACTAACCTTCCAAACGTTCAATCTGAGGTTTGCTAATACCAGTGTAACCGAACATGCCAGTTTGGTTAACAATATGCGACCAGTCCCCCGGGGTCCCCAGCCGCACAAGCTCGTCATATAGCTTCTTCCTCATCGACCTGATTCTCGAGGACATAGTAACAAGATCTTTGTGCCACTGCTTCAAGAGCTCAGAGTTTCCAAGAACAGTAGCTGCGATTCTAGCTCCATAGACCGGAGGATTTGAGACAGTCTGTCGTTGAGCATTCTGGAGCAGTGAGAACACCGTTCTTTTGGCATCCTCAGCCTTTGTCACGATTGCTGTAAGTCCTACTCTCTCTCCGTAGAGACCCATGTTCTTGGCGAAGGACATGCATATCGCAGCTTCGAGGCCGAGATCTTCGATGATGTACTTAATCGCCCATGCATCTTCATCGTAGTTACCCGAGTTGAAGCCAAGATAGGCCGAATCGATGATTGGAAAGATTCCATTCTCTTTAATCACAGCTGCAATTTGTTTCCATTGATGATGAGTTGGATCGCAGCCAGTTGGGTTATGAGCGCATGCGTGGAGAACAACAGCAGAACGCTTATCGGCTTTCTTCAGGGCGCCGATATAACTTTCAAAGTCAAAGCTTCGATCTTTGTAGTAGGGTGCTTTTACTACGTTGAACCCGATCTCTTTAAATAGAAGATCGTGGTTTGACCAGGTTGGGTCTGTGATGATGATGTTCTCAATGCCTGAGTTGGCCTTGCGAAGAACAAGACCGGCTAGGAGGAGAGATCCAGTTCCGGAAATGGATTGACAACTCGCAATCTGAAACGTATCAGCGACCAGACGGACACGAAGGCGCAATTTAACCCACTCTGTTCTCTTTGAGCGCGGAAGTATCGTGGAACAACAACTTGGTAGCCTCATCTCTGAAGCTCTGCAAGCCCTCAATCGGCAAGTATTCATGACCAGCATTACCAATCAGCTTCTCAGCCTCCCTCACAGATGGAAGAACCCAAGGCTTAGCGTTCTCATCGCGATATGTGCCTTGCCCAAGGTTCACCTTCTGAGGGTTCTGGTCTGCGTTGAAGCGCTTGGTGACTTCAAAGATGGGGTCGGGCGGGATGTATTCCGCTGCGCCAAAGGCAGAGTGCTGTTGAGCGGACATTGTGATACACGAATGTGGGGATAGTGTTGTCAGATGAATATGGTAAGCTTGAGCTAGTATGTCGGCAGGTTGGAGCGATTCTGTTCCTTTTTGTTATAAGCTCTTGGTGGAAATGTCGGCGCTTTAGCCCGGCGGGGAGCTGGCTGACTCGGTGGAGGCGGCCCGACATGTTACGGGCAGGGATCCGATCTGTTGATACAGCACAAAACACATCGGCCGTCATCCGGGTTCTGACCTGCTTATCTCATGGCTATGTCATATCCTTTTGCATTATTCCGTAATAACGAATAGTAAATGGTTCGTTGAGGTGATTGGTTGAGCTACTTGCAAGTGTTAGGCTTTTGCGGACGGATGGCCATGACAAATCTTCCAGCACCAGAATCATTCAAGCACTGCCATAGTAATTCTCCAAAACCACATATCTTAAGTGAATTAGGTTTAAAATACTTGTTGAATTTGTCACTTGGGCTCCAAGCTCCTGCGTAAGTGATTCGTGTTATGACAGAACCACCAGTCATGATCCCGTTCAATAGAGCGGCGGTTGCAAATCGCCGGTATCAATATATATTGGTTTGACTATTTACAAACATTAATCTCAGCTTCAACGCGATTACATCATTGTTTACAACTCCCGGTCCGTAATGCTGCGTTGCATGGATGACTCTCAAGATTATGTGAGTACGTGCAACTACATCGTTCATTTCACGTCTGTCGGGGAATCTAGTCTGCAGTTCTCCATATTCTAGTATAACTTCTCATTCGATACCTCCCAGAGATTTATTTTAAGGTCAGGGGGGTGGATAAAAGTATATTGGAGGCCATCCAGATCTTACTCTCACGAGTGGCAAGGCTTCTCTCTAGCGCAGCCTTTGGGTCAAAATATTATCACAAATTTATCCATACATGAAAGTCCGGTGTGTTGAAAAGTGTCAGACTCATTGAATGACCTGATAGGTCGATGCCTGGAGCCAAGGATGCTGTCTTACAACCAGTCGGCCGATATGACAGCATGCGCCGCTCTCCGACGGATCACGGGGGATGAGATCGTAAGCAGTATAAGCAATTGACGTAAGTCCAGAAAACATATAACGCCTCACATATAACGCTTCAGAAACGGTCTTACTCTTGCAATCGACAGTATCAGATTTCGTGATGGCCTCACTTGACTCTTTGCCCTGCGAGATTCTTCTACAGATCATCCGCGACTGTTCTCCCCAAGAATTATGCCATCTTAGTTACACCTGCAAGCGCTTGGCATCAGTCGCTGGAGACTGTCTATGGAGGGACATTGAGTTTCATGAGAAGGGATATCACGAGTCGAGCGCAGAGCTCAACGAGCCGTTGCCTTACAAATCTCCCAATCGGTTTTACCATGATTCGAAAAGGGATGGTTGGCAGAGCGATATCAGCGAAAGAGCCAAGAGTCTCTTCTCCATGCTGCAGGCACTCCACGCTCACGGTGAAGGACGCCTAAGGGAAGTTGCTGGTCGGGTGAAGAGTCTGTGTACCGTGATTGAGCCACAGTGGAAGCCCGATGAGAGTTCAGTGGCAGAGCCAGTCTCTGTTTGGAAGCTCTTACCTTACTTCAAGAACCTCGAATACTTGGAGCTTCACGGCGCCTATGAAACTTCCTACTACAGGGAGCTTGAGGAGATACTAGAGGGGCCTTTGACCAAGCTGCGGTTCGCAAAACTCTTCGCTTACATCCCCCGATCTGTTTCAACTTACGTTCTCCAATCCCACGAAACGCTCGAGCGCCTAGAGCTTGGTATGTTAGATCCGCCGCTGCCCAATACAGTCGGTATCAGTGAACAAGATGCTGGAAATCATGGCCGATGGGAACACCAACCCAGGGGAGTCATCCCAAGCCCACTTGGACATTTCATCCCCGATGCCCGAGTCCCTTTCCCAAGCCTCAGGCACTTATACTTATGTTCACCTTGTAATAGCCGTGGTGATTACTTCAACCAGCATAATTCATGGTCGACTTGCGCAGAGCGGAACTGTCTCGAGGCATGGAAAAGGCTCATCCTGGCGTCTCATAGGACTCTGGAGACCCTCGTCATCGAACATCGACCTGCAGCAGGAATCGAAGACAACGAAGGGTTCTCTGAGGATGAGTTTCTCTCCACCGGAAAGACCGGTGCTGGCAACAGGGTATTGTTGGATGCCATCGGGGACATAATCATCGATAAGGAGAGACTTCCCGGATTGAAACGTGTGTATCTGTATGGATTTGTTGCTGGCAGATCATCTGAAGCATCGTCTGTCGAAGTACCCGGAGACTGGTTGATGCATGGGTTGGAAGCGAGAGGAGTCACCTGCGAAGCCAGAAGGGGAAAATGGTGTCTGTTCGATCAGGACTCAGGCGAGACAAATTGGGCAAAGTGGACTGGAGATGGGAATAGTAATCTTCACGATGGTTATATGGGTATCCGGTGGTACTCACTTTTGGCTCGGGTATAAGCGGTGAAATGGGACATTTGGGGCCTTCATGTTCATAGCACTGACTGACTGCAGCAAGCCTGGAAGAAGAAGCCAACAAGGTTCAATGACCATTATTTGACAATATCTCCGTCAACCTTAGACTGATCAATGAGGGTAAACAAACCTCAAAAAAGATCGCCAAAAGTCTATGGTGGATGACACCACCTTATGTGCCTTCACACGGGATCGAACCGTGGACCTTGTCATTACTAGTGACACGCTCTACCACTGAGCCATGAAGGCGCCTTCTGATTGGATGAACTGGCTGATTTGTAAATTACCTTATCAAGCTGACTCAAAAGTAACTTTTCCTTGTGATCTGATGGATAATGTTACAGCGCGTTGACAGCAATCTTCTACCAGTAGCACTAGCACTACTGAGACAATTGGCCATCTCCATATTGCATCCTAATAGCCAATTCATGTTATAATTCACGGTATGGTCAAACAGATGGTTTCGTTAATGGGCACATAGTATGCACTGGCCATAGTAAGGCTTGACTAGACATGCTCTCAGCAGACCATGGAGGGTGGAGAACATGAATGCAGGTGTTGAAGAAGAACTTGATACATCATGGCTTACTACTTGTGCCGCGGGAAGTGCAGCAGTCTCGCAAGCTATTTTTCTATCCATACCAACGGCTGTGATGGCAGAGCTTTGAGCCCATATGTGTCGAGCAGCTACATCAACCGAGATCTTAGTGTTCTATGGAGAAAGATATGTGGTTCAAAGGAAGAGAAGGGTGAAACAGGGACTTGCCAAGAAAAGTTCAGGGTATTTCTAATCTTGGCAATGAGACAAGTTAGAAATTGCTAAATTAAAGAACCTTTACTCCCCAAATAATATAAACCTTCCCAGAACGGGTAGAATTAAAGGTAATCATTCATGGAAAGCCTATATACTAATCACCCTGCTGCTGTGGTCCATAGTTCTGAGGCATAATACATTTGAACGGGAAGTTTACAAAAATGTAAGTGAATGTGCAAAGGGAAGTATGGCTATCCAATGTTGGTAACCCGATCAGCAATCCAGTTGGCGACAGCAGTGGCATTTTCATTGTAATCCCCGTGCGTGTCCAACATAGTAAGGAACCACCAGAGTGGGGCGCCCACAAGGGGGACAAAGGGCTTCCAGGGGATCGTTTTATCACAAAAGCTATCACCTGGGCGGCAGACACTCAGACTACGCGATGCAGCGATTTTGCCCATGGGCTTCTCCGGGTAACCCAGGGTAACAGCTACGCAGACGCGAAGTCAGTGGCAAGTTGTCAATGCTGTGAAAGGTATAGGTACTAACCGGCAGCGATGTGCTGTGTCACACCGGCAGTTACATTTTTAGCAGCTTTATGTAAAAGCTGGGCGCCCTGGCTGTAACCAGCGATGACAATCTTGGTATCGGGACACTGGCTTGCGGCCTGTAAGTAAGGTGTCAGTATCTCCCTCATTAGAGATGCGTCTTCGTGTTTTGACGTACCTGGTTGATTAGTTTAGCCATGGTCTTGCTGCCTTCGTTACAGCCTCCTTTGAAAATGTAGTCCCGCCTCCTCGCCTTGTAAGTCACGCCCTGGACGGCCAGGTTCTCCAAGCCAATACGGTCGGCAAGGCTATTGAATAAGGCGGGGCCGGTATTATTTGCTTTTCCTACATTGCCTGCCTGCCTGCTTCCTCGGGCGTAGATCATGGTGACATTGCGGCAGGGCGTCCCGTCGGTGAGCTGGTTATAAGTTTCGTTCGCGAATGGGAACCTTCCAAGGAAAGGGGGCTTGTCCTTGCCACAGCGTTTGTTGTGGTGTTCGAAATGGGTGTCGAGTTCGGCGAGAGGGGGGGTGAGGGCCTTGGTCTGCTCTACGACAGGAGCCGCATAGACAATGGTCGCAAGAGCGATGAGAGCCTGAGTGGGCTTCATGAAGGATAGAGGATTCGACCAAGCGCCGACTGATTTGTCGCTACAGAGTTGTACAGACCAGATTCGACTCGGAGAAGGCAATGAGTAGGCATGTTGGAAACAGAGGGAATGAAGGGTAGCTAGTCATTATATGATAAAATGTGTTGCTTTTGTTCATGTTGTTTTTTATTCGTAGTATTCTTGTTTGCGTTATTTGTCTTCATGTTCCTTTTCCTTTTCTTCCTCGCTTTATTAAGCCCCGTAACCTTATCCCCCCCCAACAGGCCGAGGGGCGATTGCATGTCGGTCTTCGGGCCACAAATGTCATGTTCTGGGTATGTCTTGCTTGCTTACATGCGTTGATACGTGTCTTCTTCGTATGGCTTTAAGCCCGTATCAAGAGAGAAGTAATGTCGTAGCCACATATCAAGTAACAAAATCATAGCGCCTTTTCAACAAAACCACAGTGTAAGGGCGTCATACACTACGCCAAAAGAAAACACAATGACCTTAATATCAAGTCAGCAGATCACGCCTAATCTTATCTCCACAATGGCACATAGTGGAGGGATTTCTGAGCGCACATCTAAGGGTATTGCATTCCTTAATTTTTCGGTCCGTCTCGAAGCCTCTGGCCGCCTGGCACCACTTGGGCCTCGAAACATGGTCTTGTTCTTATGGGCACGTAGTATACACTGGTCATGGTAAGTCTTGAAGGAAAACGAACCCACGACTTCAAACCAACATGTCTTGAGCAGCAAACATGGCCCAATCATCTAAAAAATTGTAATCATTGAGTCAAGGTATATAATAACGTAAAAAGGTTTGACGAAAGAAATCATTCATCCCGCTGCCAGCTATCTATCCACATATCCATCCCGTCCTACTCATCGTCATGTCCATCATGATAAAAGACATCAAAAACCGCGTCGCTCTCTGGACCTTAGTTCGTGGTAGAGTAGGGCTGAGGATTATAGGGATGCGACACCAATGGGTCGTTGGACTGATATCCCGTCATGTTGACTGAGGTCGTAGAAGCATTCCGGTTGTCTTGCTTGAAGATGAACAAGATCGCCTTGATGGAGTCGGAGGGGTTCAACATGGCGAGCCAGGCATGGATACCGAAAGGACCGCCCTGATATGACCCCTCAGGCATGTTGCCCTGCTCCAACTTGGAAAAGTTTCCCCGGCCATGGCCAGACATGTAAACGCTCCATGGGTAGGCAAACATGAAGAACAGCGACAGAGGAGCCATTTCGATGCAGATAACGAGGTTGGGAATACCGACGTGAACATCAGCGTAGGTGAGCGTGTCGCTGGTCTTGAGAACGCTCTGGTCGTTGAGAACGGTGAAGATGATCTAAACAGTCAGTGTCATGATAAAGACGTAAGAAGGGATAAACCTTACACCCTGGATAAAAGTCAAGCCGACTACTATCTTGAAAGCAGTGAGCTTCAGCATCGGGTTATGGTGGGCGAGGTCCTTCTTGAGAAGGAAGTACATCTGTAGAATCGAGAGGACCGAAATGACGAGGGAGATCGACATGATGATTCGGAGGTAGATGTTGGCGAAGTGTCGATCGTTGCTTTCTTGACAGAAGATACCGGCGGCTTGAGTAATATCGGTAGCGACTGCGACACCGATTGCGATGACGGGCATCTGAAAGATCATAATCCAACGTGTCTAGAAGGCTGTCAGTAAGATTTCCAATTGCTAATATGAGACAAACGTACCTTGAACCACTTAATACCATTCTTCTTCTTTGTAGCGAAAAACACGTCTTGTTGGTCTCGGTTCGGTGATACATAATCACAGAGGAGAAGGAAGAAAGATCCCAGCGCGAAACCCTCGTAGACATGAAGCCAGGGTTCAATGTAGACTGCTGCATGAGGGAAGCAGATGCAGAGGAACGAAATGATGGAGAACGCAGAAATGAGTGTGCCGATTCGCATGATCCTGAAATCGTTAGAATGACATGGGGGTTTAAGGGTAGGCTATGCGTACTTGACTTGTTCTGAGGGGTTGGAGAGATGCGTTGCGTGCATCATGTTGATGAAGAACATGACAATCAGAGCGAAAGCAGCAAAAGAGCCGCCAATGATCATGCTCAGCTGGTAAAAGCTCAAGCTACCGGTAATATTCTTCTCGGCATCTATTGTGTGTTAGCCGGAGGTCGACGTGTCGGCGGGGCTGGTAGTACCTTGAGCAAAAGAATGCGTAGGGCAAGTAACGTTCGACTTATCGTCGTCACCGCTTCTAAAGAGACCCATCGTGGTGGTGTTCTATAAAGTTCAGAAAAAGGAAAAAAGAAACGAGTATATGCTGAGATGTAGTCGCTTGTCTGTTGTGAAGATGAAATGTGAATTTTCGCAACCGGCGACAGAAGCTCAATATATACAAATCCCAACGCCGTCATCTTCAAGCTAGACCCCTGCAATGAAACCCTCAGATACTAGGTAATCTAAGCGCAGTATCAGCACAGCCAGCTATGGATCAGCGTCAGCCCTACGGCATAGCTTCCCACTAAAACGGCCATTGATACGACCGATCTGCCGACCTTGGCACCTTTTCTGTATCGTGAACAACGGGGTGCTCCGCGGGCTTGTCCGGTAGATGCAGGGATCAGCGTGTCAGCCATTCATAGCTTGCCAGGGGTTTGGGAGCGGCCGGCTGGCTTACTTTTGTGGCTGTACCCTGTCGACTTGAAAAGTCGCTCTTGTGAGGAGTTGATAGGGCAATGGGAGTAGTTGAATCCACTTTGTTCAACGCTCTGCCAAGAAATTCATCTGGACCCTTAGATATCCTATCCAAGCTTAGCTTCAACCATGTCCTGGTCCAATCTTAACGCGAAAAAAGACTTCTTTGATGAGATCTCAAATTGAAACAAGATATTAACATTAATGCTTGTTCTTGCGGCCTCCCACACAGTGCGAGATCGGCAGTTGTAGTTCGAATGAATCACTGTTTTTAGCATCTCCATTCGAACGTGGCTTAGAAGAGTGACGATGTCGCTCGAATGGTTCGTCAAAAGCGGTCTAGCTTCGCGATGATCAAAACACAACCCCACCTCGCGTTTAGATAAGGCGGGAAATCGGCACGATAAGGAAATTATCGAAACTTTTGCTCAATGCGGTTCAGATTAGGGATGATCATGTCGAATTGGTTTCAGAGCATGAGATTATCCTTGCTGAAGGATCTGAAAGGATCCGCTAGGCAGTCTTTTTTATTTCTCTTGGAAAACCTCTGCCGAAGGCTACTCGACATATCATTGCCACTAGCTCGACGCGAAGGTGTCTTGAAGCTTTGTGTGACATACCCTATACAACGTAACACTCATTAGTTTGCGGACCAACAAAGTTACTCCTCAAGAAGGATTGTTAACAAGGCGGCGCAGATGAATCTTTATTTTAGAGCTCGAAATCAAGTTTAGACTACAATTAACCTGGGCTAAGAAGGTCCAAAAATCCTCGTAAGAATGGAGAGTCGGAGGATGTATCACCGTCTCTGTTTGTTGCGTACGCTTGATAGGAAGTCAAAACTCTACCTGGAATCATGCTTAACATTTCTTACACGACTTTATTTCTTCGATTAGCTTAACATATCCTTTTACTCATGATACTCGGGCCCCAAAGTCCCCATACTAACGTAGCCTTCGCGCACTTTCGTTCCTGCGCCTACTCTTCACTTCAGAGCTGACCCTGCATGTAGCCCACCTGCAATAGAGTCAGTAATCATATATCCAATCAATGACTAGGAAACGAACCTGTAACAAGCATATCTGCACCTGTTGTAAACGCAGCTGCATCGCTCAGCAAATAGCACACCATAGGTGTCAGATCCTCCGGCACGCCCAGTCGTTGTAATGGGGCTCCATTTTCGTACCAGTCAAGGATAGCCCTCTTCTCTCCCTGTAAGCGTGCTAATAGAGGGGTTTGGATCGCTCCTAGCCCATGATTAGTGGCATGACTGAGATTGTCGAAGATGACTTACCTGGCGAGATGCAGTTGACCCTGATGCCATACTGACCCAGCTCGCCGGCAAGGGGACCCATAAGACCCTTGATAGCAGCTTTGCTGGCATTATAAGCGGATTTTGGTTGCACTGGAACGTATAGACTTTGCGCATTGATGCTGGCGATCGCAACAATACTTCCAGGCGTTTTGGTCTCGACAAGATGTTGTGCGAGAAGCTTGATAGTCCAGTACGTCCCCATAACATTGACGTTGAGGACTCGCTGGGTGACTTCCCAGTCAGCGTCGAGCAATGGTGTATCCATCACAATGCCTGCCGCCGTGAGCGCTCCATGAAGCTGTCCGCCCATGGCTTCAACACATTCAGCAAAAGCCTTCTCAAGGGATTCTTGTTTGGTTACATCGCCTCGGGTGTAAAATGTCTTGACGCCATAGCGATCACTCAGAGATTTGAACTCTTCTACCGGTTCGGGAGCTGTGTCGATGACAGCGACGCCGCCGCCTAGTTGGGCTATAGCTTTGGCACAGGCAAAACCAATACCTCCACCTCCTCCTGTGATGAGGAAGTTCTTGCCGGTTAAATCAAATCGATCCGTGACTTTGACGTCGCCAAGACCCCGAGGGTTGAAGGTTGTCATGATTGCGGAGATGTGAGGCTGCGAGGTTACTGGTGCTCGGGATGAATGCTTTTAAATTATATGATAGCCCAGCTTATATGCCATCTCAGATATAAGATTGGCTTGGAGCAGCGGCTATATAATCTCTTTGCTATGAGATTTAATGATAACGGCTTCTTCTGCCGCAAGCGCCATGATCCACGGCTTCAGAAGCCGAAGCGACTCAACACTGAGAGTCCAAATTGCGACGCCATGATTCGCCAGAGCCAGACGTAGAGAATGCGGGGTAACCGATCCACAGTCTTTCTAGATATGGTTGGGTTTGGTGTTGAAGCCGATACCCACTGACTCTTTTGAGTCCTGCGAACGATACTTAGCGCGGAAACATTCCCTACACACCAAAGTTGCCGCCGGTTATCAGATAACGGCATCGCACCCGAGGATTTTGTACTTCTGTGCGACAAGTAGCTTATATATGACCCGAGAAGAACTGATATAATACACATAACAGTCCCCAAGCCTTATCAGATATTCCTGTCCCAAAAGCCAAACCTCTACTCGTCAATTACCTCAATCAGTGTCTGTTCATCACCTGAGTTCCCCTCCTCATATCATGACTGAAACCGCGAAGACCAAGCCCCGCGTCAGTCTTGGGCTCCTGACATTCGGCCCTGAAGGCTCAGAAACCTACGGAAGCCGCATTACCTCCCTCGACACTTTCAACCAATGCCTCGACTACTTGCAGTCGCGCGGCTACAATGAAGTGGACACAGCCAGAACCTACGTCGGCGGTCAGCAAGAAGGCTGGACCAAGCGTACCAACTGGCGAGAACGCAACCTTACTCTTGCTACAAAGTGGTATCCTTACAAACCTGGCGATCACTCCAAGGCCATTGTCAAGCAGAATTTGAATAAGAGTCTTAGCGAGCTTGGTTCCGATAGCGTGGATATCTTCTATCTGCACGCACCAGATCGATCCGTCCCGTTTCAGGAGACGCTTGAGGCCTGTAATGAACTTTATAGACAGGGGAAGTTCAAAAGGCTTGGCTTGAGCAATTATGCGGCGTGGGAAGTTGCTGAGCTTTGCACCATTGCGGACCAGAAAGGATGGGTCAGACCAAGCGTTTATCAGGCTATGTACAATTGCTTGACTCGCGCCATTGAAGAAGAACTTGTTCCATGCTGCCGCAAATTCGGGATGGATATTCTTGTCTATAATCCCTTGGCTGGTGGTGTACTTTCAGGTCGCTACAAAAGCAAAGAGATCCCCGCTGACGGCGGACGATATTCTACCCAGGACCCGGTGATTGGGGCGATGTATCGGGACAGATACTTCAAGGATGTCAACTTTGAGGCTTTGAAGGTGATTCAACCTGTTGCTGACAAACTGGGGTTGACGCTCTTGGAGATTGCATTCAGATGGCTTGTTCACCATAGCAAGCTCAAGGTCATGGATGGCAACGATGGGTTGGTTATTGGTATCAGCTCGCTCAGCCAGCTTGAGAGTAATCTGGATAATGTTGAGAAGGGTCCGTTGCCAGAAGAGGTGCTGGAGGTATTGGATGAGGCATGGAAGATCACCAAGCCTTCTTGCTCTCTTTACTGGAGATAGTCCTGTTATTGTTCTCCCTCACGAATCGACTCTGATGAACTGAGAGTTGTTTCCCAGAGGTACGATGTGACCTTATAATAAATTCCGCTTCATCGCGGACTCTGCTCCAACTGCCTCACTGTTTTGCTTTTGCTCTAGCACTAAGATCGCTTACTCGTAATGTTATGTCTGTTTACATCGCCCCCACTATTCCGATTCCAGCTGTGGTCAGCTGCCCAATCTAGCCAAGCGTGATAATTATCGTGTTCTCACGACGGCGCAGCAACGCGCTGCTCCACGAAACCACTCATCAGAAAATTACCTACTCATCCCTTGCCACCCCGAGTGATCCAAAGCCACTAGGAACTGGAAGATTTACAGACTTTTTGATCGCCTTTATTGAAACTATTCGATCTGAGCTATCACGATGGTCCGCCCGTCCACGTTTTTGATCTTTAGCCTGTTCGGCTCAGCTCTTGCTGTCGCCGCGCCGCAGTTTGACCAAGGGGCGGAGTTACGCAAGTCAGAATGTGATGTATGTGACTCTTAACACGTCTTGTGAGGCTAGAAACTAATGAATGTGTCAGAATGGCTGTTTCGATGACAGCTTCCCCGGCGGTTCATGTACCAATGATCCAGCCTGTATGTGCACTCAGAAGAAGTACCGTGAGGCCTATTTCTGCTGTATGGCCAAGAAATGTGATGCAGATGTGATGCCTGGTCAGTATCCTCAAACTTGGAAGACTGAACTCCTCTAACGAACTACATGCAGAATCTGTCGAGCGCCAACATACAGAATGCCAGGCCAGGAACCTCGACTTCACCTTTGACGCTGAGAAAGTTTGCGGTATCAAGTTGGAGGCGACCAGTACCTCTGCTGCTTCGTCAACCACGAGGCATGCCGGAACTACTTCGCACGTTTCACACGGATCTTCAGCGACATCGGCCTCGGCCTCTACGACATCAGATGCAGAAACTACCAGTAGCACCGAGGGTGCTGAGAGTGATTCAAGTACTGCTCAGGAGTCATCTACAGGTGGCGCAGCCCCTGTGACTGACAGTGCACCACGGTTGGGTGCACCTTTTGGGGTACTGAGTGTGCTATTTATGGTCTTTGGGATGCTTCTCTAGGTCGAAGCACTGGGTTTGATAAACATCTATGATAATATTAATAAAAATACTACTATTCCTCAATATCTTTTGATGAGAGTGCTGAACACTTCATCGCCGTCTCAATCGAGAGATCTTCTTCCATA
Source organism: Fusarium oxysporum f. sp. lycopersici 4287 (assembly GCF_000149955.1). NCBI lineage: Eukaryota > Fungi > Ascomycota > Sordariomycetes > Hypocreales > Nectriaceae > Fusarium > Fusarium oxysporum. Next base: position 746,754 of record NC_030998.1, read on the forward strand.
AGTTGAGTATCTGTTAGGTTAGCAGTTGGGCTTCAATAGGTTATCCTGCACTTACACCGGCCAATAAGCATGAATGGTTCTGTCATTCAGGTCCCTTCTGACCTTTGCCAAAAAGACGGTAACCTCTTCCTGGCTCCACCCAAGAACTCTCGTCAAAGCTGCCATGGACAGTGCTTCAAGACCCTTGAAACTATCCATGTTGAGATTGTTCCACTCACCAATCTCCTTATACCTTTTATCCAGAGGCCAGCGGTTCGTCGGCCACTTAAAAACAGTCTCTACAATATCCACGAATCCCGCATCGCGTAGAATGTCCTTGTTCTTTTTATTATCCTGGAACGGGCGACCAATCTTGGTGGATGCTTCGTCAAGAAGGTGGATAAGCTTGGAGAGATGATGATCCTCGGTTAGGGTGTTGTCGTCTGAATGAGCGAAGAGGTCGATTTCAAGAAGCTCCACGTAACCACCTGGAACAAGATTGCTAAGGGAAGTTAATCAGCCTCACTGTGCTCAAAGTAGTCATAGATCTTACTCGTAAATGCTGCTCACAAGGTTCGGCCAGCTCTTGATGCTAAACGTCATCATCCTACTGTGAACGTAGTCGAATGGCTCAGAGAAGTTCCACGGCTCTTCGATATCATCGATGAAGAACTCCACGTTCGGAGGAACACTGAACAATGTCAGTGCGCATCCCATAATGTTCCGATCATATAGTACAAATCAGGTTGGATAGGCGAAAGGTCGACACCAATCACTTTTGTTTCGGGATGTTCGTCTGCGTAGTCGATGGCCCATATTCCCGTCCCGGTGCCAACGTCAAGAACACGCTTGGCCTTAGAATTAGGATCATTCGGGGGTGCGAGACCGAGTTTGTTATCGAGCATCAAAATAAACAAGTTATGCTGCAAGTCTAGTTGCGAAAATCAGCAGTGAAGGCGGCCTTTCGAGGCTTTGCCATACCAAGTCTCTCCTTCTCGACGTCGTCATTAGGAAGGTTATACTCTGTAATCATTAGTCAACAACAGCAGAGCAGCAATTCAAGAGACTGACTCCCATCCTTATACCGATGATAGGTCCTGCCGTTTTCTTTTCGATAGTCCAGAATGGAGCTTCTTAAGCTCTCAGACGTGGACGCTAAGCTCTTTTCCACTAGGTCAGGTCGGCAACGACAAACGTTGGTGAGAAGTGACCTACCAATCCCATAGATGAGTCATGCTCTTCGTCAGACTGAAATTCGTGGTTAGTGAGTCTCCCTGTCCTTCTCAGCAATTGGTAGAAGAACCTGTTCATCCGGTACTAGGTCAGGCTCCGCGTTGACAGTTGGTTCTGCCATTTTGATGCAAATGATTTAATCACGCAATGTTAAAAACTTCCCCGCTCAGAGGATATCCGGCTGCTTTATGAGTAAATCACAATCCCAGTCGATATTTGTCATCCTGTTGGTTGAGTTCACTGCATATGCAGCTGGATGACCAGGGTCTGATCATACGATGTTCCAAGGCAATGAGTATTTTGAACAGATGACAGTGCGCACTGATTTCTCTTTATTATACGAGCGACTTGATGAATCAGAGAGTCATATCAAGGCTTATACAGACTATACAACTCTGCGCTTTTATATGGGTGGACTTACCAAAGAGGGGGGTGGTTTGGCTACGCCCCAACTATTCCGCCCAAACAAGCCGATGAGGAGCACTATTGACATGATGAATATTCTATAGGGGCCAAATATGTTCAACAATTCAGGTCACACTCTGATGATGCTGATACTGGGTTCTTAATGAGTCGCTCAGCTGCTAGGTTCATCCTCACGGATGTACTCGTTCTACGCACAAAAGTTGCCAAAATTAATTCTCATTGGCAATCTATCTACATATCTAATCCATCTCGCCACATACTTACCAGATATCCTACAATTCTGAGAAGCTCCTCCAAAATTTCCTCCGTTGTGATCTCTAATTCCTCCAACCAAATTCGCTTTTTTTGTACTTTCCTCAATTTTCATTTTTCCCTAGCGATCTTTTTTCTTTTGCTTCAGAAGTTCGCCACGGTCCTGGTCGTTCATCGCCTACTCACTGATACTCTTGACGACAGAAGGATGGAAACTTACTGATGAGCTACCCAAGACAACCCCACCTAGTGGTGGTGGTGGTGACCATGGCTCTCACGACAACCCTGGGGACGGGGTTCGTTCTGGTGACGGGGAGGATGGCCCATCGGGAAAAACTGGGGAGATTGCTCACCTTGTTGAGAAGGATACTGCTGAACGGTGTGACGACCACCAGAACCGCTCTGAAACTGCTGGGGAGTCTGGAACCGCGGAGCATCCTGGAACAGAGGTCCATTCGGGAACAGAGTTGTACTCTGGACCCCCTGCTGCTGCTGGCGCTGGCCTCTAGGGGGAAACTTGCGTTCGTCAGTAGCTTTCGCCTCCTCACAAGGGGGGCAGACCCAGTAGCGCCACTCCAGCTTCTCCTCGAACTCTGGGCAAGCACCGGTAACCTCGGGGTCGTAGCGATAGGCGTTATCCTTAAGGACTCCGCAAAAGACACACTCGTGGACCCAGAAGATGGTGACACACATGGTGAAGGATGATGGAGACTTTTGCTAAGAAGAGTTTCTCTTCTGCGTGTAAGGGTTGTGAGTAGTGTTTGGTGAGTAAATGTTGAGATTGGTTGAGATGGTATGTGAAAGTTGCTGTGAAGGCTGTTATGAAGGTGGATGAGATGGTGGATGATGATGGGTTTGGAGGTGATGGGATGGAGCTATTTAAAGGATTTCAGTCAACCATGCGTAAGGAACAAGATGTTCTCTATTACTCCTATTGAATGTTGATGTTCAGTATGACAATTAGTATAGTTTTCCCTGAATTCTTGATTATGCAGTCTGCTGATGTTCGAAAATCTGGAACGAGAAAACTGAACATCATCGACCAGCATTCATCTCGGATCTCTTGGCCACCATTGGATGACATATTGATTCTCATATAGCCTCTTCAATGAACGTGGTTCTCATCAATGCTGCTCATCCTTTAGTCGATAGAACATTAATTAAATAAGAGTTTCAAAACAGAATGATATATACTACGTACCTCGGGCAAAGAATAAAAGGCTGAACAACTCACGTCAATGCCAAACTGCAGAGGTAAGCTACAAGAATTGAGCACTATTTGCCAGTAACAATAGCTAATATGAGATTGATCTACCGATAGTTCATCGTTACCACATTGACAAAGAAAATGAGTGTACAGTTACAAATACCGAATTCCTAACTAGTACTCTGTTCATACACCCCATGCATCGCAACACTTTCATGGCATACCCTAGTTAAGCTGAATATGATTGGGCAGCCTGTCACAGGCCCTGGTAAATTCATGCAGCTTACAGCCAGTGATAATTGCTGATTGTGGGCCACTCACCTTCAGGCAGCACTTGAAATCTCATGGACACCCAAACTGCTATGTTGACCTTACAAACCCAATATCAAAAATGGTTCTGTCGAAACAGACCACTGAAGAAAGGCTATGCTCGCGATGTGAATCCCTAGACCTCGACAATATTCTGTCCGGTCGTTGGACCAATGTCGAATGCCGGGAGCCAGTAGCCTTCTTTGGCAAGCGAAGTGCTGTTCTTCATAACGAAGGCTGTCCCCTCTGCCAAGCGCTGTTTTACATTGCGGCCGGCGAACATAACACTTGGTCCCGCAGAAGAGAAGATAAATTCTGCATGTTCACTATCCCAAGCCAACTCGCCTATAGAGGAGCGAAACTAAAGTTCACATCTGATGGGGAGATGGGTGATCGAGTTCTGGGACGAGCGAAAGATCAAAGAGATTCGACATGGCTAATCGTTTGCAATCAAACCAGATCTATTGACCAACCTCTCTGGTACAATATAATACCAACGTCAGCTCATAACTTTGGTTGTTTGGCTGAATTTTCTGACACTTTTAACGGAGTCGGTCAGCGAGTTCGGCTGATTGACCCCGCTAACGTCGACTTCGAAGCGGTAAAGCGATGGCTTGCGCATTGCGCGGGCGTGCATGGAGAGCTTTGCAATCCTGGTGAAGGGAAGCGCCCTTTGCCCAAAGGCTTAGCTGTTATCAATTGTACGACTCGGAAGCTAGAGCCTTTACCAACCGGTGTAAAGTTCGCTGCTCTGTCATATGTATGGGGAGACAGTGCGTCAACAAATGAGTCATATTCCTCCAGCTCTCTTTTCCCACAAACTATTGAGGATGCAATTACTGTAGCGTTACAAGTTGGTATCAATTTCCTCTGGGTAGACAGGTACTGCTTGCCACAGCAGGAGTGTCCCGAGAAGCGCGAGCAGATTCAGAAGATGCACAAGATCTACCGTGAGGCAGACTTAACTATCATCTCTGCAGCAGGCGACGGGCCAGACTATGGTCTTCCAGGCATAAGCACACCAAGAGTCAGCGCCCCTTCAGTAGACTTACGCCTTGGAGCTCACCGCTTAGTCTCCACAGGCCGGAGTGCACAAGAAGCTATCCGAAACACGACATGGGCGTCTCGAGCTTGGACATTTCAAGAGGGCCTTGTTTCAAGAAGGAAGCTCGTCTTCACAGATGAACAGGTGTACCTTCATTGTATGGAGCGTGAGTTCCGCGAGACAATTGAACAGGACTTCGATCTTTTAGCTCAGGCAGATAGTCCTGATCTATGCAATCCATTTCAGTGCAGAGTATTACATCTTATCCCAGACAATGTCGGGGAGAAAGGTGTACACTCACTCACTGGAGACTTTTCAGAACGAAAGATTACATACCAGAGCGATACACTGAATGCGTGTCTCGGCATCCTTAATCTATTCCAAGACGCCTTTCCGGATTCTTTTCGTCACCTTTGGGGTCAGCCGATCCTATACAATAATGATAATTCAATCGGGGATGTCGTGGTTTCTGCCCTCAATTGGGGTATAATAGGCCCGGCACAGAGACGACCAGATTTCCCGAGTTGGTCGTGGATTGGCTGGAAGGGCAAGGCATATTCGACAATCAACAGATCTCACAAAGAAACTGTAACCGCCTCTCTGCTACTAGACGACGGCACTGCCATCGAAGACGCCAACGCCTTAAGGGATCTGAATATCTTCCAAAAAATATCACCAATGTTAAGCAAATACATACTCATCGAGGCCCAGACTGTTCACGTAAGAATACGGCGGAAGGAAGGGGCTCATTGGAATCTTCGAAACATGTGGAAACTCTCTTTTGTGAAAAATGGCACCGAAAGATATGGAATCACTTACGCAGATGGCTTCTCCATAACACAAGAGTTCGAAGCGGGTGATAGCATATACAGAGATTTGGAAGCGGGGCATACTTGGCTCGGAATAGCATTTCTGCGCTCTGACATGGTCTTGGTCTTGAAGGATATGGGAGACCATTATGAAAGGTTTGGATATATCGATGTTGACTTTTCCGTACCAGATCTGGAACTGGTGGATTATCTTCTGGGGCACAGGCTTATTCGTTTAGGGTGATTGTTTGAAATACTACTGTTGAAATCGTGGGTCTACATGGTATATATGTATGGTAAAATCTGGGTGCTCACTTACTTTGTCGTGTGAGGATTAATCTCTCTTCGACCTCCACCATTCGCTCATCTGCCAGGAGATCTTCGGCTTTGAGTTTATGAACGGGTTCGGAAGGCTGCCATTTTCAAGTCCGATATATGTCGACTACTCAAAACCACTCCAAGTCTTCTGGACAGCACTCCAATATCTCGCCTCATCTTTTCGGGCATGCGCAACATGAAGAGACCCGTCAAACTTCTCCAGATAGATATCAAATCCCAGCTTCTCCGCCTCAGCAGCCTGGGCTTCCAGATCTTTATAATCGATCAACTCGTCCTCCTCACTATAAATGTACGTTCGACGAATCTCACGCTCCCTCTTGCCCTCAGCCGTATTATGAGTCGAACCCCAGAAAGCCAGCCAGTCTTTTGTAAGACCAAGAACCTTGGTGAACTGCCATGCAGCCGCAACGAAATAGACAAGCGGCATAAACACCCAGCGATATGATTTTGGAACAGTCGACTTGAAGAACGCGGCTGTATTGGTGAGGCGCTGAGCACCCGGTGCTGAGTCAAAGACTGTTACGTGAGGCGGAAGCCAAGGATCTTCGCCTTCTTGAGCAGTCGCAGCGTATACATCATACAACGATGAGATATTCGACGAACCACCGTTCGAAAAGAGATGAATCATGATTCCTGGCTCAGCCGTTGATGACGTGGCGTCTGGAAATGAGGCTCTGATAACTGGCACTGCTGGCTTTACCGACTCCGCCAGAACCTTGGGGTCGAAAAAGTTCTTGTTATAGCTCTTTACAAGAACAAGTTGCGAAGTCGGGTATAACTCCTTGTGCTTATCGACGTATTTGGCAATATGGCTATCAAGTGCATTGGTCCAACTGGCGATGATGATGATCTTCGGAGAGTCCGGCGCGGTATGTTCAGAAGGGCGGTAAGCGAAGACCTCGTTGGAGAGCTTTTCCATGTAGGAGAGAGGCTTGGCCTGTGTGCTCATGTTGGGTAGTGGTACAGAGATTATCAATGGCGATAGATTTGTAAGGCCGCATTTGAGTTTAAAAGGTATTGATTGCTGATATTTGGGTTGCTGATGATGCTTACGCGATCCGACAGCATGGGTGAGATCTGACGTGGCGGGGTAAGTCATAGCGTGCTTGACTATAGCGTCGGTGAATTATACCCGCGACGATTACCCATAGTCTGAGGAGATGAGTAAGTTAAGGCCAAAGAGCACGGGAAATGCAAAGGAGCTACTAAGGCATTTCAAATTAACCCCGATTATCATATTTCATCTCATGTGATGCCAAATCCCTAAATTATGTTCGTTATGATAAGGTATTTGGTTATTCTTCATCAACCTCATTCCTCCATGTTCGTTTCGATCGTTGCTAGACACTTCTCTCGCATAACTATTCTTCTTGCATGCAAAATGCTTCTTTTTCGTATATCGCCAGAGTTTCTAGAAGTAACACCATTATCCCTTCCGTGAGTGTTGTAAAAAAGACTTAGGATCGCGCTCATGAATGACAACAACCTGGGGACATATAAGATAAAGTCATCAGCCTCTTTGAGTACTTATCTAGTGATTTGCCAAGTCCCCATGCTCCCAGAGGCCTTCGCAGCTTCAGATCGATACAACGTTGGCGTAGACTGACTATGGCCGTGGCTAATTGTCGCCCGCAACTACTTCAAAGCCTTTGCACTGTATTGGCCAGTCTTTCTACACTTGGGCAAGTCAAGTGCATAGCCTTCCTCTCTTGACTAGTTCATCTTGTAAGCAGCTTTAAAATGCATGATACTGCCTTCGCTGTTGCTGCCAACGGAATCTTCCGCTTTGCCCTCGACACAGTACTTTCTAATTTCGTGGTGCAGGTGTACTTGCAGAAAGGCACCAACTAGGCCGGTAGCGTGTTTACTTTCATCAACGATGCCTCGCATACTGTTCCTGGGTCTTTCTTTCCTAAGAATAGAATGGTTAGGCAAAGCGGCTTTCATAAGTTAAACAAGTACTATCGCGTGATAATACCCATTGCTAAGGGAGACGGATGTTTCTACGAGTCGCCATTTGTCCGGGTCTGCCGATCTCGAACACCCAATTGTATGGTTAAACTTTAGAATAATACTACACTGTTGCATGTCACCCTTGTCCTTGAAGTGAAGTCTCGTGTTGTCCTGAGCCTCAATGCCTAAGCTCCATTTGCAATGTTGATCCGAGGCTACCAAACCTTGACCAGGGTATAACCCCCATTGTTCGCCGACGAATACCTAAAACAAGCAACTGCATTAACCCACAGCGTTAATCAATCTGCTGATCTCGGTGGCTAACTTACCGAATCATAGAATTTATCGCTCCTATCAAAAGATTGCCCCCGCATTCATTCACGAGCGAAATGTTCACCCTTGCTGGACTGCCGAACTGTTGTGCGTTGCCGATTGGCGCGCATCGACTTAAGCATGGATTCCTCACTTTGCGCGCCAAATCATTTCCCCATATTCCCCAGATTTGTCACCAACACCCCCAGACAATGGGGCTCAATTTCTCCCGCAGCGGAATAAGACACAAAGACGCTAACGTAAGATGACACTACTCGGCGGAGATGTCATCGTATGCGACGGTTTAAGCGCAAGGTGACTATATAAGACTCCAATCTTGACCGCATCTTTTGGACTCAGCAACCTGCCATCGACAACAGAAACAGGTCTCAAGATGCGTTTCGCCGCCATTGTTTCGTTCTTGCTGCCCCTCGTGGCGGCAAAGCCTGCTCAGAAGGGCAAGACCTTCAGCAACGTTGAGATCTTTGATCCTCCCTCCAACTACAACGACCCTCAAGTCCTCTATGCCCGTCCCCTTGAGCTTTCGGATGGTACCCTTCTGGCTACTTGGGAGAACTACTCCCCCGAGCCTCCTCACGTTTGGTTCCCCATTGTGAAGAGCAAGGATGGCGGCAAGACCTGGAAGGAGATCTCCAAGGTCAAGGATACCCAGAACAACTGGGGTCTACGATATCAGCCTCAGCTCTATGAGCTTCCTCGTCGATTTGGAAAGTACCCCAAGGGCACTGTTCTTATCTCGGGCAGCAGTATTCCCACTGATCTGAGTGAGACTCTTATCGAGGTTTATGCCAGTCTTGATAAGGGAGTTACTTGGGAGTTCGTCAGCCATGTTGCTCTTGGCGGCGAGGCTAAGCCTGAGCATGGGCTTACCCCAGTTTGGGAACCTTTCCTGATGTAAGTGAAGCTCTGATAATGCAATGGATCATTTGCTAACAATTTGCAGGACATACAAGGAGAAGCTCATTCTGTACTATTCTGATCAGCGCGACAACGCTACCCACTCTCAGAAGCTTGTTCACCAGACCACCACTGATCTCAAGAAGTGGAGTAAGGTTGTCGAGGACACCAAGTACGATGACTACTACGCTCGCCCTGGTATGCCTACCGTCGCTAAGCTCCCCAACAACGAGTACATCTACACCTACGAGTACGGCGGTGGCCCCAACCCTCCCGCCGGCAGCACCTACTGGTTCCCCGTCTTCTACCGCCTCTCCAAGGACCCTCAGAAGTTCCTCAACAAGCCCGGCCAGCAGATCATCTCCACCGATGGTGCTCGACCCGCTGGTTCCCCTTACGTCGTGTGGACTCCTTATGGTGGAAAGAACGGTACCATTGTCGTTAGCTGCGGCACCATGTCTGAGATCTTCACCAACCAGGCTCTTGGTGATGCGTCTGCTTGGAAGAAGTGGAGTGTTCCTCAGCCTACAGCGTACACTCGCGCTCTTTTGACATTCAAGAAGGATCCTGATCTGCTCATGATCATGGGTGCGGGTATTCTTCCTCCTGCTGGTGGAAACAACACTGTTAGTGCTAGTGTTGTTAGACTTTCCGAGATCATGAAGGCTTAGACGGAGACGTAAATAACTTAGCGTGATAATCATAAATTCACAACAACCATCTTAGACTTGAACTAAAATGTTGCAATTTCTTACGAGACTTTGAATGACTATTCTTAGATCGCTGCAAATTTGCTTTGCATCCAATGTAAAATACCCAACATGGCCCCTCATTCGTCAGCGAGGCTCGGTGCATAAAGCTTGACCATGCAAGCTATGGGATTTGATGTTGTTCGTGTTCTTAGACTTTATAATAAACTAACCTGGGCCAGATTCAGGCGCAGTTTTATTTGTCCGTCCTCACATTAACTTGAGAGCCCTTATCGTTCCTTGTTAAGAGTCCGTTTCGGCCTTGATCATTACAGCCGGTAAGGTTCTGTGCCACCATAGCATCACGAAAGCATATATCCAATCCACAAAGTATTCTCAGTCACACATTTTTGTGAATATAAGTATCGTCGCTTCGCCATGTCTTCCACCTCAAGAACTCTCACCAACCATTACATCAAACCAGCCTTCCGCTCCACCCACCTCCTCCACTTCACGATGAGTGCCTTACAATCGCTAAGGCGCGCCTTTCCCACCAAAGGCCACAAGTCTCACGGAACAGGTTTTCAATCAGGTCACACACTAGTCCACAGCACACGGCCCTTTCGGCACGTTCCAGTGATACAAAAGCACTACCGTGGCGATCCACAACTGCGCAAGGATGAAGACGCTCCACGTATAGACAGAGATATCAAGGAGTTGGAAGGCGATCTTCTTGCCATCAAGATGAGACTGAAGGGATTGGGATACCGTGACAGCGACGTCCTGAACCAGTTGGAGGCTATGTATGGGGCATCGAGAGAGACTCTCTGGGCTCTAAACGACGTGAAGCGCAAGCTGAACGAAGAAAGGGAACGAAAAAAAGCTGGTATGTTTTTGTCTGTGATTAAAGTGCATTCAGAGGTACTAACATGACTTGCAGAGGATTTGGAGAAGGAGCTTTGTTACTACAGGCGTTGGGGACAAAGAAGGCCTTAGATTATGCAATCTGACCTGCCTAATTATACCTCTTCAGAACTCCAGGCAATTGAGGTGCGTGTTCAAGTGGGAGGGGGCCGCAGCTTTGCAACGAATGACTTTTTCGTTGGTTGCCACGAGGCATGATGTAGAGGGGTAAATTGAACTTGAGCGTGTCACTGTGATCTAGGTGGCCTGGGTCTTGATAGAGTTTAAGTTTATACAATCAAGCTTCTTGCAAAGAAAATATTGAGAGTCGCCTCGCTACCGGCATGACTCAGAGCTAATTCCTTGTTTGTGATACGATCTGAGACATGTAAAAGAATGCTGGTGCCACTGGATAACCGACCAAGACACTGATGATACTCTTGTTCAACCCTCGCTGAAACTATCCACATTATCGCAGCAGCGAACTCACGATCACAACCTCAGACGATCATTTAAGCATTATCCTAGATCTATTGGAATCAGGAGTCAATCGCCAGCCATTCCAATACTCTCGCAGCATGGCGATGTCCAAACCTGCCTCAGAACAAGAGCTCGCAGAGAAGCGCAAACGTGAACTTGAAGCTTCGACAATCTTGACTGAGTTTGCAAAGAGGCACAGGCGTAAGCTTTAAGCTTCAAGGTTCCTACTTAAGCTTGAAAGGCCATTGGACACCACGGAGGCTGTTGCACAAGCAGCTGGTATTTCATCGCCTACTGGATGTGCTATTTCTGCTACTGACTCGTCGGGAAAGGTTGGCTCTTTTTTCAAGATCAATACTATCAATAAGACCACCATTGAAGCTTACCTTAGGGCAAAGCCGAGCCTCACTACCTTTGTTCCAACATTCATCCCATGCAACCCAGCAAGAAAGAGTCTTTCACCTCACTCACTGCATCCAACATTGGGCATCAAAACAACGCTACCTCATCGCCGACTAGAGCACCTGCATGATGAACCACGCCCCGCGCAGAATGAGGACCCTGTTTGGTACTTTGTTTACGGAGACCTAGCCGAGGGCGATGTCCTTTTGGACCTGCTGGGGTGCGAGCGTCACTTGAGAAATTCTCAGGTTGTTGGAGGAATATTAAAGAGAAGGGGAGAAGACTGGGTACTATTAAACGACCCTAATGGGATAAGGTGCATGCCCTGGTTGGCACTCTTGGTCGAAATAAAGGGACAGGAGGATATGTTACGGGTGTATCAAACGGATGTTTATGAAGTTGTACGATGTACGATTGGGATTTGGGGCGAAGCTACAGTAGCTGGTTTGACATTCCGATTCATCGAGTAAATTATGGACTACAGAATAGATACAAGGGAATCCCGAATGGGAATTGAAAGGAGAGTGTGTAACAAAAAGACAGTCGTCAAAGTGCAACCCTTAGGCCTTTGGCTTATAGTCCTCTAGAGCATCCCTAGCAAGAGCAAGGTTCTGAATTACCGCCAATCCATACTGAGCAACGTCATTCGTAGAGATCCAAGGTGCTTCCTCCCCAGGAATCAGTCCCTCATGCTCCGGAATCTCACTTGTAGTGAAAGTGGCGGTGGGTGCCTTGAATCCATCACTCTCAAAGAACTTAGTCCAAGCGAGATTGGCCATGGTTGTATTGTGCTGTTGGTTCGCAGCATATGCCGTGAGACGCGAGTGACCCTGGTATAAGTTCAGCTTTCCGAAGTCGACACCATAACGAGCCTTCTGCTCAGCAGCAGTGGCCTCGAAATAGTAACAGTAGTCCAGCCAAGCTTGCTTGAAGCCCTCAGGTAGATCATCTCCGAAGTACAGAATCAGCTCAGAGACAACTTCGGGAAGACCAAAGACGGCGTTCAGATGAGAGACTTCAACGTGGCCCTTGTTGTCAGGGTCAGAAGGAGGCGGCCCAAGGGTCCAGTTCTGGAGGTTGTAAAGACCATTGCCAGTGACGAAACCGTTCTTGAGCTTAGCGATGCTCTTGACGGTGCTGGTAAGCTTCGCCTTGGACTCTTCCCATCGAGGACCACGGCGCTCCCAGTCGATCAGCCATCCACCAGCAAGCGCACCCCAATCTGTGCCCAAGCTGAAGGCAACGGTCGCATTCGGCGTAGGAACCCAACCATCCTTGCGGACCTTGCGCTGAGGATCCAGAACACCATAGGTCTTATCGGTGTCAAGGAGCTCCTCGAATAGCTCACCGATGCGCTCGTCACCGCCGGAAAGGTAATAGAAGTACTTCCTGTACTGGGGCTGTGAGATACGGGCCTGCTTCGCGCTGTCGCTGAAATGCTGCACACCGTGTCGCGTTCCAAGACCCTTCCAGTTACCGAGATGGTAAACATCAACTTCACCGGTATGACGCGTGAGAGCCTCGGCAAATCGGTAGATGTCTTCGCGGCCTGTGCGCAGGAAATACTGCCAGAAGAACAGATCGGGTGAGAGCTCAGAGTTGTCCCATGCATAACCGCCGATGTCGTATCGCCACTCGTGACGGTCGGGATCATAAGTGTGCATGAAGTCACCATAGTCAAGGAAGCCGTACCAACGACGGTGCTCAACCTCAGACTGGTAGAACTTGGCAAGGAAGTTGATGTTGTCCTCGAGTTTCTTGGAGGCGGCGGTTGAAGTGTCGGCAGGAGCCCAGTATGTACCGATAGCTTTGGTCTGCTGGATGTATTCGCTTTCGGGAATGAGGACAGGAGGTTTGTTGATCTGTGTGACGTGGTTGGCTAGCGTCTCCTGGGAAGGAGTCTTGTCAAAGGCAATCAGGTACAGCTCGCTAGTTCGCGCGATACCATAAGGCGTGTCAAAACCAGGCTCCCAGTCCTCGTAGGTGATCTCAAGAGCGTCGAGCTGATCGGTGTAGTTCTTCTGACCGAGACCATCATGGTAGGGACGGAGGTCAAGAGGTTCAGCGGATGGACTGTACAGCCAGAGGGTAATGCTTCCAGTGTCAGAGGCGGCGGAAGAAATGTCAAAGCCAGTGGGGAATCGCTTCCAGAAGTCGCGAAGACCAACGGCGAGACCTCCAACGGTAGCACCGCCTAGGTATGCAAGGCCTTCGGCGCGAGTGCCTCCAGGGATGGAGACCCAGCTTTGGCCAGCCTTGGTTCGCTTCTTGAGAGTGAAACCGTCGGCTGAGAGCTGGCTCAAGCTGTAGTCGTTCCAGGGAGGAATCCAGTGAAGGCGGCTGGAGACACGCACATCCCAAGTCGAGATATCGGGCAGCTCCTTGCCATCAAACTGATCAGCTCGAACGTTGGCACCAGGGTCTCTGCGAAGACCAGTAATACCCTGAACAGCTTCACTAAGAAGGCCGCCATCAACACCGGCAATTCGGATGTGGCGGTTGTACAGCTCCTCACCCTCAAGAGGGACGTCAAAGCGGATACCAACGGCTGAAATGAAGTCTTTCTCGGCATCTCCATCGAAGACCAAGCTGTGAATGATCTTGATTGACTCAGAGCCAGAGTAAAAGTAAAAGCGGAGGACAAAGGGCAGCCAAGATTTATGGCCAGACTTGTCGCTCGCCGAATGCTTTCCTCGAACGGTGACCAGAGTTCGTGCAGAGTTCTGGTCGCTGACAGTGACGTTATCAATGCTGCTCTGGAAGCGCAGAGACTTGAACGACTTGACCTTATCATCACCGGGGTGAGAAACGTCGTTCTGCGACTGAAGAACGAGTCTTCCATTCTGAGCGATGCGCTTGCCGTTGGTCTCAATCTCCTTGACGATCACAGAGCCCGTCTTGGGGAAGACAGCCGTGACTTTGCCAGTATCGACCTTGATCTTGCTGGAACTCTTGGTGACAGTGATACCAGCAGAAGCCGTGGAGTTGATGCCCTCTGATGATGGAACTGCCTTGACAACATACTCATCAAGAACTGTTTCCGAGGCTCCAATTGCGTGACCGGTCCACTTTACTGAGCCATCAGCCCAGTATCCAGTGACCCACGATTGGAGGTCAACATCCTGGCCGGATGCACCAGAGGCAGTGAATTTAGTGTCCTTGGGGAAATATTTCGATTGAGGCCAGGGGAGACCAAAAGTAGTTCCTGAAGTAAAGCCTGGCTTTTCACCTAGCCAGTGGACTTTGGCAGATGAAGAAGTAGAGTTGCTAGGAGCAGCCATGGCTTGGCCTGCAAAGGCAGCAAGTAGAAATGAGTGGACGGCTTGTCGCAGCATGATGCAACGACTACCAAAGAATAATTAATAAAAAGAAGTAGTTACTTTGAGAAAGTTGCGTGATTCAGACAGAAATCGCATCTGTTCTTATGTATAATGTCCTTCTTGTCTTGACGCCATAGAGAACCACAATGAGAATATGCATGTAATTTCGGGAGATATACCCTGTTCAGCGGCAGCAGCCATATCACGGCTTTCCTCCGCTGCACCTCGGCGCTCGGTGGAAACCCGCCCGAAAGGGTTCACGACTTCGGATGATCGCAAAATGCACGAATGACCTGAACATTGCTGGGCATGGCACGAACGGTAGGCTAGAGTCGCAGATCGCAGCCGAAATGAGGTTTAGCGAGTCCTGTAATTTCCTAACGGTCTGCGAGACAAGGTTCCCCGCGTCGATTGGCTTCACATTTGGTGTTGAACGGACGGAATAATAATTGACAAGCGCGTTCGTGTGTTGCGTGATGTAACCTATAATGAGAATATGGTTAGATGGGCCTTTGGATGTCAGAAAGCTTGTCACGCTTGCAATAGGTGGCGTAAATAATCTAGTAAGGAGCCTGCCAAGTTCAGTCTAAATGCATTTAAGCATTTTTGTCAACTGGGACTAAGTCCTGGTTTTTCCGCCATCCTTTAGGGGGTTTGGAGGGGTTTGCTGAAGGTCCTCAGCGGTGTTGGGGGTCCCGAATTGGGGGATCAGCAACGAACACCAACCGAGTCACGGAGCAATTCACGCGGAGCATCCAACGCGGAACCGGAGTTTGGCGTCAGCCCGCGATCACATTTAACACGATAGCACGTGAGAATCCTATCTTGCTGTCAAATTCTAGGATAAGAAACATCCTAGATGAAATCGATCATCGATATTCATAAAACCTCCAGTCGCGTTCCTAAAATCTGGTCCTTGATTTAAGCCAAGATTCCGCGAAATGATCACCTTCTACCATCAGCAGCCCCACATCGATCTTTTACTCCATCCATTTCGTTGGGATCAAACTTCAAGAAGTGTTAAATCACTAGACCATTCATGACATAAAACCTTTAACGATCTGATCCACGAAACCGGATCTATCCGAGGTTAGTTCCTCGACGCGTTGTCACTTTGAGGCGCGGCAAGGACTTACCCTGCATCTTGGCTACCAAAAAGTGTCCCAGCTTCCCAATTCACCAATAGCTGCAACACAAGTTTCCTATTCAAGTCAAATACAGATAGTAATACAACATGAAATATCAGTATAATCATGCCGTTATCATCCTCCATGACGATGTCTCGCTGCGCAGATTACGCGGCTATACACAGCCTCATCCTGCACGTACGGAGTTCCGTGTCTCACGTGACCTTTCATTCTTCACCCTCGATCTTTGATGGAGAATGCTATCATCATGTTTGCAAAAGCAACGTGAAATCAAAATGACTTCTTCAAACAACCGAGAATCACCACTACCTTTATTGAAGACATGCCAGACATGTTTTTCGTTGAAGATTCGATGTTCCAAAACCCAGGATTCCGATTCCTGCGATCGATGCTTGAGGCTTGGCAAGACGTGTATCTTCAACCAAGCTAGACGCCGTCAGAATGTAAATCGCCAAAGGTAAGAACTCTAACTTCATAGTTAGAAGAACAGAGCTTATTATTGGTATTTATAGAGAAAGGCTGGATGTCAGATCCAAATCTGAGCAATCATCCAAACCACCAACAAGCCCTTATGAAAAAACATCTCCGAGCAGCAAAGTGCAGGACATCTTCAACCAAGATGCATCATTTGACCCCTTTGAACGGGAAATCATAACCTTCGAAGCTGCTAGAGACTTGCTCGACTGCTACAGGACCCGAATGATCCCATACTTTCCTTTTGTACTCTTTCGAAATGATGTATCGGTTGAGCAGTTGAACGCAGAGCGCCCCTATGCTTGTCTGGCTGCACTCGCCGCAGCTTCACATGCGGATGTCGCCACTCAAAAAGCACTTGGATACTTATTCAAGCAGATAGTGGCGGCTAAAATGGTGGAAGGTGATTTCTGTCAACTTGATCTGCTACAGGGACTTCTCATCAATCTTGCATGGTAAGTCTCGGCACTTGTTATACATCTGTCAGCTAAGGATTATAGGGCACACTATCAAGCCAAACCAAAGAGATATATACAACATCTTCATCTCGCCACAAGTATAATTAGTGACCTGCGACTTGACAAACCTCGAAGACCAAAGTTATGGAGCGCTGAAGGCGGCAAGGATAAGAACAAGCCAGATTGGGGTCCCGATGAGATGAGGGCCCTGGCGGGGATGTATTACTTATCCTCAAGGTAAGCCAGCTAGCGACTTTATTGAGACTTGGGCTAAAGAAGCAAAGTTCGTCTATTATTCTTCAGAAAACACGCCAATTCTTCTATACGCCATATGTCACTGCTTGCTGCGAGCACCTTGCATCCTGGAACGAGTACCCGACGGATAAATATCTCTCATACATGATTACAGTGCAGACGCTCATCGAAGGAGTTGAAGATCTTGTCAATAACACGGTGTCTACTAACAATGGTCTGCAATTCTTTTCTGGGTGTCAAGAGATTTCGCAAAAGTGCACTGAGATCAAAGAAACGCTTCCTTTTCCGTTGAGCGAAAGCCGTAAGCCAGGTCCTATATCATACTAAGTCTCTTTCTGATGGCGTACAGCACCTCTGCTTCTCCAGATCCATATTCTAGAGCTTTTACTCAGCCAATCATCGCCGAGAGGAACATCATTCGGCCTCGACAAGTTTAACAACCAGTTCGAACACGAAAGCTCACTTATAGACTGGCTCTCGGCAAGCATGTCGGCCGCTCGCTCTCTCATTAGTGTGATTCTCGTCATGCCGCAGGGTGAAGAGATGTATATGTCGAACATGGGCTGGATCATGATGAACTGCGGTCTAAACCTCGCTGTTCGCCTTGATCTTGTCGCTGCTAGAGGAAGCATATCTGGATCTATGCAGCATCTTCGTCGGTTCTTAGATATGCGACACACCCTTCGTCAACTGGTCTTACGGTTCGAGGCGACGCCAGGTCAAGATGCACCGTTAGATCACCCATTCTATGCTCTCGCGAAGCGAATACGTCGGCTTGAGAATTGGTACCTGTCGCAGGCGGAGCATCAGACGCCAGATTCATCAGTATCTATAAGTCCATCTGTCAATGACCAGCCGTTGCTGAGTGTCGGTACTGATGCCAGCGGAATGTCAGTTGGTGGGTCAATGCCGTTCATAGCCGGTCCTTGGCCAATGAGCTCGGATTGGTATCAAAACCCTGACCTGGATATCGGCACTTTTCTCTTTGCAGATCCTGTTGAGTTTCCTATCAACTTGGGCTATGGAACTTAGATCTTCCTTTTTTAATGGACATCTTTAGGTTACGCGGTTTCGGTGCTGGGTTCTGTTCATTGATGTGCCGTACGGAGTAAGATACGGACTAACGGTTGTAGCAAGCTGGCGGCATCCGGAGTAAGTCGGGCTAAGGGACTGAGTGGAGCCTCCAGAGGTGGACATCCCTTGCTAAGCACCACAAGACAAGTGAATTGAGACAGAATACCAAGTCAAAGGATTCATCTTCATTTAGCATCTCATCTAAGCCTCGTTGGACATGTCGTAATAGCTTTTAGTCTGATACAGGGTGCTTCGGGCCCAGGTATAAGAAGGGTCTCAACGTCTTTTCTATCCTTCACAATCATCAGCACTTTCCTGGTTCACCCCTACCATAACAACTTACCGAACACTTTTAACGATCAACAATGCGTCTGCTTACCTTGAGCTTTCTTTTGAGCGCTTTAACCAGCGGGACTTTCGCTAAAGATGACTGTATCAACAACGATATTCCCTTCCAGGCATGCGCTCCTATCGGTGCATACTATCCTCCGCCCACCATCGACAAATCCTCTGAGCCTTTCAAGAAGCTTACCTCCCAGTTCACCAAGACCTTTGACGACCTCATCAAGAACGGCGGTAGTGATAAATATGGTCCAATCACACCCAACACTACATCCTTCTCCGTGGTCATCTTCGGTGGTGCTGAGTCGCTTCGAGATGATCCCATCTTCTTCGAGTATCACTATACATCCCCTGAAGATCAAGCCTTGAACGCAAACCTCACTTCGGACACCAAATTTCCAGTTGGTGATGTGAGCATGGTATTCACTGTTTATGCTTGGCTTGTCAAGATGGGCGAGCAATGGGAGACGCCTATCACAAAGTATCTGCCTGAACTGGCTGAAGTCAAAGGTCCGCTTACGGTGAACTGGGGGGACATTACTATTGGTGCTTTGGCAGGCCAAATGTCAGGCCTCAGTCGAGAGTGTATGTTATCATTTGAAGTCATGCAGTACTTGAACTAACAAGTGATATAGCCGGAGCATGCGTTGTCGGCAAGGCTTGTGACTGGAAGGGTAAGCAGCACCCTGCGATACACCACTGCAAGTATATAGTACTGACTTGAATTTCAGCTTTCCAAAAGGCCTTTGCGAAGAAAGCACCATACTTTCTCACGGACACAACTCCAGTTGTCTCTTACGCGGCTTTTCAGCTGTTGGCTTTTGTTATCCAACGAAGTGATGGCGCTGATTGGTCTTCGATTCTCGACAAGACCATTCTGCAGCCTCTTAACATGAGCGACAGTGGAGTTTTGAGCCATGGTGTCGAAGATGTCTTTGCCATGAAGAGTCTCAACATTTCGGCGACTGGCGAACCAGGGTATGCTGATCAGCGAGAAGGACAAGCCCATGGCTAATAACCATTGTAGTGCCTTATCATTTGTTAGCTCCGCCAAAGATCTCGCACGCGCTGGACACTCTATTCTTGCTTCAGACCTCCTTTCGCCTGCTGTTACCCGCCGCTGGCTTCACCACAATGTCGACACTTCCAATCTTCGCAACGGTGTAGGTCGACCTTGGGAAGTTTACCGTGCCGGAAACGCTATCTCACCCATCCTCGATGCCTTGACGAAGAGCGGAACTATTGGCAAATATGCGAGCTACTTTGGACTCACCACTGACTTCAACGCTGGCTTCGCTATTCTGGCTCATGACAACGGTGTCGAGGACCGAAAGCTTGACCTGAACGTGCACGCCGATATCGTCAGCGAAGTTCTCGGTTACCTGCAAGTCATTGCCGCCAAAGAACTGGAAGCGCGCTATGCTGGATCATATTCAGGCAAGGCTACTGAGGCTACTTTCAATACCACTGACAATGGCCGGGGTCTTGAGGTTCAGAAGCTTGTAATTGGTGGGGTGAACATCAAGAAGCAGACCGCTCAGAAGCTCGGCATTCAGGCTGATGATCTGGACTTCAGAATCTACCCAACGAATGTTCAAGATGGAAGCCGCCACCAGTTCGTTGCCGTTTTCCAGGATAGGAGTGCTCCAATTGACATGGGCACTCCGACATGTATTACTTGGCAGGAAATTGGTGCTGGCGCAGAGATCAGCTTTGTTTTCACCCTGGGTCGGGATGGCGAGGTTATTGGAGTAGAGGTTCCCAAGTTCCACGCCAAGATGGAGAGGGCCACATAAACTAGGTAGTTTGAGACTGACTCTCCATTGCTGAGCGATAGGGTTACCATAGAGTTTCATTCGCAACTATTGATTGCCCATGGAGATAGCTCAATGAAACATTAAGGGACTCACATTTCTTATAGCGGGGCTGCTGCCTAGCGTGAACACTGTGAATGTCAGCAAATGCGTGTAACCTCAGGCTAAATTCATAAGCACTACATTCTCTGACCGATATTCGACTCCAATCGTGAGGATTGATTCGAGTTTGCGAAAATGGCTTCTTCCGCGCCGAAAGTCGCGCCACCTGAACGTCGGGATCCTCTAGACGTTATTGACAAACAGGCAGATGAGATCGTGGCACTTATCAAAAAGAGCAAGCACTTCATTGTTTTCACGGGTGCAGGCGTCTCGACTTCAGCCGGTAAATCGACCACTAAGCCTTTTTCTGTGTAGTCCACCCGCTGATAGGTATAGGCATTCCCGACTTTCGTGGACCAGAAGGTGCTTGGACACTGAGAGCTCAAGGGCGAGCTCGTACCGGAAAGGCTACGAGCACGCTTCAAGCCATCCCGACACCGACGCATATGGCCTTGGTAGAGCTTCAGAATCAAGGAGTTCTGAAGTATCTTGTTAGTCAGAATTGCGATGGCTTGCATCGAAGGAGTGGCATCCTGCGGGTAAGGACTTGCCAATAGACTCTTGGCCGCTCTAACTGATCATCGCAGGATCGCATTTCGGAACTTCACGGCAACAGCAACCGGGAATGCTGCAAAGACTGTGGCAAAGAGTACATACGAGGTAAGAACACTAGAGCCAGGATAATACTTCATATGCTGAAACGTCAAAGACTTCCGTGCTGTCGCCAGCTATGAAAAATCAGTGCATGACCATCGGACAGGTCGCAAGTGCACTGCGTGCGGAGGGAACCTCCTTGACACCATCATAAACTTTGGAGAATTCTTACCAGAGGAACCGCTCAAGGTTGCTCGAAGTCATGCCAAGAAGGCTGATCTTTGCATTGCACTCGGGTCATCACTCAGTGTTCCTCCAGCGAGTGGCATCCCCGAGACATGCGGAAAGAGTCGAAAAAGCAAGCTTATCATCTGCAACCTACAAGAAACTTTCATGGAAGGCATTGCCGATATGCATATTTGGGCTGAGTCGGATGTTTTGATGACAAGAGTGATGAATAGGCTTGTATACACCATCCCAAGTTTCATCTTGAAGCGCCGGCTTGTGCTCAAGATTGAGCGGGATGCACACGCTCGTCAGGTTATTGTATTGACTGGCGTCGACGATGACGGTACTCCAGTCACATATCTACAATCTGTCAAGCTTGAGGACAGCAGACGTATAGTAAGGTCTGAGCCCTTTTCATTCGTCTTCCGAGAAGGTCTTAGTACCGGAGCCGAAGTCAAGTTTGCACTTGAGTTCATGGGACATTACAATGAACCCAATGTCGTTATTGACTACAGTGTCCCTGAGGAAGAGGGCGCAGAGACGGTGTACGATCTTTCATATGACCCAGGTACGGGGGAATGGGTGATCATGCGATGACAAGAGCATTTTACGCTTGCTCCTTCACGAGCTCATTAGCGCTACATCTAAGCATAACTTGGACTGCAATTAAAATTTACGTGGTTTTTGCAACCAACAATCAACAACCAACAGCATGTAACATCAAGACGGTCGCTAGACCAGGATGTGGCCCCTGCATTTTGCCTGCAACCGACTTAGCTTATTCACAATGCATACAAACGACCTCGGGCCATTTATTCACGACTTTCATTTAAGGGATAGCTTTCCACCGCTCAGACACGCGATTTTGTGCTGAGAAATCACGAATACTCTTCCTTCTTTCTTTCACTGAATTACGCCACTCTTTTCGTCCCAAGTTCTTTTCGCTTTTGAATAGCTAGCAAAACTCACTATGATTGCCTCTAAACTCTTCATTACTCTGGGTATATCCTTGTGCGTCAATGCTTTCAGTCTCTACGACTCTGGAACTGACAAAGATGTATCAAAAGCCTGCGATAAGGCCATGTCAGCGGACATCGATTGCAACAAAAAGGCACTTAGCTTTATCAACGGAGGTTGGTACGGCTCTCTCGACAGTGAAGCCTTGACCGACGCGGTCTGCACCAATACTTGCTCTCAATCACTCCAGGACTGGGTTACCAGTGTTTCCGAGGACTTCGAGGATAAAGATAAAGCCAAATACGGCCTTCGTATCTGGACAGGCTGGAATGCGACTTGTTTGAAAGACACCAAGACAGGACGATATTGCAATGGTTAGTAGCTGGCAGACTTGAGCAAATGTTTAATACTGACTGTATCCAAGATATCATCGAAGATTTCACTGATGTTGGAGAAGACGAGGAGCTCCCGCACGATGAGCTTTGCCACCCTTGTTATGTGAAGCGTCTCGAGATGTATAAACCCTCGCCGCACGCCCTCAACATTAAATGGCACGAAGAGCAACTTGAGCTCGTGCACAAGAAGTGCAGTAGTTCGACCTCCACTGAGACTGCCGTGTTCACTTCAAGTAAGAGTGAACCATCCGGGGCGGCGACTACGGCAGAGACCTCGGAAGCCTCTCAAGAGGCCAAGAGCGGGAGTGAGTCTGTAATGTCCACTGAGACCCCAGTGCAGACTACATCATCTGAACTGACTGTGCCATCTGCGCCCAATGCAGGTGCCAAATCTGGACAGGGAGTGTCGTTCGGGTATGAGTCTCTGATGCTTCTTTTGTCGATGAACATCTTCTTTGTGTAGGGAGATTGTCTATTTCTATCAGAACTAATGGACCAATACTGTTAGAGACTTCTGAATCCATATTCATTCGTAGCTATATCCTCACGGCCTAGTTTATATCGTTATCGACCCTTCAAGGGTATCCTTTACCCACTGTATTGTCTCAACACAGGGCATACGACTGAGCATTTACCAGAAGGGGAAGTAGAGGCCAAAATCACTCAGGGTCAGATTTAGCGTATCTATAGATAAACAATTCTTAAGTGATCCGCCTTTCGCTCCACCTGAGATTCGTTGTTGAAGCGGCAGGCATGCGAGGTTCACTGGACCCTGCATGTTTCCCCAGCGTTGCCTGTAAAGTTAGTCTACTCCTATGACATATTGTAAATCTGATGACATATTGTATGCCAAGCCGGATGCAGGCAAGAAACAAAAGAAGTGGATTTTTATATCAGCAGACTTCTGTCCGTGATCCATGTAACGCTGTGTTGGTTGATTGTGATGTTGGTTGTTGGTTTATGTTAAGCGTGATTTTCGAGTCCCACAACTCCACAAGGCTAGTAAGGTTCTGCTGGCTAACATATCGGACAGGCTACTTGCCTCGGTTCTTAACTGATGGATTTCCCTCTGCCTGGCGGCGGAACGATAGATGCTACTGCATATAACAGGTTCACAGCCTCGTTTTAGTTGCTCTCGAACATAGAACACAACGCGATCTTCAGACGTTTCAACGATCCTACCCCTGCTCAAGAGCCATGAACGATTCTCGACAGGGATATTAGTTGCCAGTCTCTAATTATTGACATTGGGTCCCTTGCAGTCCGTGCTGGGCGGTCTTGGCGACCTTGGCAGATATACAAAAGGCCCGTTATGTTTGCATTATGAATAATAAGTTATCTCACAATTTCATTTACCGCCTAGCCCAACCCGTTTATGTGGGTATATGGCTGAGGCTTGCCTCAATAAATGATAACCAGGACCCATCATCTTCGTTGTTCACAGTCCATCGCCCGTATCATTCGGTTTCTGTCTCACCAACATTCACAATGGCCATGTCCAGATTTGTTGTCACGCTTGGTCTCTGCGTGAGCGCCAGTGCAATAAAACTGTTCGAACCCGGAGACTTTAATCCTGAAGATGTCTGGGTTGGGAGCGCTTGTGAGAAGGTGTTGAGAACTGAAATCGATTGCGACAAATACATTTTCGAATTCACCGTCCCGGAATTTCGAGGCCAATCATCTAAAGATCTAGAGATGGCCGACACGATCTGTAGCGACAGGTGCTCCGACTCGCTTCGCAACTGGTATCCTAAGCTCGTCAAGGAATGTGCTGAGGAAGATTTCATGTCCGACACTTACCCAACAAACTATTGGCTATACATTGGTAATAGCATGTCGAGCGGCTGGAATCAGAAATGTGCCAAGGATCCGAAAACAGGTCGATACTGTGGCGGTTGGTAGTCTCGTTCTTATTGACGACGGCTCAACTAACTCTTTTGCCAGAAATCACCAACGAATTCTCCAAAGTGGAGGATGATGAGTAAATGCCCCTTGAAGAGCTCTGCCATCCCTGTTACGTCAAGATGATTAATATGAGGTCAACTTCATTTGCATGGCCGTCACTGGAAGATCCGGGAGGTAAGTGGTGGCCCAAGCAACTCAAGCTGGTCAAAGAGAAGTGCAGCGGCACGGAGTCAAAGGAAGATGCCTCATACCTCGACGAAAAAGAGTCAGCAGAGGAAGAAACGACCTCGGTTACTCCTCACAAGACTGCCAGCGCGGATGGTTCAGGTGTAGGCCCTATGCCGACAGCAAGTACTTCCTCGACCGAGGCTGCGGTGTCAGAAAGTGCTGCTCAGAGAGCAACACTGGAGAGACTATGGCAAGCAAGCATGTTTGCAGTTGCTGGTATGCACTGCTTATGCTCGATATGGGCGTGATTATTTTCTAGGTTTCAGTGAATGCTTATGTGTTTTTACTGTTCACTTAGAGAGTTAGAGCTACCAGAGAATTATTAATCTCTTCTGGGTATATATTTTACATTCTTTAGTCATTGATCTTCGTTGAGTAATATATATATATTTGCTGCCTCTTTTGCGGTCATGCATCCCCAATCCCAGATCCCTCTTCCCATCATATTTAGTAAACCATGCGGAATGAGAAGTCAGTTGGACTTCTGATCCGTGCACTTGCACGACATGATTGCATTTTTGCAGCAATTACAGTTTCAAAAAGTGATGTAACTCGGTCTCCTAACTCGATTCTTGACAACCCTTTCACATTTGTCTCATACGGTTCTAAACAGATGTGTCTGGCACATGTAACGAAAGGGGTACGTTTCGTGTGGATGAGGGCCGTGGCTCACTACATGCCAACCAACAGTTCAGCTTCTACCAAATAAACTGCTCATCACCCATTGTTTCCCAATTTCCCCATCACTATTCTTCCCCTTCATTGTCAAAACCTGCCTGAGCAATCTCGAGTTAAAGCTTATGACCCGGAATGCCCGCCATAACCACAATAACAGAGACCTACACGACCTACTTATAATTCCAATCCCTCCACTCCGTCCTTGTCTCAATGGCTTCAATTACTTGGGATCCAGCAGATGTATTGCAGATTTCTGACCATCGCCAATGCATCGGCATCACCACAAGACAAACCCGCTGTACGTCTACTATCAAGGAGCCCCGTCTTTCGGCAATTGGTGCATTACTCGACCGGATGTCGCAAAACTCTCCTGAATTCGCCACGAGACAAACTCTATATCAACTCGCAGATTTATGCCTTTGTCGCACTTACCATTCAAATCAAGTACAAGAATTCGTTAGCCTCTGGACAAGCGTGGTAGAGGAGACAGTATCCGTGAAGCTTGAGAAGATTGCGAAGCGAATGGACGATTTTAGACAGGCCGAACGGTCACTGGAAATGCATTCGCGTATTTCCAAATTGCAGGAAAGTCTTAGTGCGACAAGTCAAGAAAATGATCAAATACAGAAGCAGTACCAACGAGACGTCAAAAGATTACGACGCAACATCAAGGATCTGGAACAAGAGCTTCGAGAAAGCAAAGATGGTAATAATATCACGGAACAGAAGTCGCTAGCCATGAAATTCGACATTGAACATGTGTTCCGACCCAAAATCATTCATCTAGAACAAAAGCTCAAAGAAAGCCAAGATCGAAACAATATTTCGGAAGGGAGATTATCAGCCATGAGAACGAAACTTGAAAAGCTTCAGGCCCAGACAATGAGTGATTGGCTCGCTCGAAATAGGCTCGAAATTGAGAGCAAATCTCTGAAAGTGGAATTGATTAATGCGCAAAAGAAACTGGATGAAGATACGTCCATCAACGAAAAGAACCGGGACTTTGATAATCAGATTAAAAACCTTGAAAGGAAGATTAAACAATACACAGTCATGTTAGAGGATACAGCAAAGAAAGCCAGGGCGAATGAAGATAAAGTCGTAACTGAACGTGCTGCGAAAGAGTCCATGGAAAAACGCTATAAGGCTCAACTTACCGAACGAGACGGCGAGATCTCAAGGCTCAAGAATCACAGGGAGGAATTGGAAGAGACTGTTTCTGGACTACAAGCTAGTATCGACGCTTGTTGGTGGCATAGATTCCGGGCGTGGAAGGAACGTTTTCGGAAGAGGAATAAATCAGGATCTTGGATAAGCATTGCGGATGGAACGAATGAAGATATTGGTCTGAAGACGTATGCTTAAGGACACATACTATAGATGAAATGGTTGACGTTCACCTCCGGTGACTACAGTTCTTCAACTGGTCTTGGAACTTCGCATAATGGTGATGACTTTATCTTCAGAAGCTGACCTATTGGTGTAGTCACGAAGGAGCTGGAATTTTTGCCACCAATGACTGAAATCCCAAACTCTCTTCCATTCCCTCCGCATCCACGATCCGGAGAATCCGCAACTATAAAATAGACTTAAAAAGCACCCTCACTTCTATTGGGGCGCCTTGCAACACCTCCACCCCCAATTCGAAAGCGGACCTTAAACTCCCGAGGTTTTGCTGGAGAATAAGCATTGCGGGACGGGCCTCCGCTGACACGATTGGACCGCATCGAGATCCCGGTCATGGATCGGCAACCCCAGATCCCACTTCCCGGTCAGGCTCGGCGAGCCATCCGGAATGAGAAGTCAGCTGTTCTTCTGATCAATGCACTTGGACGATATGGGAAGTTTCCCCAGGCTTTTACGGACGTCCGGTGGTATACGCGGATAAGATGGTAGTCTAGGAAAGAATTCTTTATAAGCGACGCTTGTATAAAGATTCCATCGAAGCCGGTTGGTCTTAGAAATCCGGCATTGTCAGTTACCTCAGTAGCAATCATGGTCTCTTGGAATAACATCTTCACACTGGCCCTGGGCCTCATCGGCTCAGCTCGTGCCTATACCAACCCCATCAGAAACCCCGGTGGTGGTGATCCTCAGATTACCTACACCGGAGGATACTACTACCTTATCTCGACAGAATGGACAAACCTGCAACTCTCTCGAGCTACCACCATCGAGGGCCTCAAGACTGCTACTCCTAAGGTCATCTACACAGACTCTGACCCTTCGCGCTCATCCAATGTTTGGGCACCTGAGCTTCACTACCTTGGAGGAAAGTGGTATATCTACTATACTGCTGGCAAGGCCGAGGACCTTACTGGTCAGCGCTCACATGTTATTAAGGGTAAGTCCCCCATCTTCTCTGGGTGACATAAAGCTAACGGACGTAGGTGGTGCTTCTCCCTGGGACAGCTGGTCATACGGAGCCAAGCTCTCTGATGACTGGGGCATCGACGGCACTATCCTTCGCACCAACCAATTCGGCAACTACTTCGTCTACTCTTGCATGACCGGCGTTCAATACCAATCAACCTGTATCCGCAAGCTCGGCTCAGACTTCTTGTCCGTCGGTGCTCTCAGCATCATCTCTCAACCCGATCAAAGCTGGGAAAAGAGCGGAACTCCCGTGCAAGAGGGACCTAACGCTTTATACTTCGGCGGCAAGACCTACATCTCCTACTCAGCAAACTACTGCTGGACCCCAGATTACTGTGTCGCTCTGCTCGAGTGGGACGGAAAGACTGATCCTGCCAAGGCTTCAGCTTGGAAGAAGTCCAACGGTTGTGTTCTCAAGAGCGCTAATGGAAGCTACGGAACTGGTCACAACAGTTTCTTCCAAAGCCCTGACGGAAAGCAGACGTTCATCACTTTCCATGCTACGTCTAACAAGAATGGTGCTTGTGATGATACAAGATATGCTATGACGCAGCCACTGACTGCGAATGCTGATGGCACACCGAACTTTGGGTCTGTTCAGCCTTTCTCTCACCAATTTGCTGAACCTTCTAAATAAGTACTTTGTTATTGGTAATACTGTTTCCATCTATCTTAGTGGCCAGGGCCGCGACAATCATGGAGCAGAACTTGAAGTCCTGGTTAGGCAGCACCGAATACAAGGAGCCAAGAATTACTATTTTCGTTCGATATACATGTGACTATGCGAGATAGGTGATGACGTGACTTAATCCGATGTCTCAATGGTCATGCGAAAGAGGAAGCTGCCTGGTTGCTGTCAACCTCCTTTCGGCATCGGGGAGAATGGAAGCTACCTGACTTTTAGGCTTTTGACTCCCGCAATCATGCTTAAATAGCCACGGCGGCGGAGTATGCTGACGCAAGTGAAACATGGCAAGAGGCTAAGCCCATTGGATCGTTCAGCTCATGCATTTCGCCAACATCCGTTCCAAAACGGACGTGACACAACGAGGCATCAGTGACAGTTTCCGTCGTCTTTTTCCGGGGTGGCTTGAGCTGAAAACAATAGCGCGAAGCTTACTGGTGTTTAAATATGATCTTCCAATCAACGATGGATGGCTGGCTGAGGCTGAGCATGAAAACAGTCTAGACTCCAGCATTTACTGCCTCTGTGGCGTTTCCGTCAGAGCGGCATGATTTAATAATAGCGCTCTGCCCTCATCATGTCCTTGTGTTTCTCTCATCTAATTCCTAACTTCTTCTGCGTAATCCAGGAACTCAGTGCGCTTCATGGGATTGCACTCAAGATGGAAGTGAATTATACCGCTATCACAGACTACTACATGATCAGGTGTTTCAGTGGAGGAAACTTCTACGTCTGCAAGAAACCTTCAACTAACTTAGAGTTTGTCGGATGCTGCGACTCGGATCCATGTGCCGACGGGTCTGGAATCTGCCCGCAAACAGACCTACGACCGATGAGCTACAGCCCGGGGCGAACAGCATACAAATTCGGCCTTGAATGCGGCGCTCTCCATAATGCCTCTTTTTATCGATGCGATTTGTCAATGCCGCATTTTTTGGGATGCTGTGGTGTTGATCCGTGTTCGAGAGGATGTCCTCAAAACCAGTTAATCCCGGCGCAGTTACCAGCGCTAGAAGGATGGCGGAAATTATTTCTTGAGCCGTACCGTGTGCAGAATGGTACAGCTGCAGATTTGAGACCTGGAGTAGAAGCGAATAGTACTTTTGAGGCACCTGATTTCTCGAATATTAACTGGGATCGTGGTAAGCATGAAGTTGGACCTGCGACTGTTATAGGAATCTGTGCGGGTTTTCTTGTTGCAACTCTGCTCATTCTGGGACTTGTACGGCATTATTGGTATAGTCGATTGATCGATGCTTAGCGAAACTCATGCTAATAATTGTTCAGGCCGTCTTCAACTTCACCAAAACATGAACAAACAGATATTGCACATGCACCATTTCTGGCCCACGACTCAATAGACGATGTCGCGTATTCGCAGATGGAAGAGATGATACCACATACAAGAATACGAGATAACTGGCATGGCGGCCCAAAGACATTAGAACACTGGGACGCGCCAACAGTGTTTAGTTGGATTTTCAGCGTTCTTCTTACATTCACGCCGCTCTGTTTCATTGGTAAGATATATCCTTCAATTTGAAAGGGAAAACTAACCAGGAAAAGCTCTCGCTATCACAGCGATCCGTCTTGATAACCAACCTCATTCCGAATACGGCAAAACGGTCTTGCAACTAACGGTACTCAGTCCATCGTTGTACCCCATATTATTTGCCGCCTTAGTCGGAAGGTTTTACCGGGTCTTTGGCCGATGGTGCCTTGAAAGCCGCGGTGGTGTAAGCCTCCCTGTTCTAGAACAGTTGATCGGCAGTCAGAACTTGGCCACCGCCATTGAGCGAATTTTTGTAATACGAACAAATGCCGTTGTTGGCATTATAATTCTCACTTCCTGGCTTCTCTCGCCTTTGGGTGGACAGAGTTCGTCGAGACTTCTACAAGATGCAAAGTTCGAGTTGGTATCGAACGGAACGGTTTACTACGCTGATCCAGCATATCAAGTGTCCCACTCGAGATGGGTCGACTACCGACATAGCGTTGGCGCAACGTACGCTGCGAGTTTACTGTCATCGTCGAAGCAGAAAGCATCGCCGAGAGATATTTGGGGGTTGCCGAAAATTCCCCAGTTGTCGCAGGATAGACTTGATGATGGCTCATACGATCTCTATGATGTGAACAAATCGGACTTGGTCTCAGGCAAGGCCTCTTATGCTTCGTTGCTGGGTATCGAGATTCAAGGCCTCGTCAGACCCGACGAACCTACCAAGTTCAACTTTACGATACCAACCTCATATTTCCACGTCGGTTGCGATTTCGTCGACAGCTTCGATCCGTTACGAGGGAAGTTGACTAAGAACCAAACGAACGTTCTTGACCTGTTCTACAAATACCCCAGCTTCTCTGCTTTCAACATCCTCCCTCAATCTTGGTTCAACTCAGAAGGGGAAGAGGATGACATTAACTCGCCCTATCAGTTCATATACGTCAAGCAAATGCGCGGCTCTCAACTTTACGTCGTAAAGTGTACCACTCACGAGGTCAAGGTCGAAACAACCATTCACTGCGGACCAGGAGACCCAGCGACGACCTGTGAAGCACGACAGCAACGGCGACTTTCCACTGAGAACCAGACTGGAAGCTCTCTATTTCCGCCATCGGTTACGCGAAGCGATTTGCGTCTCAAAGAGTTGAGTTATGCTCTATATGCTTGGGCGCAAGCTTCCGGTGACAAGGACGGAGTTCAGCCGTCGCCATCGGAGATGTACCTGATGAAAGATGAAAATCCGTATGAATTCACCAGTCAATTGCCGTGGACGAAAGAAGATCTCGCCAAGTTTCCATATGTTTTTTCCAGGCGAATGACGACCGCTTTCAACACATATTGGGACGCCGGATTAAATCCTGGAGGTCATACCAACGTCTCATACGGCATAATCCCATCGCATAACATGAACGGTCTGGAGACCGGCCGGACCTACAGAGACTCCTTCATGAACACCACCATGGGTACAAGAATAACCACGATTGATGTTTACAGCGCGCAGCGCGTTTGGGTCGGTCTGTTGCTATTCACAACAATGGTGCTGCAAATTCTTGCCATTTGCGGCTTCGTTCTTGAGATACTGATCCAAGGCCCGGATGTTCTCGGTTTCGCTAGTACTCTAACCAGAGACAATCCGTATGTGCCGCTTCCGGCAGGTGGATCTCATCTCGACGGACCTGAAAGAGCAAGATGTTTAAAGAATATGAGGCTTGAGCTCGTGGATGTGCGCCCTGAAGATGAAACTGGCTATTTAGCCGTGAGGGCAGTGTCATTGGCGAAAGGGCAGGATACGAGCATGATTGAAGGGAGCGTAAAATCGAGAAAGTGGGTGCACTTGAATAGGAGGAGGCTGTACGAATAAATGGACTAGCCTCGATAGAGCAGCTACAAGTGCCGGGGCCGAGATATCGTAACCGCAGAAAACAGGGGTGTTCAGGTCCCTGATAAACTAAACAAATTTATCCTGTCAGTGCCAGAATCAGATCTCGCAGGGTTACGCTTCGAGCTTCCCATAAAAGCGGTGCACATGCCCTCGTGAGGGGTTCCGATAGGGCACGGGTGATACCGAGCGTTATTTACGGTGCGGTATCCCCCTAGACTTCCTCGAGACGCCGCTGACGGCGCCATAGCAAGAGGGAAAATGCTTGAATCACATCATGCCCCGGGCGTTGGGATGAGAAAAGGCTTAGCTTTTCACTAGCGACGCGTCTGTGAAATGTCATACGCTAACGCCGTACGACGCATCCAATAAATCTACCGAAACAGTCCGCGGGCCCCGCCTCTGTTGCAGGGATCTGTCATTGTATCGGAGCGTGAAAGCTTCGAGACTCTGTTCCTTCAGGCCTAAGCGTTGCCGGTTTTCCCGTCTGTTTGGGACCAACAGAAATACGAGAATAAATGTAATTTGACTCCCTCGTAAAAAAAGACTAAGAAAGCCTGTTGGGCTGAACTCTTATCTCCTTTTTTTTTTATCTCCCTCTTCCCTCCTCCTCTCGTGTCTTGTCGTGTCTTTTTTTAAACATATCAGGCGTTCTTCAACAAGGGCTTAAATAAATTTCTTTTCCCCTTCGCCCACCAAAGTCAAAACGGAATTGTCCGAATCTTTTTACCTCATGAACATTGTCTATTTCCAATCGAGGTGACACGTACGAAAAGCAATCTCGCCGTCGAGATGAAGACCTCAAACCTCACACATATGGCCAAGCTGCTGCTGCCGCGGGCAAGCAGGCAGAAGGGCGTCCTTCTTGCCATGGGCATCTTGGTAATATTTGGACTGATAACACATACCTGGGGATTTTATTTCGAACCTCCCAGCCTTCTGTCGTATCGGTACGTCGCGCCAGTGGCTCAAATGCCTCCCAGCATTCCAGCGAAATGTCGCTAACAAAATAATCCGCTTGCAGTACAACACGAAGGTCAAACCCGCATCAAGTGAAGCTCGCGTCGCACACGTCGAATTTAATGCATGATCTATGGAAGCCTTTTCTTCTCGACATTAATGCGACAAGCTTTTCAACAGATGAGGGGTACCTTTACGAGGTGCCCAAGGAGAACGAGAACTGGGCGAAGCCATTGGGCAAGAAGCTCCTCATTTTGGATGTTGACACTCGATTGGACAAGGGACCTGGCGCTGTGATGAATGACTCGGCGCTGGATTACAAGGAAATGAAGGGACGAACTGGTGGAATTATGAACCATTATCTCTATGGTATGATCTTGTTTCGCTGCGGGGAGAAGGAAGCTCGGCTAACAGACTCCAGCGATGATTCATGGCTATGACTACAAATTTGTCCGAGCCCCCAATTATCCTAAGCGACACCAGACATGGGTTAAGGTCCCAATGATCCGAGAAGCGCTCAAGTCCCACGATTTCGTTGTTTTCCTCGACGCCGACGCAGAATTCATGTACCCCCAGGTACCATTCGAATGGTTAATGAAGCTATGGAACATCACAGACAAGACACTTCTTGCGCTAGCAAACGATCCCGATTCTCCACGAAACCGCGACGAAAAGGGCAAGGTTATGCAGAACACCGGCTTCATGATCGCCCAGCAGAGCAACCGAACACAAGAACTCTTCGACGACTGGGAGCAATGTCCAAGCGAGAAGAAATACAAGGGCTGTCAGCGATGGGCCAACGACTGGGCACACGAGCAAGCGGCATTCTCCAATTACGTACGATACAGCTATAACCAGACCCAAGACATTGGCACGATACCATGCATGGACGGGAATGGCGCTCCGTATATTGGAGATAAGACTTGTGGCGGAGTCTTCATCCGTCACCATTGGTTCCGCAAGGATGACCCTGCAAAGGATCTCCAACGATTGATCCTCGAGGCTTTTGTGAGTCGGTTACATGCAGGATTTCACAATGAGATACGAGACAATTTCTTAGATGCGAGTCGACATACGTACCCGCTCAACCATTTAGTCTTTTAAGCGTTAGTTGCATATAGATAGATTTTAAATACGAGAAACGTTTTCATCAAGCACGCGACTCTTTTGGAGTGACAGACGATAAATGCATAATCAGGGGTCATGTCACGACGATGGCGTTCTCCAGATTCAGCCCAAGAGGGCCGAGACAAGCTTTCATCTGTAAGGTCAAACCGTAAAAACCGTACCTGAGTTAACGTTACACCTCCTCGTAAGGCTCGTATCCATCAACCCCCCCTTGTCACATGCTTTCCGGCAAGGGAAAAGCACAGCCGCTGACATTATGAAATTAGAACGAGGTGTTAGCAAATCAAAGCCTCTGTCTGCAAGTTTCCACGGGCCGAAACGCCATGATACTCCACTTAGCCGGCATTATTTCCGCTCTGAAGTGCTTGACCGTTTTGTACGACGGCCCCTTGTCCTTGTCCCTGCGTCAGATCATATTGTGGACACGCGAGGGCTGAGTTCTGTGGAGTAATGTCAGCAGGTTTGGATTGGTACGGATATATACGATGAATCAATGCCAAGTGATATTCAGATGAGTTGAAGGAGTTTATAGGATTGGAATGCTGTAAGTGATTGCGACGATGATTACAAGTCAGGACGGTGTCAGAAAAGGGTCATTGTGGCAGGTCATATTCCTCCGGAAGGAAGAAGGATGACTGCAGCTAATGACCTGATCCGGCGATTGCTGTTTCTGGTTGTTTACTGCCGCAGTCGTATAGCAAAGCATTTGGAGTTCTGTGACTGATTAAATATGGCATTCAGAAGGCGGCTTCGGGTAATAATGAGAGAAGTGTACTGATATTGTGATTCGTATACAAAGTTCCAATCTCAAAATAACTCACAAACCCGAGAAACCTGACGCGCTACCGTGTATCGTTAAAGAATATATACAGACGAACTGAAACACCAACAAAGGCTAGCGACTCCACCGCTCTAGCTGATAACAATACGAGGACCAGACTTAGCTGGGTTCCAGTAGATGGCATCAAGATCGTAGACACCAACAAGCTCAAGCCCCTCAACAGTACCAGGCTTCTTACAATCCGTCTTCTGGGTCATGTACGGACCATAAGTAGCCTCCCAGGTCGCAAAACCACCAACCTTGACATCCATGCGTCCCAGGTGGACATTGCGCTGGTTACCAGGACCCCAGCCGGCACGAGGTCCAGGAGCGGGTGCAAGGCTAGAGTAGAGATCAAGCTTCTTGCTGCCAATGACGTTCTCACCAGGAGCGAGGTAGAAAGCGAATTGGCATTGCTTACCCCTGGCTGCTTCAGGGTACTTGAATGTGAGGAGGGTTGTGATGTCGTTACCGCCATTGGTGGGGGCTTTGGTAACGCGGCCTTCGTCTGTGTCGTAGATTGCCCCGTTGTTGATGTTGTAGGTGTGGATTTCAGAGGGGGTGAAGTAGTCGTTGCTGCGGGGCTCGACAGGAGCAGCGAGGCCAGTAGTGGCGATGGCGAGGATGGAGAAGATGGTTTGAGCAAGCATTTTGAAGGTGAAGATCACACTTGGCGATGGAAGACTGGAAGAGTGGATGTGATTATTGTTTGATGTCTGAATTGAGAGTGTGTTTGAGATGATGAGAAGACTCAATTGACGAGGAAATACCGCATCTTCTTATACACGATGGCTTCATGCAGCAATCTTCAGCTCATCACACTTACAATACACAGCACTTCCTGCTCTGCCTCGCGACAAACTCAATTAGCCTAACAATCCCTCGAAATAGCATCTCTCGCAGTCTAGCAACACCCAAAAGAGAATAAGCTTAATCAATACAGCCCAGCCTCCCTACTCAGCCTTTCCTTCAGAAGCCTCTTCTTCCTCGAGGCGTCCAAACATTACGGCGCGATGACATTTTGGCGTGCGCCAAGCCAATCAGCGTTCAGGATATTTTGGTGAAAGTGGCATGTGGTCCGGTCTTTGACGGAGCTTCAACTCTGAGCTGAGAGCTATGGCTTGCATTCATTGATGAATGACCTGCGGGAGTGGGGAAAAGGTTCGCCATTTTTGGAACCTCTGTGGAGAAGATTGATGGCTTGGCCTCAATGACAAGCTCAGCTCTACGCCTTGTTCTATGACAGCTCCAATGGTATTGAAGAAAACGTCGATATTCCGCTCAGCTGCGGAGAGAAGCTTAAAAATGTCTTGGACTCGACTGTAAGGGTCATAAAATATTGTGAGTTTAGGACGTAAAAAGGACTTTGGTCTTGTTGATTGCAAGAAGTGAAGTTGGCGGTGAACTCTGGTCTCTAGATGGCGGAGCTAGGAGGCTGGGAATTTAGTTGAGGGATATCTATTTTAAAAAGAAGCCGTCTGTTTTAGCACAAACGTATCAAATTGACAAGTTCATCTTGTGGCGGCCCCTCCAACGAAGAACTATTTGAAAATAATTTTAGTGACAGGGCAGATCGTAATGTTTGTTTATAAATAATATTCGTCGCTAATGCTGCAACTCTTAGATAAAACCTGAAAGTAGTGTTCCATAATTCTGGTAGATATAATGATAGGAAAGTGAAACATGTAAATGACAAAACGGCATTCCATGTGGTGAATATCTGGGATGGCCATGTTCAAGCCAAGTAC
Organism: Fusarium oxysporum f. sp. lycopersici 4287; assembly: GCF_000149955.1. NCBI lineage: Eukaryota > Fungi > Ascomycota > Sordariomycetes > Hypocreales > Nectriaceae > Fusarium > Fusarium oxysporum. The sequence continues at coordinate 783,079 of NC_030998.1, forward strand.
ATTATAGATCCATTACATGTTCCAGGTCTTCAATCTTCAAATTATCAAAGTAAGTACTCAAGTTCTGAGATCAGCCTGGTTCAGCTTTAATATTACAGGATTTCTTTCCATTTGTCAAAGAGCATGGAGAAGATAATATATATTAAACATCATGGTTATATAGGGTAGCGATATTATCTTATCGATAGTATGATAGAGTGAATTCCATGACGCCACTGATAACAGCTTCTTATCTCTTATCCTTTATCGCTCATCACTCTTAGGACCAAGAAATCTGATTCAGCCCAACAAGGCGAAGTTAGCGCACGGAGGCGGATTAATTGTCACCGATAATGCCGATCGGAGCGCTGCGTGACACCAGATGAGGCTAGAAAGACGACAGATCGGTGGGTCTTTACTTGTTTCGATGTTACGCTGACAAGCCAACATTCATGCTCACATTCCGCCAAGAATTATATATAAGTGTCCAAGATCCCATGATAATCTAGGTATCAGCCAAAGTAACTCATTCAAATTAAAAACAACCTTCTTATATCATAAATCTAAGTCAAAATGAGCAAGTCCTACGACCGTCTCTCAGCAAACGACAACATGCAGCCATCCAACACTGTCTTTGAAGTCGACTTCAAGTGGAAGAGGATGAAGGCTTTAGTGTCAGAGAAAGACCCTCAGACGAGCAACACAACACCCAAATACATAGTCGACTATCATGCCTTCAAATGCACCACCCTCGTCTTCCATCCCTACGAAGACCCTGAAGCTGTAATTGGGACTGGTACACTTCACCCCGTCACAATCCACGCAGACTACGAGCTCCACGGCCAAAAAGGCACTATCAAAGCACTAAAGCGCTTCATGACATTATACACCCACCTATCATACAACTACTCCAACAGTCCAGACGGAACACCAGCTGCTATGACATGGACCAGTGCCAGTAGCTTCAAGACATGGGATTTTATCTGTCTCGACGAGCAAGAGTCTGCAGTGGCCAAGTTTTCTGCCAACTGCTGGTCTCTGAACAATGTCGGATGTGTCGAGTTCCTAGGGCCCAAGGCCAATGATCCGGCGGCAAGAGAAGAGATCTTGGTAACTGGTATGACATTGTTTTATCAGATGGTCCTCCGTGCCACCAACTTTCTATCTCTTGGGGGTGCTATCTTTGCAAGGCCCGGGCCACTGGATAAGGAGGCAGCGCCCAAGAGACCAATGGAAAATGCGGACGGCAAGAGTATCAAGGAATTAGAAGCGACTTCAAGGATAGATCATGGGCTTGAGAAATCATAGTGTTTATCCAAACAAAGTATTACTTGGTAAAATTTCTATCTTATCCCACATTAGCAGCTGAGAATAGTTATGAACATTATTGGGTTCGAATACCCTCGCCTGTAAAGTCTGTACCCATTCAGGAGCCATGTGGGACACGGTTCCGGATATGGCATGCACGTAAATGCTCAGTGCACTTACCTCTGCTGAAATCGTGGTGAGATTAATCAGATACAGAAAAGAATATAGCGTTCAAGTTGAAGCGGCAAAGGGTATGACATAAAATTGACAGGCAGTATGGAACAAAAGTATTTGAACACCTTTATCTAATATATCATGGCTCGGCCTCATCAACCAGCCGATTCCCAGTTGGGATTGTTTATCTTTTACCACAGAGCATTCCAGGCTAGACGTCTTGCGGTTACAGTTCTCGGGGTTTCCCTAGCTGTTATGATACTCCTCTGCTGGTAGATGCTCATAGACCGGCGGCTGATTCATGCTTTCTGTGTATTCATCTATATCTAACCTCGGCCGGCTCACCGTAAATACAGACATAGCATTAAGGTTCGAGCTGGGCCTGGCGTTCGTAGTAAGCCATTAAATTGTCAATCCAGCGCCCAAATGTTGGAGGGCACTGTCTGAGATGGAAAGACAATCTCGACCCGTCGCGTTCCCAGTCCTGTGATTCCCATTCAAGACGTTCTTGGATAAAGCTTTCGATATCAAGAGGCTGACCGGGATGGAAATTGGAGCAGATGAGCGGGACGCTGTCAATACTTTCCGAAATAGAGTGATGATCGATCAAGTACTTGAGTGCCTTTGAGAGGTGACCGCCCTGCCAACGGCGTTAGGGAGGTGCCCCATTGAATTGGTGAGGACGCATTCGAAACAGCTCTCGACTGGCTTGAATCGAAGCGTCGTGACGAAGCAGGATATTCTGGAAGGTGTCAGAAAAAAAGGTTTTGTCAGGTTCTCCATCGAGGCAAAGCGTGTACGAGTTGCCGGGCATTCCGGCGCCTGGCAATAAGATTGCTTCTTCTAGCCATATGGAAATACCTTTAACTGCATACTCAGGAATAATGTCTGCCCCATCGTTGTATTTAGTGCGATTGCCTCCACCAACACAGTAGTATGCAAGATGATCCCAACAGGGGTGGAAAGCGGCAGGGATGCGGCGGCATAGTTTGATGTGGCGATGTATTCTTAGCCTTGGATTGTATTGACAGAATTCAATGAGACCCATGGCGTGAGTTGAAGAGGAGCAGACAGCATATGCATCCTCGATGAGTGTGACACCTCGGAGTTGCTGCCTTTGCTCAACGGAAAGCTGACGAAAGAATCTGATTGCTACCGCAGCGGCAGAAAAACGATATTTCGCACGGAGCCCATGATTTCAATCCTTGACGCGCCGCCACATAGCACCATCCCTCAATAACCTTCCAACCCTTGTTAGAACGGCTTTGGATGGGATGTCCCACGGATCCAAGCTTAGACCAAGGAGCTTTTGCTGATAGTGGGAGGCTATCCAGCTAGGAAATGCTTTGTCGAGGAGGCTAGCCAGTTTGAGGCCTTGACGCTCTCCTAGGAAACGGAGACTGAACGCGATAGCTTCCATTGCCATAGACGCGTTTTTACCCCATAGCCTTACCCGTTCATCACCCCAGTCTCCAATTATGTCGCTTACATCACGACTTTCCTCCCAGTATTGAAAGGCATAGCCACTGAGGCCACTAGGATCTTTCTTGAAAAAGCCACGGCTGCTATAGACCCTCTCCAGACGGTTCTTAAAATCCGGCATCAAATGCGGAAACTTCTCTTGTAATGCCGATTCCAGTTCGGGAGACATTTCAGTGCCTTGGAGATGATAAATGAGATCTGCCTTCAGAATACAAAGAAAGTGCGATAGGAACTGGTGGCGGCCAGCCCAAGCCCTCCACTCAGGTGAGAAGAAGGTGGAGAAGGAGATGTTGTTAAGCGTAAAAGGTAGATGTTTGGTGTGGTTTGCAATTGAGCGGCAGGTATACATCAACGAGAAGTCAAGCAGTTGACCGTCAGCGGTGGTGAGCTTTTCAGATTCGCTACTGAAGACATACCCTCCTTCCACGCGGAAGTAGTCCTGAAAGATCTTAATGCGCACATCGTACGGGAGCGTGACGAGGTTGGGACGAGCCATGGTGAGTGGAACATACACGAACGTTGAGATAACAAGGAAGTGTCCGCCTCGGAAAAATACTTGGGCTGATTTAGAGGAATGAAGTTCGAGAGAGTGGGGAGAGACAGGTATTTATAAACGAGCGGGGAAGAATTGCTGCCTGGGGCTATATAGAACTCAGTTTGCAGCCAACTCCACCAAGGAAAAGCATAATTTGAGCACCAAGAGGTCAAGTAAATTCGGGGAACATCACTAGCTTTGAGAAATTCTGTCTGTGACTGATTCTAGTTATGTTTTCCAAGGAGTCCGGCGGCGAAATCAAGGCATCAGAGGCTCGACTTCTTGTTATGCGGAACTGTCACGTATTAATCCTTCTTCTCTGCATCCTCAAAGGCAATCCTCCTCCATGTTTTGGGATAACCTTTCTCGATCCGCCACCTTTCTGACGTGTCTTTCACCGACATGGCCAAGTCCTTTCTCCAGCCCCTCCCAAAATCCCACTCTCCCATCATCTTTGCACCAAGATGCCAAGTGAGAATACTCTCCGCACGAGCGCCCTCCGGGGCATGTAACAGTGCAACAGCGACGTCAATAACCTCTGGACGATCGTCAACGGTGTAGAATACCGTCGCAGAGCAGCGCGAGCAGAAATATCTTTGAACGTCAGGCGAGCTTCGATAGATCGCGAGCGTGCCATAACGAGGGTCTCGGTCGGGATTATCAACTGCACTCTTCAGATCATGTGTATTTCGCGGAAAGTTGGATCCATTGGTCTTCTTGGGGAAGTCAATCTGTTGAGGCATGACAAATGTCCAATTCATTATGTCAACGCCAACTGACAAGCGACATGAGGGGCATGGATCGAGTGTCGCAAGGTGTTTATGGGACTTTGGCTCGATATACGACGGAATCGCATCAGCCTCCATGGTGGAGAAGTCCACGTTGCCGGGACGGAAGACAAGATCAACTCCCTTGCAATGGCAGCGAATAGGTATATCTGTAACTGGAGGAACTTCAGACCTAGCATCTTGATTGGCGGCTGGCCAACCTTCGTCCAATTCTCCACCATCCTTAGGTCTCTCCATCCACCTGCGAGGCTTCTCCCTGTCACCATTCACATTCTGAAGCCACGGAGAAACGCCTCCATCGACCGTATCACCAACGAAGATTTGCCTCGTAAAGTTAATGAGGTTGTCAACATCAACATTATTCAAGACTCCCGTGAAAACGCCAAAGTTCTGGGGCTGGTCTTTGTAGTGAGCATCCCAGAACATCGGACATGAACATGAGCCGCAGAACAAAATTTTGCAATTGGAGGTAAATTTGTAGGATTTCAGATCAGAGTTGTGAATCTCATCTGCTGAACCAGGCCAGTCTATGTTGCTGTTGTACATGGCGCCGGTAGCGTTTCGGCATGAGGTGCAGTGGCATACAGACGCAGGTAGAGGGAGTTTTGATCGGGGCACTTTGGTGGTGAAGGTATGCGCTTTGCAGAGGCACTGGGCCGTGAGGGTGATATTTTGATCCTCAGTAGTCATCGTGTTTGTATTTCGAAATATTCCAACTGATAGGATGCTTTGTGAAAAAAGTCAAAATATGCAATTGAAGAGTTCTTTGTGAAGTCGTTAACGGTAGCAGCATTAGGGACCGTGAACTTTGTACCCCGCCCCCAAGGGCGTGAATGATGACCAGAACCGCTCTTGTCGCACAATGACGTCGTTTGACGGTAGCAGCAAATTTCTTCAAGGCTTAGCCGTAGCTCATAACTATGCAGCCCCCAGGGAGCAAGATAACTTCTGATATTAAACTAAGATGCCATAAATACCTAATCCAAGATCTACTAAATCTATACTAAATTATACCAACTTTACCTAAGTCTTTTATTACTTAGGATAGAGGTCCTAAGTTTTCGTGCCTCCGCTTGGCAGCCTGATTGAATCGATGTCCTCCAGGAAAAGCATCGAGCTTTTCAAATAGAGTGTTATGTTTTGGTTCGTGTGTAGTTTGTGACGCTTTATTGGCTTCTCCTGCACAGCCCCTGCACAGCCTCACGATGCTTTACTGCGAGGATTCCTCGCCCGACTTCTGTGGCTGACGTGATGCCGCCCCCAAGATAATGATAGCCTTTTAAACATCGCCTTGATGGAGGGTTATTTTAATATATAAATCTCAGTCATCCACACCTGAACTCAGTAGAAAATCTGATTTCACTAACATGCCACCACCAAAATGTCTGAAAAGACCAAATCCGCGTTCTTCGACTACACCGAAGCCTCATCCGCTGCACCGCCACCATTTAGCCAAGCCGTGTCTAACGCTGGGCCATCAACTTTCCAGAGTCGCTTCGCATCTATCACGAGACATGGACTTGATCGCATCAGGCTTGTCAACTTCTCCGAGGCCGAAATAGCGGCTGTCCACGAAATTGTAAGGACATATTGGGACCGCGGCATCGACAAGGTCTATCCGCAAGAGGCGTCGCGGGAGTTCAAGTTAGGAGGCTATGCATGGGGATATGACCCGAATGGTAACGAGCAAGCGATGATGTTGACGCTTCGGATACTGGAGGGTATGCATAGCTTGGGGTGGGTGATTTATTCGCCTATTGAGGTGACGAAGAGAGTCTCGACCAAAGGTGAGTAGACAAGGCATTTTTGCAAGCTGGGCGAGATATACTGACGTGTTAGATGCACTTATCTTCCGCAAAGTGAATCACATCCCCCCTCCCTGCGAATGGATAAACGTGTCTTTCCACGGCGGAGACAAACTGAAAATTCTCAACTTCCCGCCTTCAGATCTTGTCAACGACATCATGGCGACTTTCATGATTGACATACAACGACATGAGGTTACACCAGACCGCGCCAAGATCAAGTTTAAAGGATACCCATGGAGACCACTGGAATCCGATGGAGCTGAGACCCAACTGAAGTTGCTGGCGTTGCTTGAAATCTTGGAGCGCCACGGTTTCACGTTATACGCGAGGACAAGCGCGAGATTCAGCGATGAGACAAGTGAGTCGAATGTCTTGGTGTTTCAGAGACGAAGGGACTGGGTGGCGGGGAAGTCTCTGTACGATCAACTCTGATCTCATGCACGAACTGGCGATTGTTCGTATTTGCTGCTGTTCGAAACTTGATCTCACGAGATGATCCATCATGACCTGTAATAATCCTTCATCATTTCCATTGTAGAACGATAGATTACTATTTCCTGATTCAACATTACGTTGTAGTCGATATATACCAAGGCTGTAGGAAAATTACACAAAGTCCTTGTTCCTCTTCACGGCCAAGAATGTCAAACTCCACAACTGCCGAACATTACTCTCCGTTCCAGAGCTCAGTCCTGGCGGAGGCGGCAACGTTCCTAGAGGCGCGAATCTGTAACCACTCTTCGAACTGTAACTCCAGCTCCAGACCTCAGATTGCAATCTCTCGCTGTTGTCCTCAATTATATCCCACAGACGATTGTATGCACTCTTCAAAGCTGTATGCACCCTGGTATTGCTGCAAAACGCAGGAACATTATCGTCATCCTTGGATTGTGATGATGAACATCGTGCAAGTTGAAGTTCAAGTCCTTTAGCCATGAGAGCGAGTTGCCAGCTCCAGACTACGGTGCCGTGATATGCGGCGTTGGTGAAGTTTGCAGTAAATACCTCGTTGCCTGCCAGTGCTGGGTTTGCAACGATGATGCCGAGAGGAGTACTTAGACCGGCTGGGAATGGACGAAGGACGGCGTTGGCTGTTGCGTTCAAGAAGGTTGTGAGCTGGGCGTCGTTGGTTGAGTTGAGAAGAAACAGACGGAATGCCGTGTCAGTGTGCGTGATGCGTATCTTCTCCTCATCCTTGGTAGTGTTGATCGCGAGAGCATAGTCAACGACTTTCCCAGAAGATGAATAATTCGCAACCGAATCTGTATGAGATGGACCGTTGTAGAAGGTGTTTTCCTTGACGTAGTCCTTCAGATTCGAAGTAGCTGTGTCAGCAGTGAGATTATACTGGAACAACGGCAGGGTATGATCCTCCCAGATCTTAGCCCTCTTCGCCGCAACGGAACTCCAGCTCCTGGTCACAGAATCATTGGGATACACTCCTTCAACCCTGGCCAAGTTGGAAATAGCGTAGAGTGCCGCTGGGACGAGAGCGCAGTTCACATCGAAGGGTATCCGTCCATTGGCAAGACCATATGTTGAGTCTCTCCATTGACCAACTAGCTCACCCTCCTTGAGCTGGATCAAGTTCTTCACCGACTGTTCTTTCTCAAACGCTGCTGTGATGTTCATGATCTTCTGTGCGTTGATGTAGCTCAAATTGCCCCATGTCAGATTCCGATTCTCGACATCAACTTCGCCAGCCTTTGTGCTAAGCAATGGTTTAACTCGCTTTGGTGTAGCGCTGAAATAGCGATCCATGAGGACTGGTAAGAAGTAGTCTGTATCAATCATGGGATAGGTGAACCCTGGTGCCGTCGAATCAATGCCGTTCTGTAAGTTCAAAAGTGTTGCGTAGTCCCCGATGGTCTCCTCGTGGCAAACCGACCCGTCGGTGCGATTGATCCGTTCCAAGACCGCGCCGATGACTGCTTCCAGAGCCGAGCTATTCCCTGCACTGAGGACGGGTTCGAGCAAAAGCGCGGCGATCATGGTGTCGCGGCCAAAGTACGTCAAGAAACGCCAGCCACCTGCGAGCAGCTTGTCGGTATACGAGAAGAAGGACAACGACCTGACCTCAGACTGCTCTTTTTTAGCAAGAGCCTGCGACTGGTTGTTGAGGACCTGTTGGGGGGATAGTTGCTTCAGTTGAGGATAATTGAAAGATGCCGAAAATTTGTAGAAACCTGCACCAAAACTAACGGTGTCATTGTAGATTGACAGGCTGCTATCCTTATTTTGCCATGGCTCCAGCAACAGGTTTGTCGTCGTCACATTATCCAACCATAGCCTTGAGATGAGCACACCACCACTTTTCACTCTCGTGACATTTGTGGCATTCTGTATCACCGGATTGATGATACTCGGCCCTTCAGTGAAGTCTCGGATGTTGCGGATACTACCGAGAATAGCAACTGTGAGGTTCGCCGACGAGTTGAACGACAGAACGCCCTCGACTCCAACATAGGGATAGTCGGATCCTTTTTCTTCACGGTTGATCACACCGAGTGGTGATCCGAGAGTCGAATTGACCAGCTCAATAGCTAGAGTTCCATTTTTCTCATCTTGGGGTTGGAAGAAGGTGCATATACCGCTGTTCCCCGCAGGCCACGCAACAATGAGCCGTGGACCGATGATTGACAGATTACTATCCGGAAGAGGGCTTGTTACAACGACTTGGGCGTCGGTGTTGCAGTCAGAGTAGAAGTAGTTCTCATAAGGTGGATCGCTGAGCTGTTGTGTAATAACAGGGCATGAATCGCCAAACGCGAACGTGGCATACAAGACAGCCAAAAGCACTGCAATGAAGGATGTCATTTTTCCGGATAAGCAGAATAAGACTTCAATTAGAGACTCAAAAGCCCAAAGGTCAGGCTGGATGGCCATGTTATGCTTATAAATTACTCAAGATCGACATACAGACTGCGGGGTTGGCTTGGGATTTCAAGCTAGCAAAACAAGAAATGGAAGCCGTTGGCACCATTTCGAGTTACTGGGCCTTTAAAGTTTGGGGAAGTTGTAAACGATGACGACACCACATGGCAACTTATACGCGGACCCAAAACTCGAATGGCTATGCACTTGCTGTCAGGTTGCCCGAGACAACTGAGATACACGTTTCTGTCCTTCATGCTACACCGGAGTCTTTAAAAGGTGACAATCGATATGAATTCTTCGGTGCTATTGCTTATTATCAGCTTTGTCAAACCATATCAAGTCGCCAACAAGTGACTCTAGATCCATTCCCATCTTTACCACGCTGCCATCCTCTATCATAAACTCGGTCCTCAGGACTTCATCGCCTGTCTCAAATGCATCTCGCACATGCGCATCATACACTGTTTGGCCCCGTTTGTGTTTGAGTCTAGCCGTGAATCCCATTGAGCGATCTGTCGCATCGATGAAAAGCCCGTTGTCTCTGATCTCTACCTTCATGTTGCGATAACCAGGGTTCCAATAGTCGCCAGCATATTCTTGAAGAGTCACATTCCTTTGCAAGGTAGCACTCGATCCAACTATAGTTGAAGTGTCTTCTTTTTGGTCCTTTCCTTTGCCACCGTTGGTCTTGACCATTCCACCTGGGTGGCTCTGCGACTCTGACTTCGGCTTCTCGCGCACCTCTGGTGGCTTCGTGTGCACATCTCTGTTAGATATCGCGCTCAATGGCTGCCACCTCGTATGAGACTTTATAACTATCTCGATGAATTCACGAAACAGTTGTGCAGCTACTGAATTGGTCCCCGAAGAATTGCCCATCACAACTGCTCCAAACTTAAGATCCGGTAGAAACACAAAGCGACTACCAAAGCCTGTGATATCGCCGCTATGCCCAAGAACTTTGTGTTCGTCTTGCCAGTATAGATCCATGCCCGCTGTGTAGAAGAGGCAGTCAATGCCGGCCTTCCTTTGGCGATGGTTGGCACTTCGCTTAGATCGTGGCCGTGTCAATCCTTGGTATACATCCTCACTTATCGGCCCGTTACGATCGATCAGCGCTTTGAGATACTTGATGAAATCGTTGGCGCTTGAGATGACCGACCCTGCTCCTTGGCCTTCTGGACAGCCTACAGCCTCGAACTCGCGATATGACGTGGACTTCTTATCCCAGATATGTCCTTTTGCGAGACGCCGATCGTGACCTTTAGCTTTGGCGCCTTCGGGCTGAAGACTGCTAGATGTCATGCCAAGAGGACAGAAAATGCGCTCTTGTAGGAATTTGCCGAACTCTTGTCCGCTCTTGGCTTCTATGAGATGCGTCAAGACGGTGTACATCATGTTGCAGTAGATGTATTGTGTCCTTGGTGGTGCAGCGACAGCAAGGTTTCGCAGATTTCGTGTAATTGATTGCGCATCATCAGGCTTAGTAGCGCGTACTCCCATGTATGAATCATCGTGGCTGCGTTGCCGTTAGCCAAGTTTATCGGGCGCAAATGAGTCTTACCCAGGCATGCCAGTATGGTGCCCCAAGAGATCATCTACAGTCACAGTATCGGTGTGCAGTTCATCCGACATGACGAAGTCATCGGGCAGCAGTTCAGACATGATTGAGTCATATTGGACTTCTGGAAAGTTGATATCTTCAATCAAGAGAGCGATTGCTGCTGCAGTAAGCGATTTGGAGGAAGATGCTATATCGAACAGCGTGTCTGGAGTGCATGGTTCTTGGGCCTCAATTGAAGCAGAGCCATAGCCCGCGGACTTGACCTGGTCACCCTGGACGATTGCGATGGAAAGGCCTGGAACACGATTCTTTTGCATCAAAGTCTCGACATGATGGCTGAATGTTGGCGAATTGAAGAGGTCCATTTTTCATGGTTCTTGATGATGATCTTGTAGGGCATCGCATCACATCGCTAGAAATCCCGTGGTCAGTGGCGCTGAGCGCAGGGCGTAAGCGCTGATGCCTGTCCGTGGCTGACTGCCGTGAGTCTAATCCTGCCGGGATGTCTATCCACCAAAATTGCAATGCCGACAATCGATCCATTACTCTATATAAAGAGATGTCATTACTACGATATTCAGGTGAAGGAGGAATTCTGAATGAAAGTCATAATAATGTTTCCATGAGTGAAGACTCCTCGCAGCACAGTAGCTGTAAGCTGACCTACGACGTATGGAAGCAGCATACCTAGAGCGATCTTCGTATGACTATGAGATAGTCAAGAATATCTCGTTCAGGCAGCTCAACCCTGAAGCTCTACTGAACCTAAGAGCTAACGGTAATGTCACCTTTGATATTCCTGAGGTGTTGTATGACTTTGACTTCCCGGGTCATTACATGCGGCGCATCAAGTCAGTCTCATTATCTGTTCCGTGCGTCGTCGGTCCCGATACTGGTCTGAATGCAACACTGCGTCTGCTTCAGCATCGCGATCGAGTTAGCTCCGTGGCAGCATCTGGAGAAGACTACGCTGGGGACGGCATGGCGTCGGGACATTTCCGCAGACATCGCACCTATCACGTCGGTTGCCATCAGCTTAGGTATCCAAGACTCTGGTGTATTCGAGCTCAACTTCAAGGACGACCACTTCCAGCCGTTCGAAGGTGCTGGTGCAATTGGTTCTTGGTCTCTTGAGCTCCCCACGGTTGTTCGTTCTTTCGACTACTCCGCTATCTCGGGCGTTATTCTGCATGTCCGGTATACAGCAGTTGACGGAGGACCTTTGCTCCGGAATGCAGCCAACCAAGCTGTCAAGACTTTCCGTTCTCGGGTCGAAGGGTTAAGCTCTGAGGGGCCGGGGCTTTTCGCAATGTTTGATCTCAAAAATGACTTTAGTAACGCATGGTACGCGTTCCGGTCAGGCCTGGCCAGCAAAACCATCGAAGAGTTTGACCTATCTGGTATCAAAGACAGATTTCCCTACTGGGCGCTGGGAAAGACCATAATCATTACTGGCCTCAGCCTTGTTGTCCCCGGCAAGGTGACGAAGAACAAATTGGTCCAAGAGGCGTTTTCAGTTACTGCTTTGGGTAAGGACAAACCGTGGGATCCAGTTCCTTTGGGAAATGCTACGATGTTAACCTTGTCTCCGTTGAACACTAAGCTAAATGACCCGGATCTTGAGTGGAAATTGAAGATATCGAATGAACGGGGCGACTTCACGGCATTGGAGAACGTGGTACTTGTTCTGCGGTATGCATTGGCTTGAGCTACAGACACTGTAGTCTATATTTGAGCTCGTTACCCTGGAGAACAACGATTGATAAACAGTGATGTGATTCTATTTCCCTGCGGAACTCGAGATAACGATAAAAGAAAATAGTGTAGAGGAGATAATTTGGAATTGAATTGCTTGTCACAGTAATTGCTATGGCGCATTTAAATGCTAGGAATGAATGCATCGGCTTGAAGCGATAATAGCGCGCGCTCTCTCAGGTTGTGAACATTGACGCTTTTCGGCCCATCATTTGCCGACTGTGCCGCTGTGACAAGGGTGTTCCATCGCCAAGCGTCTGGCCAGATTGCCAAGATTGCAATGCCGACGACTGTGCCTCACTTCCAATCCGTCGCATTCAGCCTCATCGCTTCCATCTCTGAATCTCAATCGGACTTGACACGAGTATTCCCCTGCAAACCAACTCCCATCAAAAACGCGATCCTCACAGCACCCTGTCCCCACAGACTCCCCAGATTGGCCCAATCCTCCCATCTCCACGCCGCGGGATTCCAAAACACGTCTGGAATCGCAAGCCAGCTCGCATACAGATGCAGCGCATCACATATCAAAATCCCAATCAAGACAGTCCTCCAAACACGCAGATCGTTGGTAGCGCGTAGAAGAATCGCTTCGTTGTAGGCAAAGAGCGTGTATGTCGCTGCGACCTGATTGTAAATAACGCGATTGTCGGGTGCAAATTTGGCGGTCGGGGTCATTGTGTTGAGAAACATTTCGGGGGAGAACCAGATTATGAAGGAGCCTGCGAACGCGGCAAATGGTTCGAACCAGAGGAAGAGGATGCGGTACGCGAGGGGAATGTGAGTTAGCGTTGTTCTGGCCATTGTGTTTGATGCTGCTGTGCGTGATGTTGAGGTGCGATTGATGAGAGCTGAGAAGTTATCCAAGCCTCGAGAGGGCTCCCAAGGGAGGACAGGTCTTGAAGTAACCACGGCAGCTACAGCTGAAGAGCTAGCGCGTTTCTTCAAAAGCCGGAAGCTGCGGATCGCGCCAGTTACAGGCCGTTGCATTGGTGGTGAAAGACATGCATAATCCCCCCTTCAACTGCCGTAAAAGCTTTGACATTAATAAATACGCTTGGTGGGTTCTGAAACCTAGCACCTTGATATCATTCGTTCGGGCCCCGAGGGTCAACGGAGGATAGCGCATGCCATCGATAAATGCCGTGTCGCGGTACGCTTAGTGCGTCTTGAAATGCCTAACTGTGACAACATTCCACCCGGTAAAGCATAGTCAATTGATCGCACCGTAAGATGAGTTCATGTACCTAGATAAAACATCTAAACCACCATTTACTTCGATGGGCTACTTCCGAACAGAGCCCTCACCACGTTTCGCGTCCTCAGGGAACCGCCCCGTCTCCTCCAACTCATACCAAAACTCCACCGTCTTAAACTTCTCATACCACTTCCTCAACCTACCAAGCTCCTCATCTTCCAAAATAAACTCACGCCAGCTCAACTCCGTATGTCTCACCGTCGCAGCGAGCATCACGTCAGCCATGCCTGGACCTCCGTCAGCTGCAGGCGTAAGCCAGCCCGTTGAGGTAAGATTGCCAGCAGCCACATTCTGCAGCGTTTTGAAGTGCCCTTCGAATTCACGTCGGGCGCGACGTCCAACGGGGAGACTGAGCTCAGAGGCGGGAATGTTCCAAAAAGCAGCCATATATGGAGCGCAATTGACGAGCCAGATCCGACCGGCGTCTGTGGCGAGGGCGATGTAGCTGAGGACGTCTTGAGTGATGGCTCTGTCGATAGGGTTCGTAGACCACATTTGACGGTAGTTGTTACCATCGAATACTTCTTCGAGGTATTTAATAATGCTCCACGTCTCGTGGATCCAGATTGACCTGCCGCTCTCAGTATCATCAAGACGGAGTGCGGGCACTTTGGTGCCAGGTGGCAAGGGCTCTTCAGGGTCCTCAGAAACGAAGCCATCACCAGTAAAAGTAATGGGCACGATTTTCAGATTGCTCTCATTCGTCTTTCCATCATATAGCTGTTCCACAGAAGAGCAGATGCCCTTGGAGAGAAGGTAATAGGCGATACGCTTTGGAAAGTAGCCTTCGATCCAGAGGAAAAGTGTATGTTTGTAATACACAGACATGATGCTAGCTCGTGACAGTAGGGTTGAGAATCTTGAACCTGCATGATGGTATTGAATCTATCGCCTATATATACTAAGACATTTCACTTAATCCACGTACGTGACTGTTTAGGCAAGGCCATTTAGGCATTGACAAAGGACTGAGCCATAATTGCTTCGCCTCTCTTCATTCACGTACTGGTGGTCAGACCTCGCGCGCGCTGACTGTCACCACCCTTCCCAACTCCGTCGGACGAGTGGAACGGACTCCTTAGGGTCTCACTACAAAGAGAGCCTCATGTATCTTGCCCAACTTGTCAGAGTACCCATCTCTGGAGAGGAAATCCTACTGATAGAAAGGACTATCACGTAATGATTCCAACAGCTTCACACGTCAGCCACCAGCACATCTGATTATTGATGACGACTTGGAGTAAAAGGATCAACGCATTAGTCTAGACTTAAAGCTATTCTGAATTATAAACCCTCTCTGGCCAGTATCAACTGTTCTCGATGGCACCCAGTTTGACTTGCTGATAAACCTGACAAACTTGAGCTACTCAAATGCAGCATCTTGACAACTGTTTAGACCTGCTTCGTTGCATGAATATATCTAGCGACATCTAGACAGAGAATGCCATCGGCGACCAGTTGGTTCGCCGACTCAACGATCCATGTCTGGCAGTTTCTTTGTACGATTCTCTTCTTGGGAGCTTCCTATGAACAGTCAATCCGTTAGCCAAAGCTTTGCCACTCTGAGCCTTCTGATAGCCGTGATCAAAGTTTAAATACGTACACTCTCAGTCGTGTTATTAAGCGTCTTCTCGGGCACATTGACTTTATGTAGGCTTTCCTCGAAGATGCACACCGGAATGAACCCTTGACTATTAAGCATCAACCCTTCGTCGACAAATACACCTTCAATCCACTGGAGCGGAATTCGGGATGAGGGTGGATCAGAATTCAGGTCATGATTCCTCCGGATCTGGCGTTGGAATCCGCTGCGTACATCGCCAATAGCCTCATACACGATACCAACAGAAGGGCTCGAGCTAGATTGAACAAAGTATGCCCAGTGATCATTGAATGGTGCGCCGTTATGCTTGATTAACTCCAGTAACAGGCCTCCAGCTGGAACGTTCTCAAGAACAACTGGCGCTTGTGGAGTTGGGCGGTCGCCAGTCGTTGGGGCTCGAAAAGTCGGCGGTGGAGGGGGAGGCGGTAGCATCTCTTGTCGATTGAGCATGAAGGTCTTGGTGAAGGACGTAGCGACCGCAAAATATGACTAAATAGATGAGTTACGTGCGAGACGCTGAATAAATAATAATGGAAGAAGACGAGTTGCAAAATTATGGCGGCCTCTTCGTTCTTGGCCTGCCGCATACCCCATGTCATTGGTATGTTGGTTCTGTCCTCGCCTTTGTTACTTGGCTGCCTGAGACAAGTGGGCCACCTGAATTGACTGGGAATTGACAGGCCTCACAAAATAGTCCATATGCAAAAACTATCGATAAGCAATTCATGGACTCCTCATTATAATATCTAGACTACTGATGCTACTTTTCCGAGCTGCTATTGTTGCTACTAATTAACCGCTGAGGGGGCAAATCCCGTCCGAGATCATCATGGGCAGCATCCCACTCAGACACCTTAGAATTACGCACCCGTAAAAGACGATGTGTATTGGCGCCATTGTCATCGACAGAAATAACTTGTGATCGAATGCCGTAGTTGCCCCAGCCGGGGAGAACCTTCATCCAGAGGTAGTAGTAAATACCGCAGGTTGCCATGATTCCAATTCCGACAATCATGTAGGTACACCATAGGCTGCGAAATGTTGTCAGTATCTTATCGTAGTTACATCTGAAGCCAGCACTTACAAGCTAACTGTTCCAGCATAAATGCCACCCTCTGGAGGAATCCAGGGCATGACGAGCAGAAAGACCTGAGCTAAGAGGTACAGTATAACAAGAGCCCACCATGCTCGGAAGTCAGATCTGGGCGTACCAGAGCGAGAACGGCGGCGACGGATCAGTAGAAGACCAACACCCATGGCAGCATGGAAGATGGCGCCTGGGTACGTCTTGAGAGAGATGACGAACTGAAAGGCATCACCTGCTGGAGGTGCGACGATCATCAGGAAGGTGAAGCCCCATTTGAGCAGATATGGGCCGATGGGAGTCCCGAAGGGTTTGGTTGAGACCCAGAATTCTGTCCAGGGGAGGACTCCTTGACGCGCAATCTCGCGAATCTGACGGGACTGACTGATAAGAACAGCAAGGAGATTACCAAAGGAGCTCAGGAGGACACAAAAGTTCAGAGCAGATTCGGCAGACGACCCAAAGGCTGTACGAAAGAAGACGGCAGCGGATAGCTCTTTCGACTCTAGAAAGATGTCCTTGGGGACAGCGGCAAAGGAGGTAATGTTACAGAGGAAGTAGAGAGAGAAGAAAATGAGCAGTGATGCAGTCGCATTTCTCTTCAAGGTGGGTATTGAGTTTTTGATCTTATTAGCCATGCTGAAAGTATTTTGCCAACCTGAGAAGGCAAAGGTGATGTTAACCATTGCCTGAGACAGACTGTAACCGCTCGATGTAGTGCCTTGAAAGCCATGGCGAAAGTTGATGCCCGGGTTCTCAATCCTGCCGAAATGACCTCCAAGGATGACAAGGCCCGAGATGGAGATGAAGAGTAGCAAAAGCAGCTTCAAGGCTCCAACGATGTTGATCGCCCAGAGTGAATACCTGTTATGGGCGATAACAGTAATGACAGCTAGCGTGTAAGCTGCAATAGCAACGCCCTTGAGTTCCCAGGGATCCGGATCACGACCAACGATACGCCAGAGGTAGTTGGAGAGGACGATTGCGTTGCTGCTACTGAATGATAGTAGCACAGATTGAATAGCGAAGGCGACGGGGAAAAGGTGCTTGGCTTGCTCAAGCCATACAACCTCGGACCCGCTGCGGTTAGGAAAGTAACTGGTGAACTCCATGTGGACAGCGAGTCCGGCGACAGCCAAGAGGAATCCAATGACCCAGTAGACGAGAGCCAGACCGACTGAGCCTGTGAGGCGTAGGATAGTAGCTGGCGTGGAGAAGATGCCGGTGCCGACCATGTGATTGAGGTTCAAGAAGATTATAATCAGCCAGTTGACGTGGTATCCTAACGGCGACCGTGTTTCGACGGGAGCACCGACAGCCTCCTGATATCTTGAAGCGCCATTTCCAGCTGTTTAACGCACGTGGGTGAGATCGCCGTCGCGAATGATAGGAGCCTCGGAGTCCGACTGTGAGTGCTCTGGAACAGCCTGGCTAGTACCCTGCGACTTCGGACTGAAAGGCAGTCCCATGCTGGGCTGTCAAGATGTAAATGCGTGTAATTTGAGAAGTCTGGCTTGTGTAGAACGCGAAACGAGAACATTTTATCGTTCAGATTCTCCCTCATCGCCAGGAGCTCGTCCGTTGTGGCTCCAGCATGATCGTTGCATAACATCACGGTTAGGGTTGGAAGTGAAGACTTTTCACTAAAAGACTGTATAATATAGCTACTTTATTCCCGTTAAGGTTAAGCTTAAAGTTACGCCTTTGATAATTTGGTGCGAAGTTCAAGGACAGACGCATACGTGCTAAGTTCACAGAGTTGCACCATGTGTGATATAATAATTCACCGAGCTTTTGTTAGGTAATGGAATCTCAGTTCACTCCCGCGGGTATATCTGAGAAACATTATAGGCCTCATTTATCGATGAGCTGGTAATATCTCCCGCGGGAAGAGTTTGTCCAATAAGTGGTGATCTACTATATGGCGTGCTTACAACCTAGCATGGTCTTGATGCAGTTTGAGGGGTTAACCTATAGGACCGACTTCGTCTTTCAGTAAACGTCAATCATGATAGCCGTTGCTATCACTTGATCACCAAAATGATTCTTTTATGTAAGCGAGGCATATAGTTACTTCGTGTGTTTAATTCCTTCTTCGCAAATTTGTTGGTGATGCCACACCATTGTCTACTGGATGGCGTGATTACAAGCCCCTCGTTTTGTTCAGCGTTTCGCCGATCTGCCACCGGGAATACACCCAGTTCTTATAAAACTAGGATCATTATCACATAGTATACAATCTATAGCCAAGCGAGTACAATATTTTATTCATCTTTGAAGCAAAACCTCATTCAGGCGTTATCATCCAAGCTACCATGGCCGCTACAGCTACTATCTCTGCTCTCTCCACTGCATCCGCCCCAACCTTTGGTATTACGCCTGCTGCTTTGCCCCCACCTGGTCAACCGGATATCTCCTACCACCCAGATTGGGACAAATACCAAGCGCGTGTAGCTCGCCGGACCCAGACAGAGGATCTCACTAAATCCCTCCCTGAGGGTTTCCCTAATGAGCTCAAAGGAGACCTCGTTTGGGACGGAGAGACTATTGCCCAGAAGTATGACTGGACGTACGTTCTATCGACTATTCAGCTTGAGGAGATCGACAGGGCCCTTGCACACTTTAAATGTCAGTGTTCTCCACTATCTAACTTGGTGTACCATGACTGACATGATGTTGAGAGATAGCCCTCAACATTTCCAAGGGCTATATCGCACAAGAGACCTTCCCTCTACCCACACTACATAGCGAGCTGCGCCGTCTATCCCGCGAATTACACTTCGGTCATGGCTTCTTCGTCCTTAGAGGCCTAGATGTTGACCGGTACACCCGTGAAGAAAATATCATCATATATGCTGGAGTCTCGTCTCATATAGGCTCTATACGTGGCCGCCAGGATGCCTACTTCCAAGGCGAGCGTGCTGATGTCGTTATTGGACATATCAAGGACGTTCGCTCCGGTCTCGGCGAGTCCAGAGACAAGACCAAGATTAAGATTGGAACGCCTGCCTACACCGCTGATAAACAGGTCTTCCATACTGATTCCGGCGATATTGTTTCTCTTTTCGCCCTCTCTACCGCGGCCGAGGGAGGGGCTAGTCGTCTAGCTAGCACATGGCGTGTGTATAACCACATTGCTGCTACACGGCCAGATCTTATTCATACTCTTAGTGGACGTTGGGACGCAGTGCTGTAAGCCGAATGTCCCTGTCTGCTAGTCTACGAGGAACCCAGTAACTAATCACATTTGGCTGCAAAGCTTCACAAAGACAGTCAACGATACCGACAGGTTCATGAGCCGCCCATTACTCCATCATCTGCCTGCCAGTGCCGATGGCAAGACCCCTGATAGAATCCTTCTTCAGTATGGACGCCGCTACTATGTTGGCTTCGGAGAGATACCCCGTGGCAAACATCTACCGCCTATCACCGAGGCCCAGGCCGAAGCTCTCGATACTCTGCATTTTCTGGGTGAAAGATTCAGCGTATCGACTAATTTTGAGAAGGGTGACATGCAGTATGTCAATAATGTGGCCATTTTCCACGCCCGCGATGGTTTCACAGATACCAAGGATAAGCAGTAAGTCATTCCTATAGAGGTGTCGGATTCTAAGTGAGATCAAAGGCTGACGGAAGCGCCACTTACAGGAGACATTTGCTTCGACTATGGCTCCGTGATCCTGAATATGCATGGGAGACGCCAGCTGCACTGGCCTCAAGATGGGAGCGAGTCTATGGTGGTGTGACACCTGAGTTGCAGACATTTCCCATTGAGCCTCATACTCGCAGTGAAAGCACAACGGTGACAAAATAAGCGTCTTGGTTGTAGATGAAGGTAGTAAATCAAGGACCGATTGAAGCTCTAGGTTCAACGACGGCCGCATCATTCCGAGAGCTCTAGCGCGAGATTCTGAGCAGTAGAGATTGATCTCGTTGTTGAGAAATACTCTAGTGTCTGTTTCTGACTCGGTTTTCTCGTGTGAACCGATACAGCAGCCATTGTAATGGCTGCCAGTGTCGGCTTCCCTGTTCCATGAGTTAGTTAGTGACCAATAGCGGACGGATCACCTAGCCACGGTAAGCCCGCAAAGCTACAGCAGTCCTCTGCATTAAGGATAGCCTATAAAGCATTTGTGCAACACAGAACAACAGAAGTAATATGAGCAGGTTACGCGCTGAGGGGCTACTATAGCCTGCAGCAAGGTGAATCAAGCCACTTACTGAGGCCGTTGACGGTGTGTTGCGCTATGTTACAACATGTAGAATAGGCATACGATGTGAAAAACTGTAAAGAGCTAATGAACGAAGCCATTGGGCTACTCGAGTATAGAAAGCCTGGTGAGACATTTAACGTATCAGGCGTATCGTTCAATTGGATAATTCCTTAGCTAGAAAACTAGGGCGAACTTAAATTGTAGTTGTCGTAACTTGAGCGAGAAGCTAAGGGAGACCCAGCTTCATATCGCGATGATATCATGGTAATCAACAGGATATGTAAGAAGCCATTTGAACCTCTACCGTACCGTGGCTGTGCCTTATCCTCCAAAATGAACAAAGGGGACCCAGAAAAGTTTCTCCATCTTTTCATCACCCTCATCACAAGAAAGAATGTCTCTTGACCATATCTCTTCTCTCTCACTGCTGACCATCCGGTCCAGACGTTGCTCTGGTGTACTTAGCCACGTATCTCGGAGCTGCCTCATAGCTTTGTGCAGACCCCAGCAAACAGATCTGTCTGAGAACCCTTCATCTCTTATCGACTCGTACACAGTCTGTGATATTTCAACACATGACTTATCGCTGACTTCCCAGAGTGTACCAACCACATGCCGAAATCCCGCTAGTTGACATGCGCTGATCAGGTGGATGCTCTCATCGAAGAAAGCATCCCCTCCAATTTGGCCTGTCCCACAAGCAGAAAGATATGCCAAGAACGGAGCATGTTTCCGAAGATTGATGTCCATAAGTTCAGATACTGTCAATATGCCATCGGTCAGAAGCAGTCCGCTTTGAGAAGGGTTGCCATCCGTCTTGCCATGGCCAGCAAAATGGAAGACTTTGCAGTTTTGAAGCTCTTCCAAGACAGCTTGCTTATGTTTATCTGGAACACATGACTCAAGATTCATTGACTTGCAGAGGTTAGCGATAGCTGATACCTCTTCTTTGACGAATGGAAGCTTGATCTGCCCCGCCGTATCTTCCATGGCTACTAAGAGAGCTTCATCTTTGGCTGAATCTGAGCGAAGCTTTCGGCCATTGATAAGGGCTTGAATGGATGAACTGTACGATGAGATGGCTCTATCCAGTACTGTCTCGGTTGATCCTGGGAAATGATGTCCGAAGGCGTGGAATGGAAGCCTACTCAGTCCGCCAGTTGGAATCCACCAGATGTGAGGCCAGTCATCGTCTGGTGGAGGGCCCCGAATACCGAGTGCCTGGAGAATAGGGTCGGCGGCAATATCCCAAAGCCATTTCAGAATTGAAGGACTCGTCAATGAACCCTGACTCTCTTTCTCATTCATTTTGTCAATAGTCAGATCGGGCAACGGCAGGGACCTAATTTGATGTTGTTCGACTAGAATGGCATCGCAGCGAAACTTGCTTAGATTGATAATCACGATAGGTCCTAAACTGGCCGCAGCTCTAATGTCATCTTCGCTTGGCGATTCCAGAAAGTCACTGAACCCCGGACGTTTCCGAATCTCATCAATGAGGTGTTCTAATTCGACACTTGCCTCGCCTCGGCGGTTTGCGACAGCCTGAGCTGAGACTGAATCGCCACCTCGGATAGGCGCGTCGAGCACTTGGCTGAGTTCCAGGAATTGCCCTGCGAGATCAGGATGGCTCTGCTCTAGATCGAGAACATCAACGCGAATCTGTTCAATTGCTGCGGCGAGTATCCCGCGACCTTTCTCCAGTACGCTTAGCGCGAAAAAAGGTTCTTTGCCGACTTGAAGTGCCACGGCGGCGGTATCGCAAGCAAGGTCTACTATTCGACCGAGCATACGTTGCTTATCGACGAAGCCAAGGGACCTCGGTGTCAGTTGTGGCAGTAGACCGAAGGCTGTTTGAGAAGCAACAAGAGCATGCTGCCATTGAGAGGCATGTGCAAATGTCTCAAAGAGAAATTTTCCAGCGGCAATTCTTGTTTGGATGTTGGAGTTGGAGTGATCCAGAGCAGACTGATAGAGATGCACGGCAGCGTCGAAGTCATCCGTGCAATTAGTCAAAGTGTGGCGATTCCAGTAACAATCTGCAAGGTTACTCATGTACTGAGCTAGACTAGGGTTTCCAGGTTGAGCGACGGCAATAGATTGGTGTCCCATCTTAATGGCTTCCTCAACATCGGTTGTTTCCCGATTTCGTATATAGCGTTTCGCAAGCCAGATGGAGAGGTTGCTCGATAGGCTAGGGATATCTGCATGGCATGGCGGCAGGGTGGTCAATGCCTCTTGTGCGAGTTGTATTGCTTCATCAAGGTCATTCGTGTCGCCTGTCCTGAGGTAGCGGTCTCCAAGATGACCGGCAAGGTTGGACTTGAAGAGAGCTTGATCGGGAGAGCCCTCTGCAGCAGCTTTGGTGATGCCACGACAGATGTCAATAACTTTGTTGAGCTCTTCAAGAATCCCGGTTCTTCCATATCGTTCGTGAAGCTGGTTTGCAAGAGTATTCAATCGCCCTGGTCTCTTGGAACTATCGAGCGGAGTCATGTCTACGGCTGACTGGGCCACCTCTATCGCCTCTTCAAGATCTATAGAAGACCCTGTTCGCTCGTAGCGCTCTCCAAGGTGATTTGCCAAGTGCGTCAGCCGGAAGGCTCTATCATTATCTGAGTCTACTACCACATCGATCGCTTGCCGTGTGACTTGAATAGCTCGTTCGAGATCAGGTAGTGATCCAGTTTTGGCAAATCGAATCGCCAGGTGAACACCGAGGCTGTCCAGGAGAGCGCCTCGATGAATGTAATCATTTGGAGCGGTATCGATTGCTTCTTGCCCCACATTGATTGCATCCTCGAGATCAGCGAGTCCCCCAGTTACGGTGAAGCGACGACATAGAGTATTCCCCAGCTCGTGAAGCCAGATGATGCGATCAGGATCATCTGCTGGCGCTACCTCGACAACCTCCCGGGCCATGTCGATGAAAGAATCCAGATCATCCATAAATGATCTATTCGCGCCCTGCTGTGACATGGAGATGGATTTCCTGTTGGCTTTGGCTGTATGCAGACTGATAAAAAGACTCTTGCAATGGTCTTGGTATGTGGGACTAATGACAACGAAATTAAACGATCAAGACACCCGTCAAGTAACGATTTGGGATGCCTAAAGGACGATGCTGGGGAGCAATCTCACGCTTACGCACTCATTCTGCAGCCTTTCCATATCTGTGGCTTATCTTTCACCACTCAGAGACAATGGTAAAATCAGGTTGTAGGCAGCCTTGCCAAGTTATCTCTAGGCGAATGCTGATTTGGGTCTCAGAGTAATGGAGCACGAATGCCACTTTATTTTCCAGGAGAAACTGAACTCGCATTGATACTTAAGCATGAAAAGGTCTGGTATACAAAGATAAATAACTGAGGCTATATAGAGCTTGAGTGACTGATCCCTTAGACGTCATGCTTGAGATAGCTTATCAAGCCTCCTTTCCGGTACGTATACCCCGCAAAATAGCACCCCCGCATCCCCGCCGATTGACTCTAAACCCTAAATTATCCCACCCGGAGTGTTTATAAATCATGAACTGCCAGCAGAAAACACCACCACCTACGCGATGGAGACGTCATGAATGGAAGATTACTCAGGTGGCCTGTTCTGTCACAAGACACTATATGCTGGTTTCGCAGCGGGGGTAGTTGCTAGCCCCCGCGAATAAGGCACGGCAGTTTAAGATGCTCGACAGCAGAGCTCATGCACGCAACATTCATTCTACCTATCTTATTATTGAGAATTGATAGCCCAATGACAGTTACTTATCTCCCAGCCTAGCTACAACAATCGTAGTTCATGTGGGATCCTGTTAGTAGCCTCGGTTGGGGAACTTGGGGAAGAGATCTTCCCCTCCGACTTGACTTCTTCGAGAATGATCTCCGCATTTTGAAGTCCCGCTCCAACTGCCGAGTTTGCATCCGGTACTTCAATGAAGTTTGGAATCAATGCTGGTGTCTTGTTATTTAGGTCAGGCTTCGGTGTATGTAAGTCAAAAGTACCATCGCATTTACTCACCATATCTCATTGTGACAATCAGCATTCCTGAGTTAAGATGGAACATTTCACTACATTTGTCAATACTGTGAATGGAACTTCCGTCGCTGGAAAGGTGACGCAGGGAACAGATCCATCGACAAGACAAAAGCTCTGGGATGTTCCAGTTGCATCATCTGAGGACATCGATAATGCAGTTTCTTCAGCCAAAAGTGCCTTCACTCAGTGGTCTAAGACGTCGTGGTCGGACCGACAGAATGCCCTGCTTGATGCACGAGATGTCTTGATCTACCATAAACCCGCATTGGCGCAGTTGATCACGAAGGAAGGGGGAAAGCCTGTAAGTGGCACTTTTACTAGAAATATCTCGGCGGTTCTGACTGTCGCAGATTCAATTTGCCACTCTCGAAGTTGAGCATTCGATCAACTTCTTACAGTTCAATGGTAAGTCAGATCTTGGCCTCAAGGAAAACAGACTAAGAAGGTACAGCGAATCAGGAGCCACTTCAAGAGCAAGTGATTCAGGACGACGACGAACTACGATTAACGATCCGAGAGAAGCCACTGGGTGTCATCGCAGCTATCTGTCCCTGGAATTATCCCCTGGTCCTCTCCATCGCCAAGGTCGCCGCAGCCCTTATAACTGGAAACACAATTATCGTGAAGCCTTCGCCTTTCACGCCTTACTCCATCCTGAAGGTCGTCGAGCTACTCCAGGGAGTTTTCCCAGCCGGTGTTCTTCAAGCCCTCAACGGTGACGACAAGCTGGGACCTGCACTATGTCAGCATCCAGGAGTTGATAAGATTACTTTCACTGGCTCAACTGCCACAGGAAAGAAGATCGCACAGGTGGCTGGAAATCTTCTAAAGCCCGTCACATTAGAGCTTGGAGGTAATAGCGCCAGCATTGTCTGCCCAGATGTCGATCCGAAGATCGTGGCACCTCAAGTGGCGCTTGGATCGTTCATGAACTCAGGTCAGCTTTGTGTTGCTAGTAAACGGGTCTTCGTCCATGAGGATATCTACGACGAGTTTTTGGAAACGATGGTCAACACGGTCAAGGAGTGGAAGGTAGCGCCGACGTCATCCCTCGAGCCCGGCATCATGCTTGGCCCGGTACAGAACGAGATGCAGTACCATATTGTGAAGGGCTTCTTTCAAGACTCGATCGATAACGGCCACTGTTTTGCGCTTGGTTCGAAGCCGGATGATAGTGGGGATGCTTTCGTCATCAAGCCTGCGATTATCGACAATCCTCCCGACGACTCCCTCGTTGTTACACATGAAGCATTCGGTAAGACTGACAGACTCAATCATTTCGAGTAGTGGTTAACAGTATCATAATAGGCCCTATTGTTCCACTGATGAAGTGGAAGACTGAAGATGAAGTTATTAAGCGAGCCAACAACACGCTATCTGGTCTTGGAGGAGCCGTTTGGTCAAAGGACGTTGACCATGCACAGCGGTTAGCAGACCGCATCGAGGCTGGTACGATCTGGATCAACAGTTTTGAGAAGCCTCTACCTCAAGCGCATCTTGCTGGTCATAAGGAGAGTGGCGTCGGTGGAGAGTGGGGTCGACGGGGGCTGAGTGTGTATTGTCAGCCCCAGGTGATTCATTGCTACAAGTC
The DNA here is from genome assembly GCF_000149955.1 of Fusarium oxysporum f. sp. lycopersici 4287. Taxonomy (NCBI): domain Eukaryota; kingdom Fungi; phylum Ascomycota; class Sordariomycetes; order Hypocreales; family Nectriaceae; genus Fusarium; species Fusarium oxysporum. Next base: position 809,131 of record NC_030998.1, read on the forward strand.
CAAAGTATAAAGATGTGCTGCCAACTGATGGCCCTGCTTGCGGATATTATTTCTATGATAACATTTGTCAGAGCTACCTTTTCCGTTGACGTCAAATCTATAGTCACGCGCCCTGTAATGCCTTAGGAATACGACAAGGCAGTTTTCCCATACCATAAATGGATGACCGTGCAACAGGCCTAAACTCATCATAAGCATCTTGTAACTCATTAATTATGCCTATAGTGTTATTCAAGGTTCTTGAACTGATGCGTCTCGAAAGTGTCTCGTTATTGATAATTCTCAAACTCATACGTCTATCTACATGACCAGTTTGAACTCTGGGTCCCGATCATCTCCGTAACCAATATACTGGTTGTGTTTCCCGTTCTTCTTATCCCTATTAATCTTCGCGCACCAAAGTACATTGAGCAAAACACTAAAAAAGCACTGTGTTAGACATTTCTCAAAAAGCTAATGCATGTGGACCAGCCAGGCATAGGATACACTTACGCTACCCACGCATAGCATAGCAACCCTAGGATTACTCTATGTCCTCTGTGATATAATGGACCATCTTTCTGAGGATAAACGAAGCCTATGAAAGATAGAGGTTAGAGCCCATAATTCACCATGTACTTTCAGCAGGCATAAGCGGGGGTGGACTTACTGGCAACAAAACCACCGCAGTTTGCAACGGCCAGCTGCAAGGCAGAAGTAGTAGCCCTCTTATAGTGTCCGGCGGAATTGTTGGAGTTCCAAACCAAGATACATGGGACAGAGGCGTACATGCCCAGGGCCATCAGACACGTCATGGCGAACCGAGTGTTGGCTGCCTGCACGTTTGCGATAACGGCATAGCCGATTATCGCAATAGGCAAGACGGCAAGTATGATGAGACCGCGAACTTTTGATCGATCGGACACGAACGCGACGAGAACTGAAAGCGGACGCAGGTTAGTTGGGGACTATGGGAGAACGGATGTCCTTCGCTCACCTGTGACTGGGGTAGCGACAGCGTATGGAATTACACTCCACAGCTGAGCCTGGTTGGGGCTTGACGCAATATGAAGATCGTTGACGATGGTCGGAAGCTATAACATTTAGTGATGCACAATCAGATGGAGACAATGATACATACGAAGAGGCCGAATGAGTAAAGGCCGGATAGAATTGCGAAGTAAGCAGTAGATGTGAGCCAAACTTGCACATTAAAGACTCCGCGACGCACTTCACCCCAGCTGAACTTCTCGTCTATCTCTGATGTCATGCTACTGAGAATCGTCAACTCGGCTGGTTATCAAGATGGGGTGAGAGAACTTACGTTGTCCCGCGATCTTGTTCCAGACGTTTCACGGCCCATTCCCTCTCCTCTGGGGTGAAATACCGTGCTGTCGTTAGGTTGTTTGGCAGAGTGAAAAACACGATCGACCCAGCGGCGACAGTCTATGAGAATGTTTAGCCAAAGTCCTAGTCGTTGTGAAAACCAAGACCTACCATTAGCCCCTCAATGATCAGGATCCATCGCCAACCTTCCAGGTCACCTCGCGGGCCGATGGCAGCAAGTCCACGAGCAAGCAGGCCTTTATACCGTCAGATAAACAGATTAGGTTGGCTACCCCAGATAACTCACCTCCGAAAGCTCCAGAAAGCGATGCCGCCGTGTAGAATATTCCAATTCGCAACGCCAGTTCACCGCGTGTGTATATGCTCGAAAGATAGAGAACCATTCCAGGTAGTAGCCCGCCTTCTGCGACACCTAGCAAGGCTCGTACAGCTGCAAAGCTTGCGAAGTTGCGCACGAAGCCAAGACACATGGTGATGATTCCCCAGACCACTGTCAGAGTGGGCAGCCAGATCCTGGGCGATACCTTCTTGAGGACCAGATTACTGGGTAACTCGCTGAAGACGTAAGTGGCGTAGAAGACGGCCAGACCCTGAGAGTACTGCAAGTTGGTGAGGCCCAGGTCTTTCTCCATGCCGATGATTTTCGCGTTGCCGACATTCGTCCTGTCGAGAAAGGAGCACAGAAACAACAGGGCAAGAGATGGGAGGACTCTAATTGAGTTGTTCCGTTAGTGACGTGACAGATGATGAATCGATGAACTTACCGTGTGTCTGTCTTGAACAAAACTCTCCTCGTGAGGCGCGCATTGTGCTCAATGTTCTCGTCGAGATGGTCCATCTCCTCGTGGTCGGCCTTGAAGTCCATATTGAGCTGTTAGATCAAAATAAGGCTATAAAGGCTTGTCAAGCTTGGCGTTATGCATATGGCAGCAGAATGGGCTTGGCAGGAATTATTTAAAGGTTTTCCCCAGACTCCAGGTTTGCGGGGAATTACAGGCGAGCGGACCCCATATGGCTTGGTCTAAACCGAACTTGTGGGGGATCATCCTTGTTGGAGATGCCGGTATTCCGAGATGCTTTTCGGCATCCAATAGTAGCCCCGCCAAGGAAAGTGCTGCTACCCTTCACCGTAGATACGTAAGCATGCTAGACCTGTACAGATGACGGTCTAATAGGATCGTGACCATGACGTTTCCCCTTCCCGGGTCCAAAAGTAGCCCCGTCAATTAGAGTGCTGCTACCCCGACTGCGTAAGTAGACTGGAGCTATGGTTGATACAGATGTCCATTTGATAGGGAGGAATGGCATTGCGATTAGTATCCATCTCCCCGGCGTCCAAAATTGGCGCCGTTGGGTAAGTACTATAACTTTCCTTTTCCAGAGGCTGACAAATAGATGAGTTAAAGTTGAAAAGCGGCCATCTCAATATTGGTAGTACGGCGGTAGAGTGTGTAATGCAGTGACTGCACACTAAAGCATACAAAGAGTAGCGACTATAGAGAAAGACAAATAAGAAACCTCCATACACTTCAGTTATCAGCAGCCATCAACAAAGATCCTACTTATCCAACAGCGACGTAAAAAGGTCCGAAACCTCCACCGCTTGAGTTGAATGGATATAGACCCCCCTGTCATTGCCGTTGTTGAGTCTAGCAGTCGCAGCTGGTCTGCAGACAACACTGTTCTTCAAGGACTCTTCTAATCTTTCATGCCCGAGACAGAAGGTCCAGCCACCAACATACGTAGCGTGGGCAGCCGAGACACAAGCACCGAGAGAAACAACAGCCGCAGGAGTAAGAGTGCCAGCAGAAATAGCTTCCGCAGTAGCAACAGCAGATCCACAAGCAGTAAGGGCAGCAACGTAAGCTACGGTTAAGCCAGCGCCGCAGACACCACAACGAACTGTGGGGCAGCCAGCCAGTCTGTGTCGATGATCAGCCTCATGCTCAGAACGATACTGAGCAATCTTGGCATCAATTCCCTGCTGCAGCTTCTGGCGGTTATCCTGACGCTTTTCAACCTTGGCGTCAGATTCCATGTAAGTCTTGAGGTTTTTCTTGACGTCCTCGAGAGCAGCGACTTTGTCAGACTGGGGCCATGACTTGATGTCTTTGAGGCTGACAAGGAAGTCTGCCCATTTGTCGACGTTGATGGTGGATATATCAGAGGTAGAGAGGATCTCCTTGATGTCGGTCTCTGGGACACCGAACTTGGTGGCTACATTCTTGACTGTGAGGAGAGCAGTGGCGGTTGCGGTGGCAAAATCCCAGAAGATGATGTTTGTGACAAGCATATTGATAATTGTGCTTAGTGAAAGTTCTTAAAGGAAGATGGGTACAAGGGATGATGGCAATGATGAGAGAAGAATGTCAGTTTATGGGTAGATTGTCCCTTCTTATACTTATTTTTGTCGGACTCAAAGTAACTGTTAGTTCCGTCAACCGTTCAACCTCGTCGACTTGCGCGTCTCGTCAAGACTTGCCCAGTTCTCCTGAACGTCGAGTGACAACAGGTACCCACGTTTGGGCCATCTCATCATAGCTGGAAAGGGGTGTGAGATTAGGATAGGGAGAGGCTAGTGGTAGAAGGGGAGGATAAAATGTATTAAAAAACAAAAACATTAGTAAAATAAAGAAAAGCTGTCTAGGGAGATCAATGTCCTTGCCGTGTTGCTGCGAGTAGCTGATTGCTTTGAACATGACATACGCCTGCTAACTAAACTGTTTCTCTCGGCCCAAGCTGCGATCTGCAGCTGCCTTTATAAAAACGACCAAGTTAGTAGAGCTCCCGTGTTTGCGACAATACATATAAGGTTTTCCCCCAGAGTCTGTTGTCGCTGCACCCCTGAAGCTTGATTCGATGGAGGCTGGCTAGAGGATGACCGCAGATTAGCAGTTGACGTTGCAGAAGAGCCGCGGACTAAAATAAGGTACGTGACAGGAAACTTTAAAGCAGCTGGTGACGTTTCATTTGTCGATCCCTATGTCTGACACGAGATAACGAATTGAGCAAAACGAAGCGAGTTTAACTCTTGCCAAGACCCGATTACGCCCGTCTAATGAGGAACAAAATCAGTGAACATTGCGTCTTAATTGAGTCGATCTGGTTTGTGGAATAGCAAAAGGTCAGTCTACACTATGCATGCTGCTGATAGTGAAGAGCAAAAGAATGATCACGCTGGGGATCGAACCCAGAATCTTCTGATTCGTAGTCAGACGCCTTGCCATTGGGCCACGCGACCAATTCATGAAAATCGAATGCTAATGTTATCTTATACGCTCCAGCCCAGCTATTCATTCTGGCTTTCTGGCAGAAGAGTGCTCTGCCAAACAGCAGCTCACTAGAAAAAACTAAAGTTTAATAAAGTAATTATATTCCTATACTTGTAAGTGATTTAATAGTGTCTTTTTATAGTTCTAATTAGAGCAATGCTAAAGGATCTTATAACTAATCCTCGCCTTTAATTGTCTTAGTATAAAATTCATACTCAAAGTAATAAACCATCTTAAAAAACCAAAGTTACTTGAGCTTCTGACTTCAAGTTAATTTACATTTAAATCGCGCATTTGTAGATTTATATTACACCCGCGAGGAACCCTGAAAGCATTGCTAGAACATCGATTTGATTACAAGGTAAACTTACCCTAGGTCGACTGCAACTACGGACGCACAGACAGATGCTGCAGAAAATTTGAATCCACTGCGTCATAGCAATTCAGAAATTGGTCGAAAAGTTCAATTTGCCAAGTCAGACTATACGACCATAGAGCTACTACAGCATCAACTACTGAACATTGATAATTTGCGAGCGAAATAAATTTACACGTGGCGTGGCCACTCGGGATCACGCGCCAATGCCATCTGTGCAAGATGAATCGCCTGGTCCTCTGGATCCTCAAAGCTCATCACACCAGCAGTGCCATTGGGCTTGAAGTATGGACCATCAACCTCACATTGAGTATCATTAGCAGGCATAGTTCCATTGTAGAGGAAGGCCCGAACATGCTTGGCGAGGCAAAGCGATGGAACTGCGACGGAGCAATGGCCGTATCCCTTGACCTCGACGATCTTTGAGTCTTTGAATGCAGCTTCTGCTGACCTAGCGGAGATGAGAGGGCAGACTGGATCATAAGTTGTAGTGAGAATGAGAAGAGGGTGTGCTGTCTCAACACCGTTGCGCGGGACGTAATTGTGTGTCTTGGGGATGCGCCATTGTTGTTTGGCGAAGAGGTATACGAGATCATCGGGGGCGAAAACGCTGCGGTTAAAGGTTGGCATAACAATATCGAGGAGGGAGTCCAGGTCCTGTGGCCAGTGGAGAGGACCCGAGAGACCATCGTTCATCGAAACCGTGTAGAGCGCATCACTGTCTTCACCATCATCCAGACCATAAGCCATCAAAGCCTCAGTTGCGTTACCGCCCATGAGCTGCGCCATACGCTCGGCAAACGTGCCCCAGAACTGAGGCTTGTATAGAACAGGGAACAGTGCACCATACCAGATCTTCTGGTAGTCGAGAAGACCGTAGACGCTATTGTTGACGTAGACGTTCATCGGCTGTTCCTTGAGTTCACCAACGAAAGAGAGGAACTTGTCCTTGAGGCCTTCCCAAGAGTCTGCCATGGATGAGAGAGGGCATGCGTCGCCGGACTTGATGCACTCCTTGAGAAGACCATCCATAACATTCTCTGTGTCATTGAGGTCCTCCATATCGAAGCGAGCTTGGTACCAGAGGAATTGGTTCACAACCCCATCGATAATGACCCTGTGAGACCTCTCAGGAAACAGAGTCGCGTAAGTCTGGCCGAGAAGAGTTCCATAGCTGAACCCCCAGTAGTACATATCCTTCTGACCAAGAGCATCGAGGATGCTGTTCATATCGGCAGCTGTCTGAGGAGTATTGATGTACTTCCCATGCTCGCCCATAGTATCTTCGCAGGCTCGCACATAATTATGTGTCCAGGCATAAATCTCAGCGCCATCCTTGACGATATCGATATCGTGCACTGATCCAAGCTGCTGACGCGCCTGTTTGCTAGGGTAGCATGAAGCGCGTGGGGAGGAGGAGTTAATGCCGCGGGGATCAAACGAGACAAGGTGAAAACCGTCGCCGACAATGGTACTCAATTGTTCTCCACGTCTGTGGAGAAACTCGAAGCCACTGCCGCCGGGACCACCAGGGTTGAGGAGGATGTTCTTGCTTCCATCTTTGCCCCGCATGCGAATAATGGGGACATTAAAGGTTTTGTTGCTAACATCAGGATGAAACTGATCGATCGGCACGTCAATCTTGCTGCACTCTACGGAACGATTGCTGATCTCTCCGCAGGGCTTCCATTCAATGTGCTCGCCTGAGTAAGTCGTGCGACCGTGATGGTGAGGATGCTGGTGGCGATGGGAGCAGTGAGGCGCAAGCCAATGGAATGCCGCGACAGTGAGAATACCAGCGCCGAAGACCTTCCATTTGTTCACGCGTGATTTGCGGCGCGGCTCGGCCCATTCAGGCGGGTTGAGTGAGTGTTTGTCCATTTTTCTGGTGTTTGTTTGATGATGATGACTCGATGAAGAGGAGACGATCGTCAAAATGAAACGAGCAGCCTAACGCGTTGCCACGTGAGCGTCCTTGCGTTCGTCATCACAACGCGTCGACACCAACATTCTATTTAGGAAGGTAATCAACCAGAGTTGTCAGTAATCACAATCAAGATTGAAACTTTGTCCGCGGAAAGGAAGCAATTGATCTATTTTCCATGGATATGTTTTTATTGTTCTCAGGTTATTCTTAGGTCGACCGCGTTGGTGGAGTACTACTACTATGGACCTACATGCTATTCAAGGATTCAATCCCTTCTGGCCCATCTTCCTGACTCAAGCTATGTCACATCTTGAGTCAGTGGGTACAGATAATCCACCCGGAAAATATTCTATTTCCCGATCACTCTCTCGGTTATACGGCAAGGCAAGGAGACGTCGTGAAACCATCATCATCATATTTCCCATACGTAATGGAAACCGAAAAAGGGTCACCATAGCCGCATCTGTTAATTATGCGAAAACCACACCGCATCGAGCGCCTAATATGAGCATCCTATAGGAGGAATTAGAGCTCTTGAATAGACTTTCGGCAGCTAATTTATGGGTATGCGCGTGATTTTCGACCGTTTCAGAGATCGCAACTCGTCCCATTCTGGAACCTTTCAATGGAGATCACTGGGGCCTTGGCACCTCCGATGCATACCCGTGTATGCGGGTGCACCCTTTCGATGATCTTGTTCCCGCTTAGGAAGATTAATGGCGAGGAGATATACGGGCCGTACCGATCTATCCGGAGGCATATTGAGCGGCAGTCGATGGAGTAGATGACTATAAAAGGGCAGTTGGTTTCTATAGTAGTTGGGTTGTTACTCATCAGCAATAGCAAGATAATCGACAATCATGAGTACTTTTAAGACTCCAGCTTCTGAGCTTCAAGCGAGCGTCAAAAGGCATCCAGATCTGGCACTTTTCAAAATCCCAGAGCAGTCTCCCCAAGGCACAAAGTTCAAAGACGTTTCCTTTGCTCAGTTTGAGAGGGATGTCAAACAGACGGCAAAGTATTGGAAGGACAAGCTTTCTAGCCTAGGCGTTCGAGACAGGGCTGTTGTCGGTGTCTGGTGAGTCGGTGTGATCATGAAACTACATCATCAGCTGATTCCCCATTTAGGTTGAGGGGTTATGCCTACTCCGATACCGTCCATATCCAGGGTCTCAACTGGGCAGGATACATCCCTCAGCTGTTATCTCTGCGCATGACAGATCCTACTGTCATCTATGAGCTCCTGCAGAAGTCCAACGCTGTGGCTTTATTGCATGAGCCAGACAACACTTCTCTCTTGAAGGATAGCCCAGTGCCGACATTCCCAGCCGGCGCCATCCAATTCGACACGGATACAGAACAACTGCCTGTGACCCCTTGGCATCCCAGCAATGACGATGATGAGCTCTTCATTTATCACACGTCTGGCTCGATTTCAGGCATACCAAAGTTGGTACCTGTTACTGCACGATGGATGAACTACACCTTGGATATGTCAACATTCTTTGAGCAGAGGTCGAACAAGAAGAGGGAGAGGATGATTAGTGTCCACATGTAAGTCTTACTAGAGGGTCTCTCAGTTGCAGTATACTAATGCACTGGCAGGGGAAGCTTCTGCCACCTTGCTGGATCTGCCCTCAGCTGGATCGCAGCGAAAGAGGGCTCATGCATCATCATCCCGAGCACTCTTCCTGCTCCAGTCGCTGAAGTGCGCACGATGCTTGATGAGCATGGCTTGACATGTGTATGCATGTTCCCGCCTGCTCTATCTGCGTTGTTCAGTGAAGCTCGCAAAGATGCATCCCTCCTCGCTTCTCTCAAAAAGATTGACAACGCAGGCTCTGGTGGCTTGAGCCTCGACGTTGCAGATTTGGAGTGGGCACGGAAACAAGGAATTCCAATGTTCAATATCTTCGGTTCCACAGAAATGGGCATGGCTTTGATGACAGATGCTAGGAAGAACGACGACTACCTTGAGTGCACCCCTACTGCCAAAAATGAGTTTATCCCCATCGGAGAGACGCTGGCGTCAGGTGAGCAGCTACTTGAGCTAGTTGTGCCCCCAGAGGCGCCCAACTGCCCAGTCACCAGCTTTAGATCTGCCGATGGCAAATTTCATTCAGGCGACTTGTTCGTTGAGGTCAAGCCTGGCAAGTATCTTTTCAGGGGACGCAACGACAACTGGATCAAGATGGAAGCCTCCCTGCGATGCGATACCATGTCTATAGAATCTAATGTCATGGAGACCTGTGGCGAGGATCTTGTGAGCGCAGTGGTTGCCGTCGGTGTCGGACGCCCTTGTCCTACTATAATTGTTGAGCCAAAGGAAGAGTGTCTAACAAGCGCTAACGGTACTGATAATGGGGATTCGATGCAGCAGCTGAAGGAGGATATTCTGAAGAGGATCACTCCATTTCATAGGCGAAGGTATACGCATGAGCGAGTCGATCACACGCGATACATAGTTGTTGTTCCACAGGGGACTCTTCCCAGAACAGCGACAAAGGGAAATGTGCGAAGGCAGGAAGTTGAGAAGGGGTTTCAGACGGTGCTGGATGCTGTGTATGTGAAGTAGTTTTGATAGCGATAGGCACAGAACTATCAACAAGACTGAAGCTTCTGCACACTTGGGAGATGATGTCAGGTTGTAAAAGCCAAACAAGGTGATCGAGCTATTTCAGCAGAGTCCCAAGTATCATGCAGCCAAGCCTTATATCCGAAATATTGAAGCGATCAGTTGTCGGACCAGGGTTGATCAGAAAAGCCACAAAGGCGGCCGATGCTCTGGACATAGCCACCAGTGGATTTGTTTTATTTGCGGCGGTGGGTCGGCTAGTGAAACCCGGTTTTACCTCTTCTTAAGAGGCTGCCTAAGCGCCTTAGCTCGTCGTATTGCGTATGCATTCAGCTCTGCCGAATCAAGGCAGAACATTTATCTCCGAAAGCTTACGTCGCCGTCATGCAAATAGCTGAGTGCCGTCATAGCAGAACAAGCGGGTACCAAGCTTGCCTCGTATTTCTGCCAGTGCCATTGGTTGTAGAGGTTCTAGACTGCTGAGACCCTAGTATATATGGTCAGATTCTATGTGCCATACCACATCGGCAATAAGAAACTACGAGAATGAGGTAAAATCTGGAGCTCTAAGTGGCAGGGAGCAGGCACCAGAATTTGCTCCCACGAAAAAGGCGGAGAACAAACTCAATTTCATGACAAGAATTGTGTCTCGCTATTCGCTCTTGATGTCTCGCGAATCGCGGCTTACTATGAAGGCAATTTAGCTCGCCAACAAACTTGCATGGGTACAGTCAGCCAGCTTGGCATAATTCCCCAAATCGGAAGCAGCCGGTGATGAGGCAGAGCTTAAAACGCAGAAGGATGGAGTCTTGTAAATGAATCTTGGAATTGTAAATTCTAGATGTAAGGTTGGAGTAAGATGACTACTAACCGGTTCGGGTGGAATAAACGCTCCTCTGTCATCATTTTAACGTTAAAGTTGCTGACTTGGCAAGTCAGATCATCATTGCATGGGTCTCTTAGTAGAATAGGTTGGGTGTATCGGAAATATTGGGGTCATCCTGTCTGTCGACTCCGCCACACAAAATGGGCCTTTTCTTTACCGGGCTTCGAGTCTACTTATGTTTCTCTGGCAGCTCATAATCATACATATCGCACTTGTCAGTCGTCCCGAACCAGAACAATTTCGGACTAATTCTATAATATTTGCATCTCGATTTACGTAACACACAACAACACGATGCCCGAGTCAAAAAGTCCGAATTATCTTGGTCCAATGGGCACTGATGCAAGCAAGGTAATTAAGATGCTTTTATGTCAACTTGCCCGAGTCTAATACGTCCAGAGCCGACGGGAACGAAACAGAGAGGCACAACAACAATTTCGAAAACGAAGACAGGCTGCTGAAGCGGCGAGGGTGCAGAGACTTAAGCGACTCGAAGGCGTGGTTGAGAGAATGAGTACGGTGATTGTGGACTTTGCGGATAAGATGTTGCAAGAAGAGGTGTTGAAACAATATCCTGCCTTAGCGGCCGATGTGCAGGATGTTATCACACAGGTTCTTGTCTTGGCGAACGAAGCCGGAGATCCTGAAGAGACGAGGTCGAATGAGCGGCATGAAGAGAAATCGCCTGATTATGGGGACGACGACTCGGATACACGACGATGTTCACAAGATTCAGCAAGTCCATCAGGGTTACAGAACTTACCAATCGGCATGCCATTTTCCTTCGACCAACAGGATATGTTCATAACAAGCTCCCCACCAGAGCACAGCCAACTCAAAGACACACCTCAGATCGTATATCCAACAATACAAAACCCGCTATTCTACTCCCATTCGCCTCATTTAACACCCTCACCCATCACACACTCGCTAGGCTCTGGACTTTGGAACACACCAAAGCCACTATCCCCAACATCTGTTTCCTCTTGCCTAATACAGTCGCGCTTCAATGTAGGTTCCAGATTTTCTGATCAAGCAGCCGTGGCTCATACTTTCCCCGGCCAGACAAATCTCCCGTATCGTGCCCCATACTACGATTCAATAAGCAAAACTTTATGATACAAAGACTACGAATCCCGCCTCATTTGAATCCCCAGACCTTTTGCGTTGAACCTTGCTCTTCTGGTGGCTTGGATGGCTGAGAAGCAGTCTGCAATGCCGAGATACAGTGGTGTCGGATATTGGCGATATCGTGGGTTAGAGAGATACAGACGGAGCTGGTGCATCAATAAGGCTTAAAATCTGGCAAGGTCTTTTCGAGTGGGACACTCCGACTGAAAGTGAGTGAATTTCTCTTAGATTGATGCTTGATTATGGCCTACCGAGTTGCGAGATATGAGTCAAATTCATGTATTACTATTACACATGTAGAGAGTAGCTTGTGACTGGGAAATGAAGGTGATTGCATTTCAGGATGATTTTGTATGATCATCAAATGTCACGAGAGAAGCTCCTTAGGCAGAGCACTTGTATCAGCGAACAGGGGGTAGAAAATGCTCCAGGTACATCAATGCTATTGAACATCCTCAACTCTGTTCCCACTGCCTGAAATAAGGATTGGGATATCATATCTGGTCGAGTCGGACGTTTCTAACTCTATAGTGGCTTGTAAAGGGCTCAGTAGGGAGAGGAGACACCTAGATACCGAAGGGTGCAACTCGGAGTGAGCTACGTACCCGCTCGCTGTTCGCTATTCGCTACCTACAACTGCGTAACGTCCCTAAACTAGCTTCAGTTCAACTGCTGAGCGGCTCATCAAACCTGGAATTGATAGTGAGGTAAGCACTAGCATCTAGTTGGAGGATAGTTCCTTGCAATAGGTGGGTAAAAGATGCATCCTTTCGGCCTGACTTGAAAATAAATAAGCACTGCTGATAAGAATTGCAGAGCCGTTATGACTCTATCTAAAACTGACCATGTATATAACAGGGTAAGGAAGCCGCATCACCTCTATGGACTCGTTTTGTAACTTTGACTCAATATCGTCATTGAGCGACTGGAATTACCACGCAGACGATGAACACGAGTCGAGTGGTCTTAATTCCTAGGCGAACTGCCTTCGAGATAGTGTTCGTTCTTAAGCATTCCAGTATCGTTATTACACCACACAAAGAAACGTTGTTCTGGAAGAGTATACTTTTCGCTCTATGTCCCGCCATGAAACGTATAGATCAAGAGCCAGAAGGCTTCGAGGCTCACTGTAATAATGCCTGATCTTTCAGAGGGATCTGTCCCAGCTCTTATAACTTAGCACTATTCAAAGTGGCATCCTCTGCGAGTCGAAGTATTCCCTAGTCAAAAACTTAGTCGCCATCGTTAAATCATTGGGAAAGTCGAACCTCTTGTGAGCATGTAGCCAGTAAAGTCCCATCTTTTAAAAACATTCGTTGGACAACCAAGGCTCTTCTATGAGCGGCTCAAGGACTTTCCATTTCTGAAACCATCCACTCATTTGTTTTGATCCGTAGGGGTTCATGAAAGTAGATCCTATGGTCAAGACTCGTTGCCATAGACATCCTCGGTCGCTTAGCCCATTCCTCGATGGTAGACCCCAAACCCTCACTTTCATTGACCCTTTTGAACCTGAGATCTCAACTTGGGTGATAGGGAAGGCACATCTTCTGGAGTGAAGGGGAGCCGCCATAGACGATGAAGGCGTGCTGCCGTGAGGATGAAGTAGCCGTCAGTCAAAAAGGCTAGGTCATGGGGATGAGAGCGGGTGTACGCCATGTTAACGATTACCATGCAGCTCCATACAGGCCACTGCAGCGTGATTCTGCAGAAGCGGAAGTAACGGGAGACAGTTTTTGAGAATTTCAGTTTACCAAAATAGAGAATCGACGGTCGCCTTTATGGTTAGGAGTGAAATTACTCTGCTGCAGGTGCATTGATAGAGCCGTTTGCCATATCAGCCGTCAAAAAGTGCTTAGGCCCTTTCACACGGCCGCTTTACCTGCACAGAGTTGGTTCAGACGCCAAATGTAAACAAATTCTCAATGTGGTAACGATTGATTAAAAGTTATGTCAAAAGTCGTATGTCTTGGAGAGCAAACTCGCAGGAAACAAGCCCCTGACATAACTGAGCTCTTAGTAGCCAATGTTGTGAGTCTTCCATCGCTTTGAAAAGCTCACACTACATGTTAATAGGCCATTTTCTGGGTATTGAGTCCGAAGCTCTGCGATGATAAGTTTCCTTTATATATTCGAACTACAATCTAAAGAAAAGATCCCAGCTACTTCCTCATGCGCCTCGCTCCCTCGATTTATAACTACCACGAAGTTTCAATGTCCCCCAAGCCCAGTATAGAACCAATCAACCTGAAAGCTTGCCACTAAGCTTCCAGTAAACAGCATAGTTGAATCCCTGAGCATCATAAAAAGGACCCAACTCGACAACCTTTCCACCAGAAGTAGCTCCAAATATCAGATCAGTGTTATCCTTTCGCTTGATACTTGCCAGGTCAATCGTAGGGTTGCCGTTTAGGGTAGACTGTCCATAGTTACCAGCCAGAATGACTGGACCAAAAGCAATTGCACCCAAGGTCTGATCGTCGGTGGCGGTAACAGTGTACAGGCTCATGGGGAGTTGAACTGTGACAGTATCTCCAGACTTCCACTGTCTCTTGATCAGAGCGTACTTGCCGGGCTGAATGGCCACATTCGCAGCTTGGCCGTTGACCTTGATGGAGGCTCTAGAGGTCCAAGATGGGATGCGGACTGCAAGAGTCCATTCGCTAGTATCACCAGAGATCTTGAATGTTGATGTATCGCTTTCAGGGAAGTCAGTTGTCTGAGTGACAGAAACCTTCTTCTGGGACCAATTGAGCTTCGAAGGAGTGAAGAGGTTGACGTAGAGAGTATCAGAAGTGTGAAAGTAGATCGAGTCCATGAGTTTGGTGTTGGTCTCGACTCCTGTACCTTGACAGCACCAGAAAGAGTTGTAGTCAGTACTCCAGGTACCGCCACCCCAAGCAGGACCAACTCCGCGACGGCCACCTGCCTTGAGAGGCGTGAAGTACGTAACATGTCCATGATCACTGCTGGGGTCTTGCTGACCAAGGAGGTGGTTCAACAGGGCCTTCTCATAGAAGTCAAAGTATGAAGCGTCAGTTGGGTTCAAGGCCCAAAGCTCACGAGTGAGTTTCAGCATGTTGTAGCTGTTACAGGCCTCGCAAGTATCGTCTGTGAGGAACCCAGCAATAGCATCGGGAGCTCGGAAGTGCTCGGCCTGACTGTTTCCACCAATGGCGTAGGTGTGCTTGTTGACGACCATGTTCCATGCGTTGCGGCCAATGTCGAGGTACTTCTTATCACCACCGACCTTGTACTCGCGCAGAGCACCGATCCACTTGGGAAGTTGGGTGTTGGCGTGCAGGCCAGAAAGTTTGTCAACGTTCTGTTGCAGAGGGTCGAAGATGACAGCATGGTCAAAGCGCTGAGCAACCTTGAGCCACTTTGCGTCTTTGGTGTAGAACGCGATATCGGCGAGGACTTCATTCATTCCACCAAACTCAGTCTGCAGCATGCTCTGCATCTGGTTGTAGCTCAGCTTCGAGGTGCGCGTGTCAACCCAACTAGCAAGCGAGAGCATAGTGTCTTTAGCGGTCTGGTCACCCAGACGGCGATAAACGTCCAGAAGTCCAGCAAGGGTCTTGTGGATAGCGTAGTAGGGAACATTGCCGTTGCTCAGAGTCCTGTCCTCAACCTTGGTGATATCCGACTCTGGAAAGCCAGAGAGATATCCCTTGTTGAAGCCTGCCTTTGCGTTGTTGGCTTGGCATTTCGCGAGCTCCTGGACAAAGTATGTAGCTCGAGAGCCGCATTCTTTGACTCCAGCGGAAGCGTAGCACTGTGTCCAGGCTGAAAGAAAATGACCTTGGACGTGGCTTCGAAAGGGGAAGTCGGGTGCATCCCAGCCGCCGTTTGTCTGTGCACCTTTTGTATCGACGCCGTGGTTCTTGCGGAACACGTAGAGGAGACGATCGGGGTCAACCGATAGAAGATAGTTCAATGT
This sequence comes from Fusarium oxysporum f. sp. lycopersici 4287, assembly GCF_000149955.1. NCBI lineage: Eukaryota > Fungi > Ascomycota > Sordariomycetes > Hypocreales > Nectriaceae > Fusarium > Fusarium oxysporum. The sequence continues at coordinate 824,567 of NC_030998.1, forward strand.
TCGGTTCTGATTGTCCATCCATCGACTATCAGTGAGGGAGACTTGAGTCAAATCGAATGCATCCGCCACGTCGTTGACAGCTTGGCCGTTGACAGGAAGAATTAGGGACAAAAGACCCATAAAAAGGGCAGAGGCTTTGACCATGACCATGATGAAGCTGGTTTTGGTTGATCGGCTGGCTTGATGAAGCGGATGTTACGCCGGATCAGCAGCTGTTTATATATCCATTACATCGATCTCCATAGAACTCGGACTCAGAAAACTCCCTACCCCATATCACCTGTTCAATTAGGCCTGAGCTCTCACATTCATTGGAGCGCCAAGTTTAATGTTACATCTGCAGATCCGGGGGAACTTCCATACGGCATTTAGCCGATGCTTTGACTGGTGATCTGCCACGAGATTTCTGTTCCACAAATGAGAAACACGAAACGCCTGCTTGTGATTAATTGGACGAAATACGCGCACCAATGCTGCTCTAAATAAAGTGATCAACATGAAGCGACCCGAACCGCAAACTCTGGGGAACATACGATGTCTCGAATGTAGTAGCGCGCCAGTACTTCAAGATACGAATTTGTATGGCAGCTCAATACTTGTTGCGGTGATAGTGCAGAGCCCAGACATTATGCTTAGTTTAGACTACCGCGCCAATGTAGGGTGAATGCGAGATGAAGCTTGTCCTATGTCAGGAACTACAGGTGCGGAGAAGGGAGATCCGATCTATATGGGGAAGGTCAGTAAACAATGCCATCATGCTCGTGAGGGGTTTGCGTTGCATCCCGGTGGGAGGAGCTGTGAAGTCCGGTGGCAAGCGACTCAAATCCCGGTGGATATGCCAAGAGGCCCAGGTCATATTTTCCACTCATCCATAGGGGCATAAAAGAGGTATTAGAGAGCCAATTAAATATTTCTCGAGTCGTTCGTGTATGTCATAGAAGCAATTCTAGCCGGCGGAATAAATAGTTGTGCTAGTGTTACTGGGACTGCATCTTCACTGTCCAGCCCTCGTCCTTACTACCCATGTCATTCGATGCGGAGTCTTCCGCCACGGCCTCAACCACTGTCGAGTCTCCGAATTTCGCATTGATCTCTTCAAGCTCCAAGCCCTTGGTTTCCACGAAGGTGAAATAAGCAATGATAAGAAATATGAAGTCCCATGAAGCGTTGATGAAGTAGAATTTCCATCCCAGATCGGCCATTGCATAGGCCATGGCAAAGGAAGCAAGAAGACTAAATAATATTGTTAGTAAGGGTTTAGACACGAGGGATAGATCTGCTATACCCAGCACTCGAGTCAAGCATGCGGAAGATGGCAATGCCTGTAGCACGTAGCTTGAATGGCGAGACCTCGGTTGGATACAAGCTTGTCATTGGCGTGATCGAAAAAGCATAAAAGCCTTGGAAGAGGAAAATGACGGCAATAGTTCCATATATGGCGGAATTGTTGGTGCTTTCGCCGAAACCTGAAGATTTCTGGTTAGCAAGCAACATCAGACTAAACAGACTGGAACCTACGCTTGATAAGGCCACCGATGAGCAAGAGGGTAACGACCATGCCGCCAACACCGATGAAGGTCTGTAGTCTGCGCCCGAGAATATCGAGCATGAAGCTACCCAATACAGCGACAGCGAATGACCAGCAGTTGATGATGACCTGGATCTGCGTTTGGGTAGTCGTGTTGGTAATGCCAGCTTGATTGAGAATCTTGGTAAGGTAGAAGCTGTGATTGTCAGATGGGTGGATCAGCCGCTGCCAGAACGGGATGACTTACGATATGATGAAGTTACCAAACAAGTTGATCATGGGTCCAAAGCTGCATAGAATGGCCAGTCTGCGCCTGTTGGGCCCACTGGAAATGATCTCCCTCCAGGGGTTGCGAGGATATTCTTGAGCTTCGCGCAAGATTGCGGTCCTGATTTCTTCCAACTGCTCACTGCCCTTCTGGAGGTCTGTCTTGTCCTTCCCCTGCATAATGACCAGAACTTCAAGTGCTTCTTCGTTACGATCCTTGGAGATCAACCATCGGGGGGATTCTGGGACGAAAGGAACAATCATGACAGCCAGCAAGCTGGGAACAAATTGAAGGAGAGATGGTAATCGCCAAGCCCATGTGCTTTGGATGTTTTGGCTTCCATAGTTGATGATGGCTGAGGCCAAACTGCCGACATAGAAGCACGAGAAGAACAAACCAAGAACGCGGGCTCGTCGACGTGGAGGGAGCAGCTCGCCAAGAAGAGTTGGTGCAGCGCCATTGCTGATAGCGGATCCAACACCAACAAGGAAACGGGCGACCACGAACATGGGTATGTTTTGAGCAGCAGCCTGTAAGATGATGCCGATTGTCGTTACGATTGATGCGATGTAGATTGCACGTCGACGGCCGAAGTGATCGGGAATAGGACCCATAAGAAAAGCACCGAAGATGCTGCCCATCCAATTGGCCGCATTGTTGAGACCTTCAGTGGCGGTTGTCAAGTGGAAGTATTCGGAGTAGGACGGCAAGATCAACAGGCCATTCATGACGGATGAATCGTAACCCAGTGTCTGTGGTTGTTAGCTGACTCTGCAGGGAAGTGGGCTCGTACGTACAGCCGAGTTTACGATGGTCACTGCCAGAAGGAGAGGCATGAGGATCTTGTGATCTGCAGGCACAAGCCTCGAGACATGCTTTCGTTCAAATGCCATGATTGAGATGGTCGCCGTTGAATGATGAGCCGAACCAGGAGTTGGGCTCTTCTTCATTGCCGGTTACAGGGTGCATCTTATATCTTGGAACAAAAATGTTTATTATCATTGGCTTATCAAGTCTGGGGAAGACAGAACCCAGGGAATTGGTCTTATCAGGCCCGCAACTCCCCGCATCGGATCTAGATCCTGGGGAGATAACGATTTGATTGAGTTCTGACCAATAGCTTCACGATCTGAGCCGAAGTCGGTCGAGCTCGGCCGAGCTCATCCGCTAGTGACTTCGTCGCTAGTCAAGGCAGGAAAGGCGAGACATGATATTGAACTAAGAGATAAAAGGATAGGATATCACCGAACCGTGAATTTTAACCTCTTTCAACCACTAATCCTATCGAAATGCCTGGCCCTATCCGACAATGGCCTGCGTGGCCCGAGTACATCTGTGAGAATGCAGCGTCCTCCAAAGACCCTGAGTTCTTGCAGGTCAAGAAAGCGATTATCGGCGAGTATGGCGCTGAAGCGCTTCGTCGAAGCTGGATAAAGGTCTGCAAAGAACTCGAAAGCATCACTGATGAGATTATCGAGAAGGGAAATACCATTATCCCCATCTTCAACACTCTAGAAGTTATCGATAAAGGCTTCTCACCAGAGCAACAGGCTGAGATCAAGAAAATCGGCTCGTTCGTCTGTCGCAACACTGTCTCCAAGGAAGTCGCGACAGCACTTTATTCAGACCTCAGGACGTATGTCGCGGATAACAAAGGCTCCATCCAAGCATGGCCTAAGGAGAGTCCATCAATGATGGTCTTGTACAACTCACCAACACAAAACACCCTTCGGTCCCATCCAAATCACCTGAAGCTGCAGCGAAAGCTGAATGAGATTTGGAAATACTCTGCAGAAGACACCTCACCCGATCCTCTTATTTATCTTGATGGAATTCGCGATCGTGCTCCAGGCCAGCCATTCCTTGGGTTAGGCCCTCATATTGATGCTGGAAGTTTGTGTCGCTGGGCTGATCCAACTTACCGGAAAGTCTACGATGAGATCTTTTCCGGTAGGCCAGAATATCATGATGCTTATGATCTCGATGCGAGAAAGAATGCGAACCAAGAGCTTTACAAGGGCCCTGCTCACTCTTCGGTGCTGCGAACGTTCCAAGGATGGACTGCGTTGACGCCAACGGCGCCGAGAGAAGGGACCATTATGATATACCCCAATGTCAAGACTGTAATCGCATACCTCCTTCTGCGACCCTTCTTCAGTCCACCAAAGGATCCTGATTATATAATGAACGCTGAGAAGTGGACGTTTGACGACTCCACCGGTTGGTTCCCAGGGACTATGAAGCCAGAAAGTCAACGCCTGAGTCGGTTATCTCATCCTCATCTGAGGCTCGAAGAATGCCTTATTCATATGCCAGAGGTACAGCCAGGCGATACAGTCTGGTGGCATTGCGATGTAAGTGATTTCCATTCTCATTGTTTTCGTGCAATTTTTTGACAAAAGTAACTTCAAGGTTTGCCATGCTGTTGATACCGAGCATCTTGGAAAGAACAACGCGTCGGTGGCCTTCATCGCTGCGTGCCCTACAACACCAGCGAATGAAGCCTACGTTAGAGACCAGCTACTTGCTACACTAGAAGGACGACCTTCTGCTGATTACGCAGATGGGAATGACCTGGACGAGAGGACACTGAAGGGATATGTGGGCCTGGATGGTCTAGATGCTGAAGCACGCAGGGCTTTCGGATTCCACCTACTGTAAATACACAGTCTAGTGACAAAATAAGCTGGTCAAAGGGCAGGCTAAGATCATCATAAACTACCCTAAACTCCCATAAAATACTTTAACATTGCCTTGGTCTTTTTTGCCTCTTAGGACTCTAGTGTCAAGCTTTCTTCCACCTTATAATTTGCTTCAATTCAACCGAAAAAGGTTGAAATCTGCCGTGATCAGCAAAATTTAGAGTCGCATTGTGCATGTAATGAACTCGTCATCAAAGTCTAGGTGGTGAGGAGAATGATGTATGACTGATATCATCAATTGGTCCGTCGCGAAGAACGTCAGCACATAAGCCTATCACAAATAGAACATTCTCTTGTGATTCAGAATCACAAAAAATCTTTGAATCCAAATTACATTAATCTTACCTAAAACTAACACTGAAACATGTCTACCGCCATTGTTGTCGGAGCGACAGGTACGTGGTATCCCCAGCTTGGTAGCTGTCTTTCTCACCATCGTAATAGGCATTCTTGGACGTGAAATCGTTCATCAGCTGGGTCAAAACCCCCAGAAATGGAGCAAAGTCTACTCCCTCTCGCGCTCTCAGAAAGAAGAGTTCCCTTCCAATGTTGAGCACAGACACATCGACCTCACCGGGAACGCCGATGAGGTAGCCAAGAACCTGCAGGGTATCACGGCTGAATACGTCTTCTTTGCCGCTTACCTCCAGGAGGCAGATGAACAGAAGAACTGGGATGTCAATGGCGATATGTTACAAGCCTTCCTAGATGCCCTCGTCAAGAACGGCATTGACAAGAGACTCAAGAGATTCCTACTAGTGACGGGCGCGAAGCAGTATGGTGTCCATCTCGGACCTGTCAAGAATCCTATGCTTGAGTCTGATCCTTGGCAGACTGACCAGTCAACTTTTCCGCCCAATTTCTACTACCGTCAGCAGGATATCCTGAAGAAATTCTGCGACAAGTCCAACGGCCGTGTTAGCTGGAATGTGACCTATCCCAATGATGTCATTGGCTATGCGCGAGGAAACTTCATGAATCTTGCAACGGCAGTTGGCATCTACGCGGCAACCGGCAAAGAGCTTGGTAAAGATCTTGTCTTCCCTGGATCTGAGAGGTTCTACACTGGATTTGACTGTTTCACAAGCGCCGACCTTCATGCAAAGTTTTGTGAATGGGTCGTGCTCGAATCTTCGGCTGCCAATGAGGCTTTCAACGTCGTCAATGGTGATGTTGAGAGTTGGCAGAGCCTATGGCCTAAAGTCGCAGAACGATTCGGGATGAAGGTTGATGCCTCCCAATTCCAGCAATCTCACTCGTTGAGCTCATCTACAGATTTAAATCTCGTACCTCCCATCAGCTTGCATGAGGAGAAGTCGGGACTCAAAGGTATCACCACACCAGGCAAGATGGAGCAGACCATCGATTTGGTGAAGTGGAGCCAGCAGTCGGAGGTCAAGGAAGCTTGGAAGAAACTCGCTAAGCGAGAGGGCTTGGATGAGAAAGCACTGGAAGAGGCTACGTGGGGATTCCTCGGTTTTGTGCTGGGCAGGAATTATGATCTCGTGATTAGTATGAGCAAAGCGCGAAAGCTTGGTTGGACTGGGTAAGTTGAACGCCTTTCGGAAATGCTGAGTCTTGCTAATGTTGAATAAGATATGAGGATAGTTGGGAGGGCCTGAGCAAGGTTTTCGATACACTGAAAGATGCCAAAGTTCTTCCCTGAGCTTGTTGCTTTATGACAAGTTGCCAAGTCAAGCCGCCTAGTATCTATAACAAGATGGATAGTTTAACAAATTCTCAAAACCTGAAATCCATTCATGTAACAGCTTCATTTATCCTTTGCCTCAAGACTCGAGCAGCATGGCGAGCTAGTAGGTTATGTGACTCAACAGCGTCGAGCAAGACAAGCCCAGCTTCAATAGCCTCGAGGTACTCCCGGTTGTCCTTCGAGCTGGTACTTTGGAATTCCCGCAGCAGAAACATAGCGGAAGAGTAAATATGATACGAGAGTGCCCTTATGATTCAGTATGCTGCCAGGGAGCTCAGGGGTGGGGTTGTCTTACCACTGCTTTCTGGTTGAAGCTGGCTGGTCCCAGCTTCGATTAATCCAAATGAGGCTCATGGCAGACGTGACGCTGACTGTTCGTGCCCAATGATATTCCTCGGGAGATGATAGCCACTGGTTTTGGAGAACGTGGTTGATGTGCATTCTAAGGTGCAACAGCACGAGAGTCAAGTCGTAGCGCTGCCATTTGATCCACGGTTGAGTAGTCTCCAGGGCTTGTATGTCTGTGTTAGTGGCTGAGTCACTCTCGGGTTGCAAGTGGCTAGGCAACGTGTCAATGATACTTGCTAACCCCTCATCCGCAGCCTTGACGATGTCGACAACACTATTCAGTGACTTTGAGCCGTATTTCAGTGATATGCGAAATGTGTATATGACTTGGGATGTCCGAGCCATGAAGATGTGATAGTGGACGGGGTCTACAAGACCTCCCTGTGGCGCGGGATGGGGAATCGATGGTAGGGGGACTTTGGAGTCGGATTCGTCTATAACTGGTGATTGATGCGTCAAGTTCAACCTGATTGTAAAGCAAGTAATCAGCCTTTGGAGCCATATTGATGACATGTAACCTTACCACTCGCAGATTACTAGCGTCCACCATAGACGACGCTCTGCTTCAATGCTGAGGTGCTGTCCTTCTCTTTTGTCATTATCTTGACCTAAGCGTAGAGTTTGGGCGATCCGAATCGCAGAAACTCGCAAGTGATGACCCATCTCCGAATCTCCACGGTTGTTGAAGGTCATGCACAGAACAGCTATTGCTTGTACATTGTGTACATTGGCGACTCGCAGGAAGTCTGCTTTGTGTAGACAGAATATGGCAGCGTCGTACCAATTTCGAGACACCTGTTCCATGGGAAGGTCATTCGGTAGCTGCAGACTTTGAGCTTCATTGTCTTCCATCATCAAAAGTGCTGTCTGCACCGCCCGTCAGTAGTTTTACTGGTACCTGTCAGACATATCTCAACTTACACTGAGGACACTGAAGTAGAGAGCGAGCCATGAAACGTCAGCCTTATCGAGTGCTAAAGCTTTCTCTAGACTGCCGACAAAATGGTCACATTCGTCCTTGAACTGAGGATACTCCAGGGCATAATGTACCCAAGAGTTCCACGTCCTGTCAAATTCTACAAGTTTCTTGCTAGTATCTTCATCGGGCAGTATGATATCCGCCCAGTTCAATACAGATGACCTGTCGATGTTGGATTCCGAGGCAAGGCTTTCCCATAAGCCATCATCAAGCTCACCTGGGGTGTACTCTACATCATCCAGTGAGTTTTCGAATTGTTGAGCCTGTGCAACATTCATGGTTGGTTGGCGGCCTTCCCGCGACTTGAGTGCCATGATCTCTCGTCGTAGACGGTGATTCTCTTCCTTGAGCTCTTGGTATGTTGGAGTTTCGGGACCGCCTTGCCATCTGTTATCTTATCAGCTTCAATAAAAAAACAAAATGAGGATGATTCACAGACGTGGTCACCTGGCCGCGAATAAGGACCATTTCCCTGACACATGATTCAGCCTGGCCACGCTTGATGCACCGTGAGCAAGGAACAGATTTATCGCATTTGACTTTACGAGATGAGCATGACAGGCAACTCCGCGGCGCTCGCTGCGTCGATCGAAGGGCCACTGCATCACTTGAACGATGCTCCATACTGACTCCCTCAAAGGTATCACAAAGGTTAGGTGGTGAGGAATGAGGGGGGCCTGGTCTCAAACTCAACCGAGCTGACCCGATAATCACCTGCGTTGTGATTGGATAGTTATACGCGGACGTGACGCTTATCAGAGCTGCCCCACGGCATTTGAGCTTTCCAATGTAAGCATATGAAGATCAACCTACACTCTTCTCTATTTCCCTTTACTGTGTGTTAACGTCTCGTTTCAATTATTCAAGATGCCATCTCTCGTGGTGTTCCGCGGTGCAGCTATTCACTCTCTTGACCTCCAAACTCTGGAATTTGTTGACGATGCAACTCTCATCATCAGCAACGGCGTCATCACAGGATTTTGGAAGAACCCTGCCGATGTCCCCAAAGATGCGTTTCCCTCAGATGCCAAAATCCATACTCTTTCTCATGGTGAATTTCTGATTCCGGGATTCGTCGACACTCATAATCACGCTCCTCAATGGCCGATGCGGGGTCTTGGCCAAGGCCTTCACATCCTCGATTGGCTCGACCAGGTGACGTTTCCCTTCGAAGCGCGCTTCTCTGATCCACAGTACGCGAAAAAGATGTATGAACATACCGTTCAGGACTTTCTGCGACAGGGAATCACGACTGCTTCGTACTATGGCTCCCGTCACGCTGAAGCGACGCGCATTCTAGCGGATATATGTCACGCGAAAGGCCAGCGCGCGTTTGTCGGAAAATGTAACATGGACAGAAATGCACCAGATTATCTTCGTGAGCAAAGTGCAGGGGACTCTCTTCGCGAGACCAAGGAGTGCATTGCTCATATTCGTGCCCTGAGCCCCGCTGGAGACGGTGAAGAGGGGTTGGTGAAGCCGGTTGTTACGCCAAGATTCGCAATCTGCTGCACTGACGAACTTCTTCGTGGGCTTGGTGATATGGTACAGGCAGATGATACTCTGGCCATGCAAACACATTTCAACGAAGCCCAGCAAGAAATTGATTTCACCAAGGAGCTCTTCCCGCAGTTCAAAGGGAGCGAGGCTGATTTGTATGAGAGTTACGGACTTCTTAACAAGCGCAGCATCCTTGCTCACTGCACCATCATGACCGACTACGAAAAGGAACGTCTTGAAGCACTGAAATGTGGCATCGCCCACTGTCCCATTGCCAACATGACAGTCGGCGGTGGTTTCATGGTAGCACCTATCCGCGATTTCCTCCGTCGCGGAATTAAATGCGGTCTTGGTACCGATAGTGGAGGCGGCTGGGCATCTCAGATGTTAGCAGTCATCAGACAAGCGATGATAGCTTCAAATGCCCGCGAGGTTATGTCCAAGGGCGAAGACAAGGCTCTTTCACTTGAGGAAGTATTCTACCTCGCAACTATGGGGGGCGCCAAGGTCCTATGTCTCGAAAACAAGATCGGAAACTTTGAAATTGGTAAGGAGTTCGATGCTATTTGGGTGACTACCACGACAGGACTACAGTCTGCTATGACTCCAAGAGAGGAGGAAGACTCACTGAGAGGATTGTTTGAGAAGTATGTTATGACGGGTGATGACAGGAATGTGGCACAGGTATTTGTCAAGGGCCGCAGAGTGGCAGGTAGCCAAGAGTACAATTAGTTCCGACAGTCTCTAGGATCTTCATAGGGTTAATAAAAGACCCTGTATACAAGATTGTGACGCATCAATCAATCATTTATGCCCTCATGCTCACAGCGACTCGTCTTAACAGATCATCACTACCGCCTGCCTCGGGGAGCAGGAAAGCTCCAGACATTGAGGAAGGGTATGAAAGTATACTCATCAAAGAACCCCGAAGATTACGACGGTCTACATAAGTCTTATTTGCCTCCCCTAACGCCACTAACACATGGCTACCCTTCAGCCTCACCTTCGTCCCTCAACCTCAAGCACGCGGCATGCTGCAGAGGTTCACTTTTCGCACTTAACCTATTCTATTTTATGGCATGATTTTATTTTCGGGCATGCTAGCTATGTTCGAGATACTGAAAGCTGACCTGCTGCAGACCAAAACTCGACACTAATAATTGCCCTCCGCAGCCTTCTTCTTTAGTTCCTCCTCGAGCTTCTTACATGGATCGCATAAGATGCTAGTCTCCAGACTCACGTGGTCCCTTGTCTCCACGCAACCTGGTTCTCCTTTAAGCTTGTGCTCACATTCTTTCTTGACCTCAGTCTTGAACAAAAGGTGGTGGCAGGAGCCGAAGTGGTATACATCTGTAGTAACGCACATAGTTATTGCAATACTAAGGGATATGATTGTTAAGTTGTTTTCAAGATTAGTTCCGATATCTTGTCAGGATAAATTGATTATCAAGAGTATGAAAGGTTGAAGGTTGGGGAGGACCAAGCGGGATACGAAAATACTTATATGTTTTTTGAGCCTCTGAGTCACTTCGTGGTAATATCATTTCTCGGATCGTGGATACCTCTATAGCATGGAGAGTGATGCCCATTTCTTGTCTAAATTAGCTGCCCGGGGGCGACTCCTCCCAGAGATAATCAGAGACGAGCCTGTAGACAATGTGAATAATGGCGAATCAATCCATCCCTCAACTAGATACTTCGTATATGAAAAGTATCTTAAATATCACCAAGACTAACTACTTGAGTCCGGCAAAGAAATGAACCACAGTTACAATAGACCTAGGCGTCTCTTCCTCTCATCTTCCGGCTCCTGACATGGTAGGCAAGGTCGATACCACGTGTACCATTCATCTCCACATGTTATGTTGCATTGTTCCGTTCCTTTTTGAGGGCAAGGCTCTTCTTCATGGTGCCAAGAGATTAGGTGACCGCAAGTTCCCCAATATCGTATTGTTGTAGTTTTGCACATTTTGTTTCAGAGTCAAATGATGGCAACTTTGATCGTAGTTTGCTCTATCATAAGGTGGACGTGTGGGAAATCTATTCCTGGGATATTGAAACTGTTGAAAAGGGGGGTCTGAGGGAAGCATTTTATACTTGGAGCGACCCTCCGAATCAGGATATGTGATTTTTGTATCTAAGTCACAGCTCTTTTTATGGATTCTAGAAAAGCGTACCTCAAATTACAACGTGTGTGTATCATATCCGTCCACGGTATTCTAAGTCTCGATTTCCCCTCAAGCTATAAGCGTGTAGCCTTCTTCCTCTCCTCCTCTTCCGCCAGCTTCTTCGCTTCTTTGCATGGAAAACATTCCGTTTCTATAGACCTGCTTGGATTTAGTTCCAGGACAGCACAGTCTCCACTGTCCTTATTATCGCAGTCTAAAGTCCGGACCTCATGAGTGATTTCATGACCGCATTTGCCAATGACATGTGTGATGACGGAGATGCACATGTTGAGATTATTTGTGATTGTAGCGATCAAGTGGTTGCTTAGTTATGAGCTTCAAGTCAACGTAATACAACTCTAGGTTTAGTTTATAGCTAGACTAGCAATCACTTCCATGCATGCTAATTTATAGATACGATAGGTCACTGAATCAGTCAGAAAATTGATCTTGAGGAGCTTATAGCAACACGCTCGGTAAGCACCTAAAAGTTTTATCTCTATATATAAACTTGCGACTCTGCAAGATTTTGCAAAAATGGGAAAATGATCCAAGGAATCACTCTTGACTCCCGTGTCTTCTATGACTTGTCACTGGTGTAATGTCACTAATTGTCCATTAGATAAGACATTGATTGGCAATAACAACGTACCCCAGAGTGTATCGTGACGTAACACCAAGCACAATTACAAACAATAATGCGCTTTTGGGCACACGCATGACGCCTTAGCCCAGGTTGAAGACAGGTATGTTGGTACTGATGATCACGACAATGATGGGGTTAATTATGAATACAGTATCTTATGTTGTCGGGGGCGCAGACCCGCCTATTTTGTCGTAAGATACTTTAAAGCTTTTCCACTATTCTAGCCTTACATCTCTGCGCCTCCAGAACTTGAGGGTCCATAGGTTTGCTGATGATTCTGTAGATTCCTCTAGCGTCTAGTGTCCCTCCACCTGGAAGTTCACAAGTACTCAGAAAGGATTCTGGAGAAGCTGTTGCGAAATGCAAAGTCATTAAGGCGCTTCGGATTTCACCACCCTTTTCATGAAATAAAACTCGATATGCCAGACTTTACGCGGCTGTTGAGACCTTGTCGGGAGACTATCTAGGTCATAGAACTCTGCTGGGACTGCCAGCGGCCTTCCTTTACAGGCGGAAGCATGAAAATTGCGGATTTCACATCCCTTCAATATATCGCCATCCCGCCGAGAGTTTTGTTTGGATCCTACATCTACAATGGCGATGTAGATTGATTACCAAAGCTCAGACCACACTTACCACCGAGCTTGAAAGTGTTGTTTTTGCAGGATATTGCAATAAACGAAAGACACATACCAGGTGACAACAGCGATATTCCTGACTGTGTATTATTGCCTTGCGACTTCGAGATGATCAAAACTCTGATCGACTATGAGGAATTGTTTCCATGGCTTACTATCATCGCGTGGACGTCGGCAGTGGATATGCCAGAGCCATGGCAGTTCTAAGACCCTGCTTTCAAACTCGGTATTACTATTGAGTGTGTGAAGAATAGGTTGAAGTTGAAACCAGATGAGGAGTGGCTTGATGTGCTGGAAAGAAACTCATCGACGAAGTACTCTGATGCTGGTTCGGAGTGCTCAGAGACTGGCTCGGAGGAGTCTTCAGAGGAATAGTCGTAAAAGCATGGTGGAATATCCTACCTATTATTATGACTTCCATCATGCTCAGTACATGTGTTCTCAAATCATGCCAGTTGCAGTATGTGTATCTTGAAATGTCAATATCATTAAAGCTTCTATTTTCATTACTTAATCAACATTAAAGTCTTATCTATGCGCATCCATGCTCCTTTGTATCGTTCTCGTATAATCCTTTTCCGCGCTGCGTAGTGAAGGATTAGAGCTCGCTGCTGTATCTGGGTATCTTGGGTCTCTCTCCGCCGAATCATCAACCTCGACCACCACCGATGTCACGGTATCCATCTGAATAGCCGGTCCTCTCAGAGATTCTTGGCTGATGGTGCGTGTCATTCCCTTTCTACTTCTGTTCTCTGAACCGCTTGCCCTAGCAGGCCATGACCACCATCCTCCAGCGACGTTCTCATCTGTTTGTTGGCCCCCCTGGATCGAGATGGTGTTTCCGAACCGACGACTAGGTGTTTTGAGGAAGGCGAAGGTGCTCAAGCCAACATCATCGGACGAGACGTCGTACTTTGAGGCGAAGACGATGGTGTTTCGGGTTGTGCCAAACAGCAGGCAATCGAAGGAACCGTTGGATGCGATCATGGCACCCGCAAAGCAGAAGTAGCCGTTGGGCACATGCGCGCCAGCCATCGTCGCAATACGGCCAGCCGCGAGAGGGAGAGTACACATAACGTAGATGACGGGGTAGATCAGGAAGGCAGGGTTACGGCTGAGTTGGAGTTGCATGGTATCAGCTTCGCTTGGTGACCCCGAGGACTCAAAGCGGGCTTGACGACGGAGATGAAAGAAGATGATGAGGTACAGGACAGATGTTGTACCGAGGCCGAGGAAGATGTAGAGGTAATGTGTGAACAGTCGAAGGTTTTCGTACTTTCGGTTCATCCAGCACTGTATAATGTTAGAGGACTGCTGCCAGTCAATGACACATTTGGGACTTACCCAACTTCCAGCGCGGACAAAGAAACCCCCAAACTCGGCACCATTACGGGTCGCGGCGATGGGGATGAGGGAGATGGCGTAGACAAATACCCAGATGGCGATGATCACTGCATACAGTACCCTCTGCGGTGTCTGCCGTCGCTTGACGACAGCAAGGTAAGTGTGAATGGCGATTGCAGTGATGAACATGGACGAAGCCAAGTCACCAAGCGACACGAAGAGTCCTTGGGTATAGCAAGACGCAGTTCCAACCATGATCGCATTATGCCGAAGCCACGCGGCATTGAGAAAGAAGGCTACTCCCTGATGCATGTCGGCGAGGAGTAGATTGATGATAAGAACAAGGAATTGATTCGGTCGTCGAGGGGCGGTAGGAGCATCGCCATCAGCCTTCTTATTGGCGTCTTCATTGTTCTCAGCAAATATCCCATCGATACCCAGCGTAAAGTCAATCGCCCTCTGAATCGGTCCAGTCGTATGTTGAAAATGCCCCGAAGGCTGCGACTTGATGAACAAGCTCCATGTCGTAAGCTTATACACCAAGTAAAAGAACAAAGTACTCGCAGAAAAGAACGAAATGAAAGCGAGGACAGTAACGGCAGTCAATCCGTGTCGAAGATCATCGTTCAAAGGGTCCAACGTCCGCCCTTCAACAGGAAGATCGCCCCACGCCATTTTTGTTTCCTTAAACGAGAGAATCTGTCGAATCTCAGGGACGAGATGCAAACTGCAGATGAGAAATGACAGCCCCCCACGGGTATTAAGAGGGAAAAGACCCTGAATGGGCCAAGAATGTAAAGGATTTATCGCCCAGAGGCACAGATCCACGATGTGACATCGCTTCGCAGCTGAACGCCCGTTCTGTATTAACGCATCAAGGGACCCCTGGCATTTTTTCAGCACTAGAGTTCTCGGCCGACTCTTTTCACGCCGAGGCTAGGCCAACCTAGTGGTCTCTCACGGATGTGGCTTTTTCCGCTGCAGATTCGTGAGAGGAAAAACGTGGAAGTCATTTGGCTATTCTTCGGGTCAGTACGTAATTGAGATCCATTCTTGACATCTTGTCAGTTGGAGCGTTATCTATCCCTTGAAGATAGTGGAGATAAATGTCGTGTCTCAGGTTGATGAAGAAGAAAAACCCAAAAGAAATATGCTTAGAAAATGGGTCTTCACCGACCCAAAGATCGACTCGCTTGCTACGGCACGATTGCACATCAATAGTGGATGAAAATACAACTCTCCAGTTCACTTCGAAACTCAACTCTATTTCTCTCACCTCAAAAACGAGCCTCGGCACAGAATTCATCGTCCTTCTGTTCCTGACATGGCGTCGGCAAGTTAGGATCGGCGCACGCGATGTGGCGTCGAGCGAGTCAGTGTTTCGTGTTCAAACGTTCCTCGCTAGAACAATCTTGGTAAAACGCTTAGACATAGCGTCCATCCCATGTGTCCTAGCGCACCGAGCCCTGGCGTTTCGGCAGTTTTGGTCATAGCGGATGACATTTTTCACATTTTATGCGTTGAGAGGGTCTAGAACGAGCGAGGTCTTTGAGTTTTTGTTAGTATCGGGGACTGAATCACGATTGGGAAATGAGGCTGGATGAGTGAATCGCGCCATATGCCACTGCTCTGGGCCGTGCTGCTGCAGAAGATGAAACAATACTAATTTTATATGCTTTAGACCTAAAAATGGCTGCCATTGAGTTTGAACTCAGGTCATATAAACAAAGCAAGGTCTCCATCTCGATGAGTTGCATATTCACCACCGTGATATTTAATGCCATCTGCCGGCATAACTCAGCGCTCAGCCCTACTTCATCCATGATCCATGACCGTAGGTCGTAATTGTTCAGGCCGCAGCGCAAAACCGTTTTCTAAGCTGTCTTCTGAGCAAACTGCCTTTCCACTTCCTCCGCGAATTTCCAAATGCTATCAAATCTCCATTCAAACGCCACGTTTTCTTTCAATCTCTCATAATCACCTCCAACACCTGTTCCCTCTTTCTTTTCACCGCCGCGAGAGATCCAAACACTTCGGAGTCCGAACCGTTTGGCCGGGACGTGATCTGCAGTCAAACTTCTCGCTACGTGTAGTAATTCCCCGCGATCCTTGTCGACGCTCAGATCGCTTTTGAGATGATCAAACAAGTAGTCGAAGTTTGCCTTAGCGGGTTTATAACTACCGATGTCTTCGGCAGTGTAGACTTTGTCGAATTCAGCGGGCTGGAGATGCTTTAGAGTTGAAGACGCGTTGACGTTATCCATGTTAGTGAGGATGATGAGCTTGTAGTGCTTCTTTAAAATTTGCAAGCCTGGAATTGTATCGGGGAAAGGGAGCCAAGTTCCGGGAAGGGACTCGAGATGATTCATTTCTTCATCAGGTACAGAAATATCGAGTTCTTTTGCAAGACTTTTGAACGAGCGCGAGACGATACTGCTGTAGCGTAGGGTAGGCTCCCCTTCTTCAAGGACCTGGGTAAACTCGTGAAAGCGCTGAATCAACAGAACTGGATTCTCTTTGTAGTCGCTATCGGAAGGAAGGCGACTAATGATAGGCTGTAAGCCACGGATCATGCCAGACTCTTGGTCTATCAAAGTGCCATAGCAGTCAAACGACAATGCCTTGAACGTTGTAAGATCAGGATAAGACATGTTGAGATTTATGGCCTGAAGAGCAAATAACGATTTGATATGAGTGAGTTTATGGGTATTCTCGTTTCTAATAAGCAAGATATTAAGTTAGGGTGAGGAGATTGATCATTATTAGTAGTCTATATATACTCGACTTGCAAGGGCGTCGTTGACGAGATCACCAATTCTTTCTGACCACTGACGTCAAGGCAGAATCCTTTGGCTAAGCCAGCGTATTTTGCATCGAGCAATGCTTCGGTCAATCGAACTTTTGAACAAGGCTGTTCAAAAACACAATCATCATCGATTTCCAGTCTCGAATACTGGGTTCGTGAATTCGGCCACTTTAGGAGAAACATTTGAGCAAGAATTATATATCAATAAAAGCCACGCATTTGCCAGCCCAAGAAATCAGAAGAATAACTATATGTGAAAAAGAAAGGAAAAAATGCTGGAGAAATAATGCTGAAAAGACCGGATCAGAGTGAGAGATGTTTAGCTACCAGACAGCTTGGCAACCGCAGGTGCTTTGCGCACCCAGTCCAGCAGCCCACTCTCAGCAGCATCAACAAGCCATCTCGCCAGCGCACCTCGTGGGAAAGAATACGTATAACCCTTCTGCCCAACATATCCCACGAACGGCTTTCCATCTTCCCTGTCCTTCAACCAGCTTTCCTTATCAGACTCTCCAGGAATGCCTGAGATGCGGAATATGGTCCAATCGAGGTCCTTGGCCTCGGCCTCGAAGGTTTTCCCGATCGAGGTAATAGCGCGATAAGAGTTCGAAAAAAAGAGGTGGACCATGAGATTTATTGCTGGCTGGAGGATAGTCCAAGCATCTTCTTTCTGGGGGATGGTGAGCGTTCCCATGGCGTAGATTCGTTTAACACCATGTCGGCGCATCGCAGGGAAGAGGGAGTCCTTATAGAAGTCGGGGATAGAGTTTGGAGGCGTGGTACGATCGCTGATTAGAGGTCCAAGGAACGAAATGACGATGTCGACCTTGGCCACGGCTATGTCGAGAGCTGCCTTGTCGGACAAATCTCCCTTAACGATCTGAGAAAGTTAGTCATTTCCTTGGTTCAAGTTTACCATCATATATGAAAGTTACCTCAAGTAGTGGATCAGAAACCAAGTCTTCAGGGACTTTTTGAGGATTTCGTGCGTATGCTACCACTTTATGTTTGCGGTGGAGAAGTTCGCGGAGAAGACAGATACCAGCAGGGCCGGTACCGCCCAGCACGAGGACGTTTAAGGAAGACATGATGAGTGATGTGATGAATTGATTAGAAGA
Organism: Fusarium oxysporum f. sp. lycopersici 4287; assembly: GCF_000149955.1. Lineage (NCBI taxonomy): Eukaryota > Fungi > Ascomycota > Sordariomycetes > Hypocreales > Nectriaceae > Fusarium > Fusarium oxysporum. The sequence continues at coordinate 842,323 of NC_030998.1, forward strand.
TGATGGATGAAGGATAACTGCTCTTTTGTTGTGCGAAATAGATGTTTATATGTACAATTTTGGCTCTGCATACCTTTCTCGAGTCTTGTCACACCCCAAACCTTCGCGATTGAATACTCCGCGCGTAACTCATTCCGCGCGGAGATCGATTGGCTCTAAAAGTCTCGCGCCAATGACTAATCAGACACTCCCCGCAGAAGACGAATCAGCGCAATCTCCGCTAAAGAGTATCTCCGCGCGGAGACTAGGTTCGGATCTCTCGACACCCAACACTTGCATAATCACGATTACAAACAATGAGAAACAACGGAAGTTGTTGGATTTGTCGCGTGCGCCACAAAAAGTGCGATGAGATTCGTCCGAATTGCGAAAATTGTGCCGCGCTCGGACTGGCGTGTCACTTCAGCAATGCCAAGCCGGAATGGATGGACAATGGCGAGCGACAGCGCCAGATGAGCCAGCGATTGAAGGCCCAGGTCAAACGGAATGCTAGGAACAGAAGGGGGAGACAGATGATCCAAAGGATTACTAACCAAATCGACAATGAGCCGGCTGCTCTTGTTGAACCCGCTGATTCACCTCCAGTCCCTACTCCAGACCCGACACCTGGCATAACTGTCTCGGAGTCGGTGGACGACACGACACCGGTTTCTTGGCCCAGCAGCATTTACAGTGATATCTCACTAAACAGTGACAATCGTGCGCATGAGATACACAATACCCTCGACCTACCACTACGCGCGACTCCCGAACAATCCCTGTTCGGCGATACTTTTCGCGAGACGCTTAACGTCAACTTTCATGGCGAAGAGGACCTTCGTTTCCTCATGACCTACAAGGACTACGTCTTCCCACTACTTCACCCCTTCTATCACACTTCGTTCTTCGAAGGCGGCCATAACTGGCTTCTGGTTGCTGCCTTTAGAAACCCCGAGTCAAGACAGTTGATCGTGAGCCTAGTTACGTACTTCTTCTCAGTCGTGCCCCTCGTTCCTGGCGCAGGATATACCTTGTGTTCGACCTTTGCCTGGGAGCAGGTTCAAAAGCAATCGGAGAAAGCTTTCAAGGGAATGCAGCATAGGGTTGAGATGCTTGGCGTCACCGCGAATCTATGGGAGAGAACCCATCTCTTTGGAGACATCATGCTGTTACTCGAGTTCGAGACCATGACTCAGTATTCCCAAGCATGGAGACCTCATCTCGATGCCGCCATAATACTCTTTAAGCAAATTCTCGACTCACCAGAATTGAGGCATGTTGTGTGGCGCGTAACATTTGATCCAACGGAGATGTCAGCCGACCAAGCGAACAGAATTGATTGCTCAGGCGTCAACTTGTTTTCCTCAACACAAGTGGCCTTACGCTTTTTCGCTGCCAAGATTTTTCTCGGCGACATCGTATCTAGCAGTGCACTCGAGCAAGTTCCACGTCTCAATGACTACTACGAAAAGTTGATGTCGGGTCAAGGTGAAGCCAGTCTGAACATGAAAGATGTGACCGGGTGCGAGAACTGGGTTTTTCTCAGCATTGCGGACACAGTGGCTCTTGACGCCTGGAAGAAAGAGACGAAAATGAATGGGAATTTCTCATTCATGACTTTGGTTCAACGTGCAGGCAAGGTTCTTGAAAAGCTCGATCGAGGCCTGGCCATGCTAAATGCTGAAGAGAGCCGAGCGCAAAACGCCCCCCATCAGCAAGGTGAGATTTTCGCAGAGTTTACTCTACTACGAAGCATGCGTCCTCCACAGGACGCTTACTACACCATTACGCGGATATGGGCCACCGCTGCCAGACTGTATCTCATCGTTGTACTCTCGGGCTGGAGCCCTGGAACGAGCGACGTTGACGAACTCGTATCTGATAACCTGAAGCTACTGCAAGACTTGAATAAACCAAGCTGGTTGATGCCATTGGCCTGGCCCTTCTGCGTTACAGGGTGTTTGGTGTCCGAAAGCCAGGAATTGGTAGTGGAGAGCATCTTTGACAGAACAAAGCCACTGAGTAACGTGGGTGGCTTGACTGAGGCTATGAAGATCGTTCGAGAAACGTGGAAACGGCGAGGGGTGTTGAATCAGGAGTGGGACATGGCGGCTTGTTTTAGGAGTTTGGACGATATTCCGTTGTTGGTTTGAGTGGTCGAGGATGCTTTGGAAAGTAGAGAACGGTCAGGGGGAAACTAAGGCCCAAATAAGGATTGACGGACAGAAGAGAGATTTACCACACAGGAGTGAGCATAGTGTAGGATATTATTGCTGAGATAAGAAACAGCACAAACAATTCACCCGTTCATAGCTCAAGGTTATCAGAAGCAATACTCACCTCAAGAGTCCGCCCATCCTTCATCGTGCCGACTTCAGGCTTGCGTTTTGGAGACTCGGATTTACCTATCAAGCATTGTAAAAGTTAGCAAACAACGCTGTGATAGACTGAAACAAGATACGATGGAAAGTCTCATATGTCAGGCGATGTCGGTTCAATGGGTCCTCAAAGACGCAGTATTCCATGCGAGTAACCTCAGTTCGGCAAAATATTATGCATCATACAGAATATTAAGTGGGAGAGAAGAAGCAGAGTATACTATACCTTTCATGAATGGTCTTCTTGACGGGGCTTGACTGTGGATGACTAGTATTTTCGGACTCCAAGCTACGAGACTCTCGTCGAAGTTTATATGCTACGTTATGTATCATTACGTGCCTCAATTCATCGTCTCCCAGTTGATAGTATCAAGATACAATAACATCTTGGTGCTCACGATGAATCATTTTGCATAGTTTGGTAGATGTTTACGTCACGCCGAGACGAAAGGAGTTCGGCGTGAGAATCATCCCTGTTCCCAATGCTGCAAAGTAGCGGCTCGGGCTCGATGAAGTGCCCGTTGGCTGGATGAGGGGCTTCAATTGAAGTCTGCAGTTTACCGGCACACCATGAATACAGTCAATCGAGTTGGATGTATCAGTACTCCGTATACAAACTACCATTGGCATTGAGAGACATACAACGAGATACGGGCACAAGCCATGCACTTATTGTGAAGTAAGGTCTACAAGGATATTCTAAAGCTAAATACATAATGTTTAATGGAAGACCTTGACGAGTCCACAGCACAACTTTCTGAGTGATATTGATACTCCTTTCACACTTCTGTTGACGGCCTGAAAGCCTCTCTAGCTTGTGCTGTCAAAATTAAGGTCCCTGACAGCGTACACTTCACCGATTAAGATACACTAGATAATTACCCCTGTATTTGACACGGGATGCTTGGAATTAGACATCTTCGATACAGGATGATACAGAATGACTCATGGTGATTCTCCCGATTTGGAAATCTTGACCTGGGGATGGCTCGCGCTGATTGGACCATGGGTACAAATTCATCATCAATGAGAACGAACAAGGGCCGTGAAATCTGGGATAGACATTTACAGTGAAGACAAACAATTAGAGCCTCCAACTATACTCATTCAAATTTTCGTGGCTACGGTTTCTGGCGTCGAGCATGTTTGGTTTTACATATTCTATTGACCTTCAATGAGGCTCGCGGCATATCTGCCATAATTTCAGCTTTGAAACTTCTTCCTGAAACCCTACTTGCAGTTACTTCTCCAGGGTTTTCAATTCTTTCAATACTAATTCTACCAAAACCCGAAATGCTTACGAAGGCATCGAAATACATGTATACCGTGACTGGATGTTATAGGGCCACATCGGTAATGTAATCTCAGTCAAGTACAACAGCCTTGCCCCTAAAGGCCAGTTGTTGAATCCGGCCAGCAATTACAATAACGTACTAAACAGATCAGAGACAGAATTATTCTTGCTACTAGTCTACTTATATTTGATGGCGATGTTGACGTCTCGACGACCCGACTGCTTGCGCTCAAGCTTCATCCACAGGAGTATCGCATTCGCCTACACACGATTTCGCCCATTGCTCTCATCTCGAAGCGAGTATGATAAATAGCATATAAATGCTGACTCATGTAAGTATACTCAATTCACGCTATCGGTTGGGGAAACACGATATGCGGCAGATCACGTTGTGCTCGGCAGATGTCAACTGCCGATCGACATTGATGGAGAGTCGATGTTGGCCAGCTGCCAATTTATTATCCAAATTAAGTAGAATACAATGCTGATCCCATTTCAGAATTAAAATCGTCATTTTGACATAGCTTGATCTCATATTAATTAGGAAGTCCCTCCTGGGGATGAATGTCCCCGGACCTAAAATCCCGGGTATGCACGTTCCGAACCCGCATTATCATGTTCTGCCACCTCCGCAATCAACATGTTTCCATTTTGATCCCGACCATTCCGCCGATCCGCCGATTCGCCGAAAAAAAACACACGGATAACTCCTTTGTAACCTTGGAATGCGTTATAACTCTCTCCACAACCGGGTCGACTTTCGTTCGGGATATGTGATCGGCCCAGGGTAACGCGCGTTGTGTTTGGGTACCAGTTAAGTGCTCGAGCCCGCACTTGATGCTGAGTTCAGTCGCGGTAATGAAAGAACACAGCTGCTTGGCAAAAAGGCCAGGTCGGGCGACAATTGAGCGTTTGGAGATTCGAGAAGTACCGCTATTTGGTTCCTTGTATGCTCCGATAAAGAGAGCGAATATTTTTCTTTGGTTGATGACAATGTCTGTTGGGAGACTTCAGTCTCGGAGGGAGAGGTAGGTTCAGTAACGAATGGCATTTTGGAAACAATCGGACGTTATTTGGAATTGATCTGCGACAGTTTGCTCCTTTGAATGAGTTTGGGGGACCACGCCCGCAATTATAACCGTTGTATTTATATCGTCTGCCACGGGGCGTTGGGTGAAGCCCCGCAGTCTATGATCCAGAAGGTGGACAGTGTAAAACCAGTATCTGCGGGGTGATTCTCCCCACGTTGCATCCGGACTCTTCGGCATATCAGCGCTACTGACCGCCCTACGTAATGAGATACGGGGTCCGAGAGACATCCTGTTTTAAATCCCAGCGCGTGTCTCCCTGATGTTCCGTTTCTTGCTCTCGATTTCTCTTCTCTTTCTGCTCTAATATGCTCTAGTTACTCCGAGGAGTATTATCCTTGGTGGCTCAATTACCATGACGCAGATGACTTAATCTCAGACAGGTCTGTAAGCGAGGCCTTGATTTACAGTGGGCTTTTCAGCCCATAGCTGATTCTCTGGGGCCATTGTCATGGCATTGGGAGTCTTGCACCGGATTATCACCCAACCATCGCAGTTGCTGGTTCATATTAACGGCCCTTCTTTGTGTAGGTTTATCTACCAGTCTGAACATGAATGTTTAACGAGTTCGTGAAGTGAGGATAAGCACTGTACGCAACAAAACTTGCATTGGCATGTGACTGATGGTTGCAACCCATAGCCTTTTGACACATGAGGCCCCCAAGGGCCGTTCGAGAAGGGTCGGCAACCCATACTAAAACGCAGGGTTCAATATGCATCTCTGGCACGAGACAGCCTACACTACGTCATGCGCTTCTAGAACGCTGGTCCAGTATCAACCATGTCTTTCTCGAAACCGTTTTAAGGGTTCCTCTGGTCCCCACGAATGAGCCATATTATCAATACCGGAGAATAAAATACATTTGATCATTTTCTTGATCAAGCATTCCATCTATCCGAAATTTCGTACTAGATTATGAACCAGGCCAAGCCAACCGAGATGGATACGGACAACAAGCGTCTCTTGAACCGATATGGCATTCTTCCAAAGCGAGGCAACCTTCTCAATCACCAATTAGAAGTTCGTATAAACCATTTATTCGTCAAGCATATGCCCAGCTAACACTGTTGATCAAAGGGAAGAAAATATTTCGACTCGGGAGACTTTGCTCTCAGCCAAGCTCATCGGCCATCTAACATTGGCAACGTCGCAACAGGTCGCGAACATCCAATCCGCCAAGACATATCAGAGCCTTCTAGTTCCGTCCCGAGCTCAAGTAACATTGATGATAACGCAAACCAACAGTCATCAGCGAGACGAAGAAGCCTGGAAGTAAAGTTTCACGCTCAGACTCACCTTCAACAAGAGATGGAAAGTCCTCCTCAGAGTGAACATCATGGTACAGAAGAGAGAAACAACGGGTAGGTTATTGTTGAAATGGTACGTGTTTATCAAACATGACTCAGTCTGTGAGCATGCGAGGTGTTCTTACGTAAAGGGAAAATGGATATTCGTCCAGAGTCTATTGAGACCTATATCTCCAAAGGACTCTATGTAATTTTAGGTCGCCAAGAACACTCTCTTCAAGCATCAAGTCACTACTATGTAGGGCAACAACTTCAAATCTCGCCCACCTCTCGCTCCTTAATCTGCATTGGGAGCGTCTGAATAGCATCATTAGAAGCGTAATTGGTTTAGTGGTAAAATTCTCCGTTGCCATTCGAGCAGCGTCGGGGAGCCCAGGGTTCGATTCCCTGATTACGCAATGAGAGAGCCGAGGTTCAAGATATCTTTTTGTTATTGTATTTTCTGGTGCTTTTGTGAGTTTTGCGATGCTTCAGCTTGGTGGTGGAGGTGGCGCTGAGGTTCAAGATTGAGAGCGGCTCAGACCCTGCTTGGTCCCAAGGCAAGTGCAGATGGATAGTTTCCATTTCTGGTAAGTCATATTGTTCGTACTATAGAAGTATCCATAGACAGTTATGAAGAGAGCTGTGTCTCTCTGAAGATTGTTGTCAATCGTAGTCAGAGTGTTGTACTGCTTATTTGTTTCCTTCTATGCTCACTGTTGTGAGATGTCTACTTTACTCCACCAAAACTCAGATTGCTTGCGAGCCCAATCATCATCCGTAAACACAGCAGTCTTGCCAGCATCTCCTCCTATCAACTCCTCGTTCCCTTCGCCGAATCTCAACACCTTGGGACTCTTGGGATCATATGCCTCCCATTTGGGTCTCTGGGGGTACTCTCCAGGGACAGCGTTAGGGTCTCCTCGTGTGATGAAGCTAGTAACATAGTGGTTCAGTGTCTTGGCAAGGTCTTTTTGTGTTTTGGAGATCGCCACGACCTTGGGATCGCAGACTTCGTAACGCATGTTATCAGCGTGTTGGGCACCGTTATTGACTGTGCTAACGGCGGCCCAGTGGTAAAGATACACAGGCACTGATGGGGAGGCAAGTTCGGCTGTTTGGCGTGCGGGGGCGACATAAGCATAGTGGGCGTATGCAGCCTCGATGCGCTTGTACTGTGATCCCATATCCTTTCGAGTCTCCTTGTACTCGGAATCCTCAAACTTGGCTGGGTCTCGGTAGAGCTCCTCAATAGTGTCCAAATCCTCTGAGGTAAGCAGTGGTAGCAACTCAGCCCAGAAATGTCGAAATTGAGAAGACTCCGACATTTGCTTGTTAACATAAAGCGAACCTTCGTTCGTTGTGAAGCCAGTCATTATGGGCACCTTATGCCACTTGCCCGACTTCCATGTCTCAAGAGGCGGTCGCGCGATGACTTCACCGTCGATTACAGGTTGGAAAGCCCAGCGAAGGGAAGGGTTATACTTGTCGAATGTAGCTGTTTGCGCATCTGTGATGACCTTCTCGGGCTGTTGGCGCAGATAAGGGAAGATCTCATTCTCTGGGAGATTCTCGGGGACGCCGACCGCGCGGAGGAAGTCCTTGAACTGAGCTTCATGAATCGGCGCATTGTAAGGTCTCACGGCTCGTGATGTAGGGGCTCCAGACTCAATAATGGCTTTGTGGAAGAGAGGGGCAACGCCCTCCTTGTAGTGCATGATATGATGACCGATCTGCTTGAAGTTAGTTGACTTTAGGCTCAAATGAGCGATGGAACTTACAGAATGAGCACCGGCGGACAGACCAAACAATGTGACATTACTGGGGTCACCACCGAAGGCTGCGATGTTTTCTTGCACCCACTCCATCATGAGAATCTGATCCTTTAATCCAAGGTTAAGAACACCCTCCTTAGCACTCAGACTCGAGGGCAAAAATCCCAAAGCTCCAATTCGATATTGAAATGTCACTGCGACAAAAGCTTCCGGCGCATTCGCCACCATCGACGCCGTCTTGTGCATATGCGCCGAACCTCTGTTAAATGCACCGCCGTGGATATACAAAGCAACAGGTAACTTTTCATGTTTATCCGCTGACTTGCGAAAGATATTCGCTGTCAAACAATCCTCACTCTGCTCAAGCGTTGGTCCAACCAAAAGTCCCTTGCCAGGAGCTGCAGGGCCATATTCAGATGCATCGATGACTTGGTCGGGTGAAGCTGGGACTTTGACGGGGAGACGGAAACGAAGATCGCCTGTTGGGGGTAGAGCGTAGGGGACGCCCATCCAACCATCTACGGGTTGGGGTAGGCTGTCATTCAGCTTGACGCCGACGAGCTTGCCCTGGGGAAGGGCGATGGTTGGAGTGTCTGGAGAAATTTGGCTACCCATTTTGACTTGATTTGCTACTATCGTAAATGAGGAATTGTGAGAATACAATCTGTTAAATACAGTCAAGACTCAACACTGACGAAACTCATTGTTGGAGTAGCGCCATCAGTATGAGGGGCATCTCCTCGGCGTCCAAAAACCGCTCCGCTCTCCACGTCTCAGTTCCGACAACGGCTTCAGCAGCACAATCACCGGAGATAAGTGCCATTCGCGCCCTATCTTTCCAATCCAAGAAATAAAACACGCGAATCTCCCTTTTCAGATCGGCGAACTTGCTTTACCCCGCGAATTCGCCTGTTGAATATGGACCCGATCGCTACCGGTATTAGATCTGAGGACCGAGTATCGGAGCTTGATAGCGGCCAACTGGAACTAGGCCTAAACCCCGCATACTTGGTGATTTTAGTGAGGCTCTCATTGGTGAGAATGCCTTTCGCGCTGTCTTGACTCAGGAACTGCAGCTTCGTTGGGATGAGATCTGCATGATAGACTGATAGGGCTAATTCGCTTGGTTGATACGAGAATAATGTACCCCGGACCCATTGTCTATCACTTGTTTAACTGAAGGGAAGGTTATATGGGTCCTTGATCTCCCCATCATCATGAATCTCAAACTGTCCTCACGAAGCAAGAAAGCTTCTAACATTCAGTAGGGGTGCTGAGAACCACTGGTCTAAAAGCATCCTAAGTTATCCTAAACTTCCCTAAATCTTTTTATCGCTTGGGATTTAGCCCCTCGGTTTTCTTTCCTTCCCTAAGCTGTCACACGATGTCACCGCCAACAACAGGGCCGTTGCCCGACGACAAGAAACTCGCCGAAGAAGAGCAAATCGCCATGAAAAAGCTCGACTCAATCACTCCAGGCGAAGTCGTCGAGCTTGACGCTACAGAAACATTTCTGCGCCAACATAACTTCACAAATGAGTACATCGGCGAACTGTTGATCGACACGGAACTCAACAAGAAGCTCATCCGCAAGGTCGACATGATCCTCCTCCCCATGTTGATGGGGACATACATGCTTCAATACATTGATAAGAATGCGCTTTCATATGCTGCCGTGTTCGACTTGTTCACAGACACGGGAATCTCATCGGATCAATATTCTTGGTTCGCTAGCATCTTCTACTTTGCGTACATGGCTGCCGAGTACCCGTGGTTGTTTCTGGCGCAGAAAACGCGTATGGCAAAGGTTGTTAGCGGCTGTGTTATTGCATGGGGAAGTGTGTTATTGTTAACTGCTGCGGGAAATAACTTTGGTTCGTTGGCAACGTGTAGATTCTTTCTTGGTGTCTTTGAGGCGCCCATCACGACGTGTTTTATGATGATCGTTTCTATGTGGTACACACGAGAGCAGCAGCCATTCAGAGCTGGTATTTTCTACTGTTGTAATGGGGTAGGAGCTATGGTAGGAGAACCTTCCTGGTTATTCGGACTCTGCTAACATTTCATAGCTCGGCGGCATTCTTACCTACGGTATCGGCCAGATCAAGAACTTTCCCGTTTGGAAGGCTGTTTTCATGACCTGTGGCGGAATGACAGTCGTCTGGGGTTTCGTTCTACTCTTCTTCCTCCCTGACAGCATTATGTCAGCCCGCCATTTTACCCTCGAAGAACGAGCCCTGCTCATCGGCCGTGGCCGTCTTGCTCGAACTGGTGTTTTAAACAAGACCATCAAGTGGAACCAGATCCGCGAAGCATTCATTGACCCTCAAGTCTGGCTGCTTGTCCTATTCATGCTCCTCAACGAAACCATCAATGGAGGCATTGCCAATTTCGGGAAGCTTATCATTAAGGGCGTCGTCAAGGATCCTCTTGAGACCGTTGCTCTTGGTATCCCCATGGGCGCTTTCCAAGTCATCTACATTCTATCAGGCACCTTCCTGGCTTCACGCATCAAGAACTGCCGTACCATCATCATGGCTGTCTACCTTATCCCCACCATGATTGGTGTATGTCTTCTCTGGAAGCTTGATCGTGAACATCACAAGATCGGCGTTCTTTTCGGTTACTATATCATCGGTGCCTTTGTCTGCTCTCTGGTCCTTGCGATGCAGATGCCCGCTAGCAATCTCGGTGGCTACACCAAGCGTATCACAGCTTCAGCAATGGTCTTCATCGCCTACTGCGTCGGCAACGTCATTGGTCCTCACGCTTTCTTGGGCTCTGAGGCCCCCTTGTACCCATCCGGATGCATTACGATTCTCAGCTGCTCGGTTGCTCAGATGGTCGTCGCAATTATGCTTCGAGTACTCCTGTCCAGGCGAAACGCACGAAGAGACGCAGCCGCTGCGGCTGTTGGGACGAATAGCGAGGATCCCTCTGAAGTGGATGGAGCTGACTTGACAGATTTTGAGGTAAGATTCAAAATTCGAACTAAAAATTGCGACAAGGCACTGATATTGCGCAGAATCCTCATTTCCGCTACGTGCTATAAACTCATGATGTCTCGACTGCATAAGGAGACGAATGTTGTCAGTTTGAACGAACTGCATTAGTAAATAAAGTGAATTTTTTAAAAACTCTCTGGGGATAATAAGACTTCTTACATTTAGATAGTGTATCATATCAACTGATCTGATCTAATGGCCCACTAAGATACACTAAACTTATCTGAATATCTTTGTCACGTAGGATAATGATCCTAAGTTTTCTTGCCTTTCCTAGGAAGCGCCGCCGATATGCCTTCCCATGATCCGACCCAAAAGTCCTTCCCCTAACTAAAATTATTTTTCGTCCCTAGTATTACAGTGTTGTTACATCCTCTTGTCCTCGTCCTCGTCCTCATCCGCTACCGCGATAATAGTGGAGGCCATGGAAATATAACCTCGTAAGTCGGAGCACCGACAAAGAAGCACAAACCAAGAACCCACTCCTTAGTATACAAGCGCAATGGTCCGTTGTGTTCATCATCTGAAAGCCGAACTCCAAGAGACACGTGATGGTCGAGATCGTTTGCAAGATACTCCTCATCTGGCTGGTCTTCCGACCAGAGCGACGTGAAGACATGCGTGAGATCATCTTCCTGTTGGCTGAACAGCTCTTCTGACTCATCGAGATTTCGATTGCGGATGAATATCGCCCGTGCTGTTGTAGCCTCTCCAGATGGGTCACATAGATAGCCCAGTGTTAAAGGCTGATCTGCGTCCATAGCTCTGACGACCTCCTTCGCCATAAGCCTTCGATAGCGTAGACTAAAAGACTCGTCCTCATCTACAACAAAGGCATCTTCCTCAAGGAATTCCTTCATATCCTCCACTATCTCTGCGTCTTTGCGCCCTTTCTTTGCCTTGACGAGTTCAACCAGCTGTCTTAACCGCGTGCGATCATATTCAGACAGTTGCTGGTCGCCTTTCTGACTTGGCTGCGATAAGCGCGGTGATGACCGAGGCGCTTGGAGGGTATCATCCAGCTTCCAGAGATGACCTCTTGTGACTATCCCAGTTTTGGTGAAGTTAACATCGACGAAACGACAGCTCTTGTTAAAAGTCAACCTTCGCGCGCCCTCCGGGGCCCGGAAATCATCGAAGAAAAGATTGTTGATCTTCTCAACCATTGGCTCATGTTCTGATACAGGTGGCTCATCGTTTTTGAGAACCTCGCCATTTACGAGACGAAGGGCCAGTATCGCGAGGTCTAGGTTTACACCGCTATCCTGAAGCCGCGTACTGTTGAGACGTGTCGCGTATTGGCAGCAATTGGCAATGATTGCTAGACAATCCCATGGCTCCGTGACGCCTCGTTTCCGGACATCGGAAACAATTGTCCCAGACATGGAGCTTGAAGGTGATAACAATATGGTGTACTTCCCCGCCGTCGCAAGTATATGGTCGATCATCTCTTCATCCTCACTTGTCAGAAAGTGATGTCGGCGAAAGCCAAGACAGAATTTGGTAGCGCTTTCCGAGAACCTGGCTGACTGGACACTCAGCTCGCCAGGTACTACACCAAACATTGGTTTCTTGCCACTGAGTATCGACCGTTTTGTGTCTTCGAAATCGCCGCTGTGATGGATGAGAAGCGTCATCTTGAGGCCAGCTCGGTAGTTCTCTTGGAACGTCCACGCTCTTGTCCACCATTTATCGCGGGTGATTTCGTATATCAGGCATAGCATCTTACGAGCTTGGTTATACTCTGCACCTTTCGACAGCGCAAATCCGCCCTCATGGTACTTGACAAGGGCACCTTTGAGTATCGAAGAGAGGGTTCTCATCTCATCCTCATCTTGGATCGGCCGACCGAGTAGCGCAACAGGGTGATCGCTCAGTGAGTATACTCGATCCATTGCATCGAGGGCATGCCTTTTCTGCCTGCACTCAGTATGTGTGCATGATGACTGCTTGCATTTCTTCTGCGGGATACTATGCCGATCAATCCACAGAAGCGGCACGTCATGACATTGCATGTATTTTGTGATCCTTTCAAGCACCGAATTCCGTACCGAGGAGCGCCAAGCTTCTTGTCCATCCCTTGTCTCGATTTTATGGCCCTCCTTCCTGGGGTTCTGTGTTTCATGTTCGGAAGCATCCCAGGTGTACGACAGCGCAATAAAATTACTATCTGTGAATCCGTTGACAGTTTCTCTGAGCCAGTAAGGCGTTTCGGGCTTTTCATCCTCATCATCTGTGAGCTTTCTCTTCTTGGATTGTCGTCGACCGAGGCATTCGAGATTTTCAACGATCCATATCATCTTTTGCTGCGGAATTCTGCATTTTTCTATCTGAAGGAGTGACGATATGATGCTTGGTCCATCTTCTGGTGTGTGACTGCCCCGAAGGACACGCTTTGTGGCCATTCTTTGGGCCGCTGAAAGGACATTTCGGGTTCAGGGGATGTAATCGATTGGACCTGATGAGATTTCTGGTGTCAAGGATGACGACGTCAGCGCCGCTATCTCACGAGACGCGTCGTCAGCTGCCAATCACAATCCTCTTTCGACCTATGTGGGTCCATGATGGAGCCTTTTCTCTTGGGTATCTAGTCTAACTGGCAGAAAACTTTCCTAAATAATGAAAAGGCTTAGATGAGTATTAGGGTATCTTATGAGGAACACTTTTCGTGCATAAGCACAGACGTCTATAGCTGAGACGGATATCATAATTACTTTTGTAAGCCTGTGAACTATTTCATCATTCATATATCAGCAGGTATGAAGTATGCTGACACAAATTTCGATCAAACATCAAACATCCTCTACCCAAGTTCCCGGCATCGGCATCCGCTGTTTCTGCCTATGTTGTCCAACTTTCCCTTGCTTGTGCTTTTGCCTCCTGTCAAACCTGTCTTGGGCTAGCTGCAATTCCCGATCCACCCATTCTGCCTCTTCTGCACTGTAATCGTTGTAATGGCGAAGAGGAAGCCAAAAAGGCCATCCTTTTCGATGTCTGTCAGATCCACCCGGAACCCCCAAGGTCTGGTGCTCCTTCCAAGCTTCATGCTGTGCAATATAAGCTTGTGTCGAGCCTCCTTGGTACAATGTGAGCGGACTCGCAAAGTGTTCATGTTCCGTTAACAGCTCCTTAACAGGGCATTCGTCCTGGATGAAGAGGGCCCAGAATGGGAATTGTCTTCCTCTTGACTCTTCGATGAAGAGAACGCGCCTGTAGTTTGAAGAACCAGTTTTCTTGTTATTCCAATATGGCGTATCGCGCCACGTCGCGAAACAACACTCCGTCTCGACCATGAGATATTCCTTAATGTTGACGCCGGCTTCCTCCAAAATATCTATCCATCGATGCACATGTTCCAATATCTCGTCGGTGTCCCAGTTGTAAAATAGGATGTCTTTCAAGGCACTGAACTCAGTATCAGACCGAAGCTGTTGATGGATGTCCAAGCCTCTTGAAATACAACCTGCAATAAGATCTGCCCATCCTTCGATGTTCACTGCTAAATCGTGCTTGAACTGCTTCATGGCGTATCTCCAGACCGCGGTATTGAAGGCTACCATATTACCAGAGAAGTGAGGCTTGCATGCTTCTATGCATATCTGGGCGTTGTAGGGATCTACAATGCCTCGCAAGATCATGTGAAACTCAGATGCCAAGATGGAGTCTTTGCCGTATCTTGATGTATCCAGGACGCATCTAGGACCATCTTCACCCATTAAAAGCATACAGATATCTTGCGCTTCCAATATGGTTTCTAAAATGTTAGCATATCCGTTCGATATCTGTCTATAGCTAACCCATACCTGTTGGATAGGTCAAAGTTTGCGTTGCGAGAAATCTGAGAATTGACTGGGATTTTGTCAAAGCTGCCAGCTGTCGTCGTGTTAGGGCGATAAACAAACGATGCTTTTTGACTTACGCCCAGAAGAGAAGTCTCATTGTCAGGATCATATTCATCCCAGGCAATGACCGTTGCGGGCGTCAGAATGCCTTGAGTAAAGAAAGCCTGAATTTGGCCCAAGTTATCATCCATAAAGGCCATCTCAACTTTTTCTCCAATCTGACGCTGACCTTCCTGGAGGTAAATAACTCGAGGTATCTGTAGGGTGATACAAAATGGGGCCAGGTTGCCACGTCGTAGCGACACTTTCACGTACAAGCTCAATAATGAAGAGCCTATCGTGAAGATAGAATCATCCTGAATTGCTGATGAGCTTGAGCCTGATGAGATTTCCTCCTTGGTTGTTCTTCTTGTCCATTGTACAAAAGCTTTGGTGCTCCAGGCCTGTCTCCATGTATCGATGATAGTTTCTGGGCTTTTTCGACGTGTTGGACGCTTGTCGCACAGGTCAAGCTTTCTGACACCTGGTATCCTCTTTGCTTCTCTAGCTGTTGAAGTAGTTGTGGTTGGCAAAGGACTCCTGACAGCCTTGTGGGATGTCATAGTCACAGCCCTGAAGGATTAGTAGGAAGTTTGCAGGTTGCAGGCTGGGTGAACCGTACAGAATATTGGCTGTCATATGCAGCTGAAGCGAGGAAAGGCAACGGTCCAGTCCATTCGTGGCAAGGCGGATCTGATCTTTATACCGCAGAAACAGGGCTCCAACAGTCTTCAACGGATTCCGGGTATTCTTCTGCATTCTTGAGATTGAATTGAGAATTTTATGGATATCTGAGACTTTAGATAGACATTGCTGAATGATACGACGTAACTTCTGGAGCAGATTGACTTACAGCGTGTTGAATCCCCGTGTTCCATCTGAAAGAATAACTTCCAAGGAGCAGCAAATAGTCTCGATATCGTCAAGCTTGTCGGCGAGACTTTCGAGCTCTTTCGCCGCTGATTTGTAGGCTGCGATGTATTCCTTGACGGCTTTTGCTGTCTGCACTAGCTGCATCGCTAGGGACAGGATTCCAAAACTTAGAGAGGCAGGGTCCATAGTGCGTAAGAATGTTGTTGAGGGTGAAGTACTGAATGTGAGGATGAATGGCAAGTCTTTCGATGTTGGCAGCGAGAGAAATCGGGCTGCGCAGAATGCCTTGGAGGGGCTGTGCAAAGCATCGCGATCTCATTCGATGGGTGTTTTCTCATCGCCAACTTGTCTTGAATTGTGATTCGTCTACTTTCGCACCCTGCATAAGGAGGGGCATGGACAACGGGTAAACCACCTGATCTTGGAGTCTCACCAAAACAATAATTGATTGTATTGATTTAAGAAGCAAGTGTTTACTGTGTATAAATAATAAACCCTCCAAAGTCCGTTTTCATTCCACCCATGCTCCAGGCATTCTTTGCCGTCTGTTTCCATTACAGTTAAACTTTTGACGTTTATACTGCCATTTTCGTTTAAAGCGACGTTCCCTCAAGTCAATAACTCGATGAGCCCATTCTGCGAGTTTAACCTTAACCACCATTGTGTCATCGTCGCCGCCGCCGAAGTTTTTCACCATCCATCGATCAAGAGAAGGCGCAATTGGCCAAAAGTTCATCGCTGGGACTGATGCAGCAATATCTCCTCCATCCTTCCAATGTCGATACCTACCAACATAGGTAGGCCAACGGCCCCATTGCAACGTTTTGTCCGCACCTCGCAAGGCCGGAAACTCAATGAATAGTTCGTACATCAGGTATGAGCTGTCAACGCGCTTAATCCAATACGGAATCATACGTCAGTTGTAATACCCTTGGAGCAGCACTCGTGGGATAATCGTATGTTTTAGACCATAACCAGCCCAGACCTTGGGTTTCATCCCATGTGTCAAAGCAATACTTCACCGCAGTCTCCACATATGTTGACATATTAACCTACGCTTGTTCCAACATGTCGATCCACCAGCATGCGCAATACCAAGCTTCGTCAGCGTCGCCAAAGTTTGAGAGATCAACTCAAGGTTTTCTGTGAACACGTAAATCTGGGAGTTGGAAAAGACATCATACCCTCGCGCAATGACGTCTGCAAGTATGATGACCAGTCATGTAGCTATGCATTAGTTATGTCAAGGGCAGACATACTGCGGAAAGAAAGGCTAATCTCTCCAATAGATATATAATCAAAGTTCTTTTGCCGCTGACCTGTAGGCGTTGACCAGGTTCTTGATAGTAGTTATCGTGTTAACTAGCTGAATAGATAGGGGAATAATTCCAAGGGCCAGCGAAAGAGGTTCCATGGTGAGCAATGCGACGTGGCTGAAGTTGAGGTCGAGGTCGAGGTCGAGGTCGATAAGAAATGAAAATTCTGTTGAGGGGTTATAGCCAGCGAGGTATGTATGACAAGTTTCAGACTGAGATGACAACATTATACAAGATAGCGCAAGGTGCCCCAGTTTCATATGGTGGTTCATCCAGTATATGCAGGCCTTGCCGAGAAATGAATTGACTGGACCTGTGTATCGTCAGGAAGCGAGGTACTACAGTGAACCTCGACTCATGATTGGAAAATCATGTTCTGCCAATTTAGGGAAAAGACATCAAGACATGAGCTTATGATGGAAGCAGGGAAGGGTTGCTACGTGCGCAAAGGTCAGACTCACTATGTTCTAAAGTAATAAATATACGACAAAAACTATCTCGATTATTTTCAAAATGCTTCGCCAACCATTGCCTTGCCAGATTCTTGAGGTAAACGACCCCATAATTCATCTGTGCTTTGATTGTTCCCTGGATAAGCAGACAAACTCTCCACGTCGACCTCTCTCAAAACATGTATGCTATCATTCGTCGGAACCGCTGGTATCGGATTGGTAGCCGCAATAGTTGTGTTGGTCCGAGAATCGCCAGCGTGGATAAAGTCTCTCGTACTCGGCGTAGTTCCTTTGGTATTTCCCTTGTGCATAGACGACAATGGTACAAAAGTGCTCTGATTCTCGGAGTTCTTTGTTGGTCGTGACCGAGTTCCGCTACGGTTTCGGACGAACTCAATTAGTTCGCTAAGAACAGCAAATTCCAGCTTAAGTTTGATCGAGTAGGTGACCAGCTTGATGCCTTGCTCCCAGACATAAAGGTCATGGAACTCTATAGCCAGAAGAGCGATGTCCATTAGGATGATGACGAAGTTGATCGTAAATAGCTTGTATAGCATGCTTCGTGTGTTCCCGAAAGCTGTCTTGAGGATCTCCATTGACTTCCAGATGTACAGGCCTGAGATGATGAGTTCCTGCAGATAAAAGATGGACATCGAGATTTTTTCCGCGATGTTGAAGACATTGTTGAAGCCGCGTCTGTTATCGCTTGGGCTGTACTCTGATCCGAACAGAAGTACAGTCATCGTCGAATGCTAAGCCGTGGTCAGCTTGGGACTTTGGTACTCGAGGGAATGACTTACCCAAACGAGACCGTTGATAATGATCATGATGAGAACGGCTCGTAGAATCTTGACATCGGTAACAATTAGGTGAAGTCGCGAGTACAAAACAAATGATTGGCCACTGATGACAAGGACCCAGCCGACAGTCTCAATGATCATGCCAACGTAATCGTGCGTAAGGTCAAAGTAGACAATGAGCCATCCCAGACAGTATGGAATAATGCCGAATGATGCAATGAGAATACTCCAGAAGTAAAGTCCCGATCGTCTTTTGAAAGTCAGAGAGATGAGGGTGAGTAGTTCGATGGCATTGTAAAGTGATAACGTCGAGGCAACCTTGGTCAAGTGTCAGTACATACCACTGCCGAGAGGGGCATCCAAGTACAACTTACAACGACAAAGACATCTCTACCAATGTAGACTGTTTCATCGATGGTTGAGTAGTGAGCATCCCATTTATCACGATGGGGTAACATCATTGTGTTCAGTTGCGAGGAACCTGGGCAGTCATGAATGTAAAATATCTTGGTAGAAGAGCATGCTTAGAAGAGTAAAGGCAGCTTGGCACATAAATGAGCTTAGGATTCCATGCTTATCTGGGCATCTGTCAAAGCGTCATAACGGATAATGCCAGGGGTCCAAGGCCCAGAAGCTTGATACACCAAAGAACGGTCTCGATTGGTACACGCTATAGCTTAATTGTAGTAGGAGTTACCCTGTTTTGACGCCAAATCCATGATATAGCTCCTCCAGCATATGCCGATAAAAGTCAAAGAAGATCGTGGCTTGTAGAGAGCGCATATGGCCCAATAGGTAACGCCATAGCATTCCAAGCATCCCGTGCGCCCGCTATTAATCGGAGGAGCTGATTCAGAGCTGATCTCGAACTTCGGTCAAAGACATAATCACATATTATTTGATAGATTCTTATGCTACTAGCAAGCTCGTCTCCTGTCGGCGGCTAGTAGTTAGATCTAGACCCCTCACCAGTTGGGTGACGATGGCCTTCATGTTGTCTCGCTTGAGACTCAATGGCTTCAATGATCTCATAGTAACACTCTCTCGTGCCAAGAGTCGACAGTCTCCATCCCGTAGACAAGAATGGAATAAGATGATGATGATCCAATTCCTATCATCGAACGGCTGTAACCCAAAGGATTTTAGCATGCTTGGTGTGATGGATGCGAGACATCCCGAGCATCTAAGACAAAAGCAGCTTACACCCTTGGCCAATGGAGAAGATCGGTGGCTTGCGATTAAGCTTCTGTTTATGGTTGTCTACGCCGTTTTCGACCTGTACCTGCATTAAAGCTTAGTGGCCTGCCCAAGAAAAGCCCGGCCCAGAACCGCGTCATGGCTTTGAAAGAACGGGAGAAATGGTAGTACTTGATTCTGTGATCGAGATTAAAATGCACTCAAAGCAGAAAGAGGCCTCAGGGAGCAAAAAGAAAGTTAGGACCTCTATCCTAGGTGATTAAAAGATTTAGTAAATTTAGTGTAGACTCAGAAAATCTCTAGATTAGTTATTTTTGTCATTTGGGATGAAGGTCCTAACTCCTCAGCTTTCCAGCCTCCTTCAGGGAGGCCAAGATGAATGGCACTTAGGTGAGAGAGAATACCAAGATGTCACTAACCATTGACCTAAAAGAAGCTACCCTGCAGGAGTAAGCGGCTGAGACAAGCCTGTGTTAATTATCCCGTCTTACTGGTAGAGCAACTAACCCGAAGAAGAATTGTCCAAGACTCATAAGACACTTCAAAAGTAGTAATGACCGATCCAAAACTCAAGAGTCAATCTTTACAAAGGACCCTATTCCAGCAAGAATCTGCACCAATGGCCCCTGCTTAACAATCGACCCAATACCAATTCTCGCCCTGGTCCTCACATGATTTTTTGAACTTGTTGATGTCCTCTCCAAATGTATCGCAAAACCATTCCGCCCGGTGATTGCAATAGCAGTAACCATTTCCCAGACTACTGCAGATTTTCGTAGTCACTGCCTGCTCTTCGGCGGTAGACTTGTCAGGGTTTTTGCAACGATACGTATTGTCGCCGGACGATGATGCCACGGGAGCAAGGAGAACGAGAAGTGAGAGGAATTGCATGGCTATGGGCAGATCACGGCGCTTGGTTGGCTGTCATAGGCAGAATCTCTCCGATGACTATAAGATAAGGTGCGATGCTGAAGAACTGTGTGCTTAAGACCATCTAGTGGGATAAGTTGTGATATTTATACATGGGCCCTCTGTTCCCTTTGCTGGATCAAGGTAAGTCTATGCCGTTATTTCTTGGATTAGCCTAGTGGTATCATTGTCTCTTTGAACCACGAGATTATTAAAGGAGTTCGGATGAAGAAGAAATTAGATGTCTATTGTTTACGCGTCATCAGCCGCCAATCCCGTTCTTGATGACTTGTATCGAATTACATGTCTAAAGCCAAATTAGCGACCTGGCCTGAGACAAGAAGAGCTCTTCGGTTTTGAAACCTTCTCTAGTACATGGCGGTCGCCCGTCATTGTCTCATGTGATGATGAAGCTGAGAACGCATAAAATTCATGTCTTATTCTAGCTAGATGTCAAGCCATACCGGCCAAAAGCGACCGCGTCTGTCTTAGTATATAACGAATTCTTGTTCAACAGGGTTCGTTTGGAGGAATTCCCCCTGCATAATTCCATCCATATACGCATCTCCTACGAAGGTGAAACCTCCCTCACAGCGCGAACGAAGCACAATAGGCGAATGAACGCCTAAAAGAAGTGTTACAGTATCTCCAGCCTGCACAGATTTGTGACCCAAACCTAGCATTCCCTGCTGTGTTTTAAACAGATTTCTTCCACGTTTGCTGACGAAAACATATTCTTTGATTTGTTTGATCGCGTTGGAAAGCTTTTCCGTCACATTCCAGGTCAGTGAAGCTGGTACTGGTAGCGGTAGGAGGTCCAGATAGTCTATTTGTGATGTGGTTAGTTCTTCCAGACTAATTGCCTGTTGCCGCATTAAAGTGCGGATGAATGACCTGACTTCCTGATCAGTATCTTGTGAAACAGGTGCATAACAATATTCCAGGGTTCGCCAAACGTAGTCCTCACCAGGTCCAGAGTCGTGGGGCAAATTCGCAAATTCGCCAATCGATGATATTCGCCGTACCTTCTCTTTTTCCCTGCGAATAACTGATCGCCACTCGGCGTTCCCGCTTGAAGGTCAGGCTCTTGAACAAGGCTGACGAAAAAGGCAACAAATTCTGGCCCAGCACTAATGAGCTCACTGTCTTCGGCTTTCAGCTTCAAAATATATTGTTGGTTGAAAAGCTTCCGAAGAAAAAAGTCGGTATCACCATCATTTTGATCGAGTCCAATCAGTTCTGCTTATGATCTGATGCGAGCACAAAAGCCTGATATAGGTTTTTGCGAATTCGAAATAGGACTCTATTAACGAGGATGTACTCTTCTTCAGATGTATCACCCTAGACATATGAGAGTGCTGAGTAGGTGCCATCTTCGATAAACCCATGGCGGAGCTCGAGAGATAGGTGGGTGTCATAAGATGAAGCCTGAAGCACACGGACGAGCCTGGTTTGGAGTTGTCGCGTCGTGAATGTCTGTATATGGCCATGCCTTCAATCATAAAATCTGTTGTAGCAGAGGATATGAGAGACGAGTCAGTTGTTTCGCAATTGTGTTTTATGTACCCATACAATAGCTCTGGAGTAGATTCTAAAAATACTCCATATGAGGTTCATGTTGTTGGGGTGGTTATTTGTCCCTGTGTCTACAAGGTCGATTGATGAAGATGTGGAGTAGTGACATACATCAAGTGGCCGGTCATGGGAGCCAACCAATATTCATGACTACGATAGGTGGACAGACAAGACACGTCCTACCTCCAGAAATCAAAGGTATGGAACTCATGAACATTGACTCTCTCTAGGAACTGTCTTCCTAATCGTCAAGAGGAGTCGACCATCCGTTGGCAGCATCATGCTCCTCAGGCTCCGTCGTACCGCGTAACGTCTTGTACCTCTTCATCTGCTGTGACTGCTCTGACTCCTCACCCTTCAAAATCCTCGTAATTCGCTCACCAATCTCCTGCCCTTCAAAGTAAGCGCCCTGCAAATACCCGAAGAACTCGGCTGAGTTCGCTTCACCAGCGAACCACAAGCGGTCCACGTTTGCACGGAGGTTCTGGTGTTTCTCCAGCGTCATACCAACGGGCCAATTGCTGTACGATCCGTACGACCACCTATTTCTATTTGTTAGCAAACATCGCAGCGTGGGGGACGGCGTGACTCACTCTTCCATACTCCAGCGGGGGTACATGAATGCAGTGGGCTCGGGAATGTGCTTATCGGGGAACATAGAGCGTAGCACCTCCATGATTTCCTTCTTGGTCTTTTCATCCGATTGTTGCTCAACTTCGTAAGCCTGTTGTTGCACAACTGTGCCAAACAGGATGTTCGATCCTGGAAGGAAGCCTGGTGTGCTCAGTGACTGAAACAATGGGTAGTAGCCGCGTTGCTCTGGGTCAGCGTAAAGGAAGTACTGTGTGTCCTCAGGCCAAAACGTCTCGTTGAACTGCATGAAGATCTTGGTGTAGGTTCCCATCTGGAACTGTTCAATGGCTTGTCTCTTCCAGCGGGGAAGCGTAGGCTTGAAATCAACGGCGTTGTTCTGAAGGACGCCGACGGAGAAAGTGCAGATGGCGTAATCTGCTTCGACGCACCCGTCGTTGGTATCGATTTTGACTCCCTTAGTGGTGTACTCAATATTTTTAACTGTCGTCTTCAGACGAAGCCTTGGGTCATTCTTCTTGAGAAACTCATTCGCTTCTCCAACGAGCCAAGCATTATAGCCTCGTTGATCAATGACAAGGTTCGTCTCATCACTGAAATGCTTGAAGGTAGCATTGTTTCCAGCGACACCATACACGAACCCGCTTTCCTCTGGAGAATACGCTGTCTCAAAGTCCCAGCCCCACCAGTCAGCAGCAGCCATCTTCATGTCCCTCTTTGGTTTCCAGCCTGCCAGACTAAGACCAGCGCGAGTTGATGTATCTTGAAGATTCTCGGTGAAGATATAACCAGCTTCCTGCGAAGCAATCTCAAACTTCTCGTCAAAGAGGTCAATCAGCTCAGTATAATCGGAAGCTCCATTCTCATCGTAGGTGATGATTGCACTGTCATTAGAATACGTATTCTTCACTTTGTGCTTCTGAGCGAGGCGCCAAATTGGGTTAATCTCGCCCGAAGGATTCTGAAGACCTTCGATCCAGTTCGCACCGAGCTCGACAGTCAGAGGCTTGCCATCGGAGGATTTTCCGAAAGTGGTATGTTTCATGCGGCCTCCGACGTAGTCATTGTGCTCGAGGATGATGAAGTCGTGGATGGAAGCATTGTGTAATGTTTGTGCGGCAGTAATGCCAGCTACGCCAGCGCCCAGAATTGCAACCTTGGTTTTGGTGCAGGTTTCTTTGCGTGGTATCGATGCTGCCTCACTTGAACCTAGTAGAAGGCCGAGGGATATTGAGAGGAGTTGAGAAGTTGAGTGTCGCATCTTGAAAGTCACGATAACTCGATATGACCAAGGAAGGTGGGAAGGATGAGAGTCTGCAGAAGAATAACATGCATGATTTTGAGGACTTCGGTGAACTACTTATGCTTCTCGACTTCATACTAGACGATCCTCCTGTTGATCCCGACCTCTATCTCCTAGGTGCAATCAATTCGACTATCTTCACCTCCTTCCATTCTCGTCACAACTATGTTCCATGTCCTTGTCGTAGATAGAGCTGACTTCTGATAGAGCGAGGCTACACTATCTTATCAGCGTGCCCAATTTCATTCCTTTTATGGCATATACATTGCAATTCTTGACTCTGGTGCCAATTACCCCGACATTTCGTAGATCACGCTTACCGAGTTGGGCGAATAGATTGCAGTTATCCAACTCCCTATCCTCATTTTGTTCAAGCTCTGAACAAGCATCTATCAAGATAATTTCCCCGCTCTGTCAAGATAATGGTTGCAAGAAGCGTTGCTGATCGAGGGATTTTCCTCGGCTGTTGAGCCCGTTTGAGCAGGACGATGGAGACGGTCTCGACTGTTACATTGAGCTGTGACCGCTGCGACGAATGAACGCATCGTTTTACTTCCCCGCGTTTTAATTACATGGCATCGTCGCGTGGTAGACTTATCCAGATCCATGACAAGTGCCGACGTTGGTGGATGCTTGTGCAGATAAGAGCGGGTTAGACGATGAGAATAACATCCGAGACAGCCGAACGGTTGCATTCAGAAGCCAAGAACTGCACGTGTTGGGTTCAATGTCCAACCCACTTCCCGTTGGCTAATTATTTTGGTAACTCGATGTAACATTCTTCCTTTCATTCGAAAACAATCAAGCCCCTTCATTCTAGTTTCTTATTCACATGAATTTCTTCCTTATTCCGGTTGCGGTTCGGAAGCGGGTCAGCACCTTTTGTCACATCGGAGTGCTTACAACGCGTTCTGTGTCTGGAAGGCTCATCAGCCACGACGCATCATTTCGCTCCGAAGCATCATGGAGGTATTGCAATTGACTATGCTTCAATAGGCGGGATCTGAGGAACCTAAGCGAGTCTAATCGAGTCGCTGGGTTCCTGTTGGATACTCCCCTAGCAAAAACTCCACCATGATCGTCTAACATCCACTCCAGCTCGGATATATCACAAACTGGTGGAACTCCATGCGATGGCCATCGGAAGTTACATGTTTCAGTTCAATTTTTTGCTATACACAACAATGAGGTGCTGTCACTATAAAAGGGTCGCAAAAGCACAACCATTGGCTTTGGATGACACCATCAAGCACCCTCCTCATCCGTCATCATTCCAACCAATCTGGCAAGATGGCTCCCCTCCACTTAGGTGCACTTGTCTACGACTATCAAGCTATAGATGTCTTGGGCCCAACAGACCTCCTCAACTCTGCCACCAAGTCATACATCCAAACCCTATCTGGCCATTTGAAGGTCGACCAAGACACAATCTCTCGCGCCCCAGAGTTCGTCTTTCATCACATCGGCATCACTCGCGAAACCTTTGTTCTTGAAACAAGTAATATTCCGATTGTCCCGACTACAACCGTGGATGAATGCCCCGAACTTGACATCCTTCTCCTCGGGGGTCCGGATCCCATGAACTTTGAGCTTCATCCCAAGTACGCCGAGTTCATCCAAAAGCACGTCGCAGCTGGAAAGCTTCTCTTCACCACTTGCACTGGAGCCAGCGTGGCTGCGGCAGCGGGTGTACTTGACGGCAAGAATGCGACAGTCAACCACGGTGCTATTCAGCCTCTCAGACAGAAATTTCCGAACGTCAAGTGGACTGATGAGAAGAAATGGATTGTCGAAGGAAACATTTGGACTGCGGGCGGTGCAGTTGCCGGAATGGACATGTTTGCGCATTGGATCAAGGAGAACTTTGGAATGGATATCATGGTTTTGGCTGCCTCGATGTTGGATTATGAGCCGAGGGACGTTGATGGTATTTTGAACGTCATTCCGAAGAGGTATGATGAAAATGGCAAGCAGTTGCAAACTCATGTTTTCGAATAGAAAATGATATCAGTGCCGGTCAAGACCATCCTAAACGGCATTAGTCGAGATACCAGGGCAGGCCAAATCATCAAAGGGAGGGTTGAACCAGTGAAATCTTGTCCATTGCATATTAGGTCATTTCATGACAGGGTATATAACATATCTAAATCAAATCCCATCTCCTCAATCATCATTTTCTGGCATCCGACTCCTCAACCTTAAACTCAACCTCCTTCGTAATCCCCGGCATCGAAGGGATAATCTCATCCGAACTAGCCTCGCCACCTCCTCCATGAATGTAAACATTCCGATCATTCACACTTCCAAGCCCAGTCGTTGATCTGATAGACCTTCCGTTACTTCTCTTCCAGTTTGATCCGTTTCCGTCGGCGAGCATGATACTTCCGGGTTCGGGACCGCCCTTGTATTTCGAGCTCACATTGTTGGATGAGAGGAGCGAGCCGAAGATAGGTTTGAGCTTTTGGCGCATCCATCCCCATGTGCTGGGGAGATTAGCTGTTACGACAGCGACGAAAGATTCTCGGACGGCCCATGAAGCACCTTCCTCAGGTCCTGTTTTGGGGTTCTGGGGACGTCAGTGAACTCCTCACGACACTCTGGTGATGGAAAGTCACATACCTTGAGGATGAGGATACATCGTAGTAAGCCAGCGACCATCACAAATACGGCGCCAGAGAAAAGCACAAGCAATCCGTACTTCTTCACCTTGGGAATGCGAGCACCCCAAAGCATCGGAATGGGGATAGCGAGCAAGTAAACGTCAGTTATGATGTTGAGGCTGACGATGATGAAGATGTAGAGCTTGGATAACGCGGGGTGGCAGAAGTCTACAGGATATTAGTATTTTGCCTCTCAAGTCCAGTTGTGCCTCGACGTACTGCCTGGGTTGGGGTAGATCTGCCAAAAGCGGTTAAATGGTTGGCAGCTGAAGAGAATACAGCATACAATGGCGATGTATGTCGAGGCAATGAAGCCAAAGCCGATGTAGATTCGAGTTTTGTATCCTGTGAGACCAGCCTGGAGTCGTCAGTCCTGTCATTCATCGGTTATTGATGTTGTGTTGAGCTTACCGTGAGTCGGAAGTAGAAAGCACAGAGCGCACTCTTGATGACCCAGAGCACTGTTGCGTACATGATCCAACCAGCGATCTGGATCTTTGAACCGCCAACCCTGTCAAACTTAATCACCCACGTCTCCTGCAGGGCCAAGCAACCTACCTCCATCCATATTCTTCACTGTTCGGTGACAGAGCCTTGCGCTCCTCATCCGTCATCCCACTGTTGGTCAACCCATGAAACTTTGCTCCAACAGTATACGCAAGCGCCGTCTCGATCGTGTACGGAATAATCGCCACCAGCATCAGATAATCATCGGCCTCAAAGTTCCTCACGCCGACTTGTCGTATCCTCGCAAACGTCCGTAGGCCGATGACCAAAATGCCAATAGAGAGCAGTGTAAACGCCTCAGCGGCGAAGGAGGTAGCACTACCCATGGCTGCAGAAACAAAAAGCGATCCGAAAAACCAACGCATGCATAGGGGTCACGACCCAAGGGGAGGGGAAGCCTTTAAAGCCAAGTTAATGCCTGGAAAGCACGTAGCCACTTGCATGGATCAAGTACGTTTCTCCGAGGGTCCATCGCCAATCACAACTCTATCTTGCAGCATCGTTCCGGTGATAAGAGGCCCAGGCACAGATCCGCGCCCAGGAGAGGATGTCATGAGAATTAGAGACGGATGAGGCTTGCAGTAGTATTCTGCGCTAGAAGACGATCGACATTCGCCAAGGATTTGGTGTAGAAATCGGCCTCTCAGCTGCCGACTCGAGTCATTTCTTCACTGAAGATCACTTGAGAAGTCTTAATAAAACCTGAAAATCAGGATGATCACATTGCGTCAAAACGTGGCAACGAACCGTGCGTGTCATATTGCGCCTGAAGCTTCTTCGCTGAGAAGAGGAATGTTCATCGTTCATGACGATGTTGAACCGTAGTCTCGGGAGGAGGGTCCCGGTTCCCGAAAGGCCAATCAGCGACGATCAGTGTCAGCTCTATTCAATCGACTCAGCATCTACAGAGTCAGAAGGAAAGGGTTCATGATTGACTTGCCTTGTTGAGACAATGTAACCGGGTTTACCAAACTCAAAAGCCTCTCCTTTCTTTGTTCATGATCTCCGGATTTGCGAAGACCCGCGCCCATTTCAGGGGCTACCGAGTCCCCGGATATCCTCCTTGCAGCTCCCCGTGCCCCACCTTCCGAAGGCTACAGGGATTGATCGGAATCAGAGGAAAGGGTTCTGCGCCGCAGTTTGCTCAGGAGAAGTGCTCTTCATGTGAATTAATGATGTCTCAGAACGCATGAGTCGTGAATTAACACGTCAAAGGTCCTTTTGCTGAGTCTGATTGCAAAGATTCTTGATAACAGTCAATGCGGCAGATCGACCGCAGTTGAAAAGCGTTCCGCTACAGTGCCCCCACTGACTTCTTTAGCGTTCGTCATCGTTTCCATCTGGACTCCGTAGGGCGGACTACGATGATGGCTACGCTGGAAAAAGGTCGTGATTGCAGATCATAGAACTGTGAACTGACAGTTTTGGACTTTACGGCTGCTTTATTATAATTATCTAAGTTAATTACGGGAAATTACAGCCTTACGGGGCGAACGTTTGCTCCTGTTGAGATGACGGGAAGCTATTAGTGGAATCGGAACGCTGGTCGGAAACCCAAATTGGTATAGGGTGGCGGTCTCGCATCCAAGACATCCACGCCCAACAAGACCAGTTCTTTGTTCTCTCAATGTGTATTTGCATCTCATTCCCGAAATAAATGTGAAAATGTTTCAAATAGATTTTTCAAGGAATTGAGCACTAATCAGCACATCAGTCTGGACAATCTTGTGATTGAAGCCTTATTGGCATCATTCGAAGGTTCATATGCAACAGGTCCAAAGACATTCGATTGAATCTCTGGAACCAATTTAACATGATGGGATCGAATTTATTTGAGCCGGCGAAGAAAATAATAGCTCAAGTCTCCGAGATCTTTCAGGCACCCAAGACTTACCATCATCTATACCTAGTCTGAAGACAAGATGGTATATTCATTATCAGATGCTGCCTATTGTTATAGTGGGTAGTCAATCACTGTAATCTCAGTGAATCACACACGCTCCGCTTAAACCGTCTTTGCTCAAGCATCGCCATCTCAACACTTCGTCATAAAAACACCACAGATTCATGAGCTTCTTTACGGTCGCATTCAGACGACCACCCTCTCAATTTTATATCTTCATACTATGCTCATTTCATACTGCAAGGACCACTTCCCTTACAATAAATGCGCATATCTCCTCGAGCTTTATCCATGGCCTCATGTTCCTCATCTCGAGCTCCGAAGCGAGCAACCAGCACCAGCTCTCAGTGCAGTCCCGAATCCACATCTGCGAATAATGGGATCCTCAAAACTTTCTTGAGTAAGTCAGATGTCAAAAATTATGGACTGCTCACGTCCAAGTTTCATCGCCTCGTCGGTCAATATCCCGGCGCTTGGCTCCGTGGTGTAAACGCGGAGTCCCGGGTGCTTGATACCCTTGAGAGTTTGTACAATCTTGTCTTTAACGCCACTTGCAATATGCATGATCCAGCTCAGCGGAAACAAAAGTTCGATGAAATCAAGCATCACTTGACTGGCCGCGCGCGCACAGGCGCCGGGCCGACTGTAGGTATACCGAGCCTCCGTCCTGAACATGTTAAAAGGGCGCACTATTACTTCCCACCTGCTCATAAAGGCCACGCGAATAAGAGCACTGTTGAGGAAAGTGGCAACTCGGGGGCAGAGTCCTCTGCTCCTTCATCTCAAGGACTCCGGCCGAATCCTATGACCCGCAAACGTCCTGCAGCCGAGCCTCTTCTTCAGGCTTCCTCCAAGCAGCCCCGCCATCAGCAGATGGCTGCTTCAGATATAACAGGCGATAGCACTCAGGTACGTCAATTCTTTATTCAAACTTATAATACTAACCCCTACAGTGTCACCCAACTAAACACAGCCTGAGTTCCGAATTTGACCAATACCACGATCGTGTGGCTGGCAGCTACCAAAAAATGATTCACACGCTTCATACTCTCGCATCAATCACCAAAGACAGGTTAGTGGGCGAACAGGTCGATTTAGACAGCCTCAAAAGTCAGATGCGCGACGTGACCGTCGTTACCGAGTCCGTTACCAAGCTCAAAGACTCGATATCCACCATCAAGGCCGATATGGCAGCTCATGCAGTGAGCTAGGAGAAAGTGCAGAGCGCCAAAATTGACATCGAAGCCGTGAGCCCTGAAGCTTGGTTAACTGCATTAAATGACCACGAAAAGTCCGAATTGATTACGTCTAGCAACCTGGAGGGAGCAGGCCAAGAACTTGATGCCGCACAGGCGTACCTCCACCAGCTAACCAAGAAAAACGAGAAAACTCAAGCGGCCATTTCCATCGCGACTGAGAAGGTTGAACGTCTTAAAGCCCAACTGGGTGAGTATACCGAGTACATTGTCTTCATCGGACACATGAGCCGGCTTTGCGAGGCAGGGCCAAAGGGGCTGAAGAGCGTGGTTGATGCTTTGAGCGAGCGAGGAGCTGAGTTTGAGATGTTGATTGGTGAGGGTATAAGTGGTGGACAGGTCAGCGCTGATAGGTGGAAGTGGAAGCCGACAAGAGATGCAGGCTTCAGAGCGAGTGGGCATGGGAAGTAGCTGAAGGGAAGTCTTATCGCAGATCATGAATGACTTTTCGGTGGGCATTCGCAAGGAGTAGAGCAGTTCCTGTGTATACAACAATTGCTTAGACAATCTTGCGATTGAAGCTTCATTGACGTCATCACGGGGATTCAAATACATAAACAACAGAGTCATTGAAAAAGCAAGATCTTTTGACG
Organism: Fusarium oxysporum f. sp. lycopersici 4287; assembly: GCF_000149955.1. Taxonomy (NCBI): domain Eukaryota; kingdom Fungi; phylum Ascomycota; class Sordariomycetes; order Hypocreales; family Nectriaceae; genus Fusarium; species Fusarium oxysporum. The sequence goes on from NC_030998.1 coordinate 872,945, forward strand.
TATCGAATGTTCATGTGCAACAAATTACCTCCTCAATCTATGTACATCCAAGCATATTAAACAAATAAGCTAAGTCCTTTTTCGCGGACGATCAAGAAGTTTCAAAAAACCAAACAAGTCAAGTCATCCATTTTACCTTATCCATCGATATCCCAGTCATAAACGCATAACTTCATAAGCAACCTTTGTCTAGTCAGTTGCTCTTGTTGAACAAGCTCATCCGCAGCATGCCCCCCTTCTTAGGCTTCTGATGAAAAGAGCTCTGCGCGCTGACGGGTCGATGATCGAAACTGTCAATGCTATCCATGCGCTGAACGGGCTGACGGACTGCGGGTGGTGGGGGCTGCTGCATGAGTTCCCCGCGGAGAGCTTTGCCGACATCTGCATGCTGACGCTCATACTCGTCATGCTTGGACTTGGCTTCGATGAAGCGGTCTTCGGCTTGGCGACGTCGTTCTTGAAGAGCGCGGATTTCATCGTCGAGTTGGTTCATTTGAGCTTGAGCTTCGTGCATGAGATGATCATACTCGTGAATCTTCTGCTCAAGAGGTAGAAGAACGCTCTTTTGGATGGAGGGGCTGTTGAGACGGTTGATGTCGTTGCCGGGAACTGCTAGTCGGTCTGGTGAAGGTGCGCGACGCTGCTGATGCTGGTCTGAGGCCATGGATTGAGAAACACGGCTCTGCTGGGTGTTTGGGCCATTTCTGGGTGGTGACTCGCCATGAGGTCGGGGTTCAGACTCTGAAGCGCGGCGCGATTGGCGTCTGTACCGACCACCTTCTCTAGGACCATTGGGCTGCTGCTGCTGAGGACCTCCGTCCATTCCGCCAGGATAAGTAGGAGGCATTGGTTGCTGAGGACCTCTGGGAGCGTTGTTGTTTGGACCTGGACCAGGAGGTTGTCTACGCTGCCCGGCATTACGAGGGACCTGACCAACCGGAACAACACGCTAAAAGCAAAAGGTTAATTGCGAGGTTCTGGCGCGGAGAAAAGATGTTGCAGAAAAAACAGTGTTTTCTAGCGCGGGTTGAAAAAAACTCACCTGTTGCTGCTGCTGTGCTTGTGCGAGCATGGCGTCCTGCAATGCCACGTCAGAGGTAGGTGAGCGCATGTCGAATTCTTCACTCTGAGGGCGAAAATCATCGAGTTGCTCGGGCGATTGAGTACGTCTGTATCTCGGACTCTGGCCATTTCGCGCAGCGCGAGCTGCCTCGCGGGCGTCACGAGCAGTGCGAGGCTCAAAGCCCGGATCTTCGAGGTTGTATCTTGGCTGGTGAGGAGCCGCCATTGTAGCCATGTTGCGGTGGGGGGCGGTGAGAGAACACAAAAAAAAAGATAGAGTAGAATGAGAATGTCTTACGAACAAGACATGAAAATAGCGGGTAGAGAGTGAAAGGAATGAGAATCTACAGCGACAATGTCAGGAACTGATTCATGTTTTAGTGAGGGTCTGGAAAGGCGATGGCTGGAAATGGCGAGGTTGGTGGTTTGGCTTGGGTTTGGCACAGCCAAGTCGCCAGATTAATTTCTTGAGGTTGGGGAGTTTTCTTAGCTTCAGGGGTTGAGTGACCCACTGAAGGCACAACACCAGCCACTAAAACTGCAGCTGCGCAGAACAGTCAAGAGAGTGTCGTTCTATTTTTACGAAGAAACATGCAGCAACACGCATCGCTTCGTATCTATTGATCGAATACACGTTGAAATCGCCTGCAATTGAGTGTTTATCTGTACTCGTTATTGATCCACGTGCTGAGACAGCGGCTAGATGCATCCCTTGGCTCCCAGGGATTGTCATGCAGGGCATCGGGCGTTTATCTGATGGCTGGGTCTCAAAAACCCGGTTATTGCCAGATTAACGGGCGTCTATCACTTCGTTAAAGCAAGGAATTCAAGATGAAACGCTTCAATGACTTGCTTTAGTGTTTTGCTATTTGTTAAACGAATCTAGTCTAGCCGTTAGGTTTTGGTCTTGGGTGTCTTGGCTGGTGATGCATGCAATTGAGGTTACACGTCAATGTTACACAGTGTTATCTGTACGCGCGTCGAGACAGCAACGATCAGTTCTCAACCTTCATACGGGGTACTCCGTATTAAGTATTGTTCTTGGTGTATTTTGAGAAGGTTGGTTCACAATATGTCGCATTTGGTTGAGACAGTCTATGCTTTGCGACCGTTGTACGGAGTAGGAGTGTTGATGACTTGCCGTTCGTTAGCTGTAGACTCTTATCGCGTCATGGTCATGGTGCGACCGCAAAATTTTCCGCGTCAGAAGCCAAGCGGCCCGTCCCATCACATCCAAGCCCAATCTCACCGCCATCGATTACCTTGACTCAGATCTCAAACACAGCCCAACGTTCGTCGCATACAGGGTAAATGCCTGCCAATGCTCAGCCTAATTGACAGCGACACCTCACGTCATTCAAGCGCAGCGAAATGACCCAAGATACGACCGTGCCAAAATTGGTCACTGTCATAATAACAACTTCGCCAACTCCATCCGCGCCATCGACGGAGCTTGTCTCGGCGGTTATCAAATCATTTGAAGAGCATTGTCATGCTTTAACATTATGTAATGTTATTGTTGTTTTCGACACTTTTGACCAGATAGTTCCGACAGCGCGATTGAAGAAAGGACAAGTCACGCCTCAGCAAGCAGCAGATTTTGACGAATACAAGAAGAATGTCAAGGAACTGATACTCACAAAATATCGCCATGTCGGTGCTAAGTTCACCCAACGGCGTGCTACGGCGGAGTACGGTAGTCCCAACCCCCAGAACACCGTTGAGTACACGATATTGCAAACCAGCGACAAGAAAGTCACCTTTATAGAGCCGTCAAGACGACTAGGATTCGGTCTTGCAGTCAGATCAGCCTTGGAGGTAACTCAAACTCCTTTCGTCTGGGTGCAGCAACATGACTGGGCTTTGGTTGCAGACATCCCCATGGAACCCCTTGTACAAATCATGAAAGCATACGATTCGCACCCAGAAACTCCCATCAAGTATATATGCTTAGCTGCTATTCGTGTGCTCTCACATGCCATATCCGAACAACATCCGGTCCTGCGAGAGCTATCATCATCTCTTACACAAAGATACGAAGATCCGACACATCCTGGTGTCAAGATACCCTTGACACCGATTTACTTCTGGCATGATAAACCCCATCTTGCATCAACGGCACATTACCTCGAAAGGGTGTTTCCCTCACGGTTGGCTATGCTGCGAGGAGACTTTATTGAGGACAAGATCGGACAAAGAGCTCGCGCTCAGATGAAGGAAGGCCTCGTAAGTGAACTTGCCACATGGATATAGGCGGAACTTGCTGCCATGCGGAAAGCAATTGCTGATGTCAAGCAGTTCACGAAATGGGCTACTTGGCTTTACTACCCTGATGACGGGAAACAGCTATGTCTGAAACACCTTCAAGGGAGGACTTGGGCGGGTGCTGAACGACAAGCTGATAGGGCTGCTATGTGGAGAGAAAGGAATGAGGCTGAACGGGCAGCTCAAGACGACGGCTGATCTGGGAGAGATCAACAAGATACCCTGATTGATAGACAAAGCCCGTGATTTATGATGTCACAGCAACTGAGTTACGATAGGAAGCATAAACTGCCGAGCGAGTTTATGCAAGGTATCCCAACCCTGGACCATAATGGTGATGTCGGATGGCTTGTCCGATCTAGCATTCGGATGCCCTGACCCTAATCGGCTTTCCCCGCATGACGCTTGACTCGCGCAGCGGTTAAAGAAACTTCCAAAAATGAACCTCTTTCATTACAGGATCAGGACATTCTTAACTAAGTAGACGGCGCGTGCCGCATTCAATTGCCGATGGATCTATGCGGGGTGAAAACCCCTCACCTCGAGCCGATCACCGTTCTCCATGATCGGTGAATCATCATGGCGACTTGGCGATCTGGAGAAAAAGAAGGATAAAAAGAGTTTATAAATGCGTAGAAGGTCCAGTATGAATCGGCTGTGATAGACAGTCTAAGGACAATTCAATTGACACAATGAGACTCTTGACTCCCCTCATCATCGCCTCCAATGCCATCCTGGCAGCGTCCCAACTCATGGGAACGCCGTCCTACGAGTATCTCTATACCGTCAACGCGACCCTCGGCGAACGTTGGCCGATTGGCGACTACGGTCAAGGTAGCCGCGTTGTGATTCCCATCACCGGCGGAACCTTCAAGGGACCCAAACTTTCGGGAACGGTCACTAACCTTGGTGCCGACTGGGGTCTCACCGACACTAAGGGCGTTTTCTTCCCCGATACCCGATACAACCTCAGAACTCATGATGGAGTTGATATTTATATCCAAACATCTGGTCCGACGCAGCCTGATGGAAGGACGTTGTTGAGGGGCGTTTTTCAGGCGGCGCACCCGGATTATGAGTGGTTGAATTATGTCCTTGCCGTTGGTGTTTTGCAGAGGCCACCTGCTGAGAGCAAGGGCAAGTATGTTGTTATTGACATGTGGGCAGTAAGTAGTCCTTTTTGATACTTGGAGATAAAGATGCTGATCTGGAATTAGATGGTGTTGCCGGACTGTAACGGAAATTGCTAGGGCGAGGCCGACGGTGATATGGCCAGGATGGACATTAACTCTCTATGGATGGACATGGCGTGATTTGATACACCCTGGTAGAATGTCACCGCCGTGATAATTCCGATATGAAAAAGTCAAAAAGGTACTCCGTACTACAAAGTTCAGATGATCGAACTAGCTGTGGATCTGGGGTATTCCCATCGTTAATGGGAATACGAATGTACGGAAACGGCGATAAAGTTCACAGGGGTTGTACATAAGAATTAAATTTACAACTTCACTTCTTGACTCAACTTCTGAAGAACTCGTGAGGCTGCAAGAACACATATCAGCCACTTTTCTTGGAGTAGCGATAATGAAATAGATCTACAGGGATGCAAGTGCCGTGTTCCGTATGCTCACAACTCAACCGTCATAAAACAAAAAGGATGTTGCATTGGGAACCTTTTTGACGCGCAATGATTCGGGTTGTTATCCGGTTCCTGAACAGATGAACAATGGTTCTTACTGGCGACAATTATCGATCGGCTAAGCAGGGGTTGTATGGTGGTCGGTGCTAGGAGAGACCGTGAGACTAGGCCTGGATTTCAACAGTTACAGTTGAAGACACCGGAAATCACCCTCTTGGCGATTCTTGGATCGTCAAACTTCGAACGCCGACGGTAGTAATTATCTCATAAATTCACATATGAACACGCAAGATTAAATTTAACAATGGCCTCATTCCAAGAAGTCTGCAGCGCCCCTAATAACAGAACCCATAATGACACTAGTCTCCATCTCAAGTAGATTATCCGGACCGATATCTCTGCCCGTCCTCACAACGACTGACTCGCAAACTCCTCCCCAATCCATCTACCCCGTTCATGCACCCCGGATCTAGTTCCCAACCAGGCCAGCCGAGGTTTCAAGACCCCTTCTCTTCCCCTCACGAACCCAACTACCGCCCTGTCAAACCATCCTCAATCCGCGATAGCACTCCCATGGTATTGCCGAGGGTTGCTGATCTGGTAGGGATCAACAGCGTCTTGCTGCTTCAGGAATCAACCGCGTATTTCCTCAAAATTATCACAAGGTTCCCCCGCAAAATACAAAGGCCAGGGTTTTGGTAAACATTTATGCGGGAGACGGATATAAAATAATGTTGTTCGCCAGCCTTGTTCTTGTTCTGGGCTTTATTCCCCAGGTTCTCAGCGACACCTCGACTGATATTTGTTTACCGCAAGATAATATGCGTCCTACATTTTTGCTCTTTTCGGGGTTGGGGGCCTGTGCTGCTGCTGGCAAGGGTGATGACTTTGCGGCTAAATGCGCTGGTTTCAAGACCTCGCTGAAGTTGCCCAACACCAAAGTCTGGTTCACTGAGCACGTGCCTGCTGGGAAAAACATCACTTTTCCTGACAACCACCCAACATGCACGCCCAAGAGCACCATCACTGATGTTGAGATCTGCCGTGTGGCTATGTTTGTCACTACTGGTCCCAAGTCAAACCTTACCCTTGAGGCTTGGCTTCCTTCCAACTGGACCGGTCGATTCTTGAGCACTGGAAATGGTGGAATGGCTGGATGTATTCAGTACGATGATGTTGCCTACGGTGCTGGCTTTGGCTTTGCTACTGTCGGAGCTAACAATGGACATAACGGCACTTCAGCTGTCTCCATGTACAAGAACTCGGGAGTCGTTGAGGATTATGTTTACCGTTCAGTTCACACTGGAACTGTTCTCGGAAAAGAGCTTACGAAGAAGTTCTATGGCAAGAAGCATACCAAGTCTTACTATCTTGGATGCTCAACTGGTGGACGACAGGGATGGAAGGAGGCGCAGAGCTTCCCTGATGATTTCGATGGTATTGTGGCTGGTGCTCCCGCTATGCGCTTCAACGGTCTGCAGTCCCGCTCTGGAAGCTTCTGGGGTATCACTGGCCCCCCTGGAGCACCTACCCATCTCAGTCCTGAGGAATGGGCTATGGTTCAGAAGAACGTCTTGGTTCAGTGCGACGAGCCACTTGATGGTGTTGCAGATGGTATTCTCGAGGATCCCAACCTTTGCCAGTACCGCCCTGAGGCTCTTGTCTGCAGCAAGGGTCAGACCAAGAACTGCCTGACTGGACCCCAGATCGAGACAGTCCGCAAGGTCTTTGGTCCTCTGTATGGCAACAACGGCACATATATCTACCCTCGAATTCCTCCTGGAGCCGATCAGGGTTTCGGCTTTGCCATCGGCGAGCAGCCTTTCCCTTACTCTACGGAATGGTTCCAGTACGTTATCTGGAACGATACCAAGTGGGACCCTAACACCATTGGACCTAATGATTACCAGAAGGCTTCTGAGGTCAACCCCTTTAACGTTGAGACATGGGAGGGAGACCTCTCCAAGTTCCGCAAGCGTGGATCCAAGATCATTCACTGGCATGGTCTCGAGGACGGTCTCATCAGCTCCGACAACTCAATGGAATACTACAACCACGTCTCGGCAACAATGGGCCTCAGCAACACTGAACTTGATGAGTTCTACCGATACTTCCGTGTCAGCGGCTGCGGTCACTGTTCCGGCGGAATTGGAGCCAATCGCATTGGAAACAACCGCGCCAACCTGGGTGGCAAGGAGGCGAAGAACAACGTTCTTCTCGCTCTTGTCAAGTGGGTTGAGGAAGACCAAGCACCCGAAACCATCACAGGTGTTCGCTACGTCAACGGTGCTACCACCGGAAAGGTCGAAGTTGAGCGTAGACACTGCCGCTATCCTTACCGTAATGTCTGGGACCGCAAGGGTAACTACAAGAACCCCGACAGCTGGAAGTGCGAGCTGCCCAAGTAAACGGAATGTCAGCGAGATGGTGCGGGTGGCGTCGATTATATAACATTTATTTCATAGCATACATATAGCAGAATCGTCGTAAATAAGATGAGCTTTTACATAACACTCCTCCCTCAATGGTCGGGATAATTCGGTACCGAGCACCTCCGCCAAGGATAAAGTGATGTCAAGAAAAGCGACTAGTTACAAATTACCCCAAGGAAACCACTTCCTTGGAAGACTCCAAAACACGGGGGAGGATATGTGCTGTCAACATCAGTCATTTCCCCAGACGCGTCGTTGGCCAGTTGCATGTCGGCTAGTCATTCAACACGAAACGTTAATACCGCCAAGACACAGAATTCCCCACGATCTTGGACAATCAAGAGGAAAAGTCGGAGCATCTGAGTCAAAAACAGTGAGAAATTGGGTTTCTCCCCCTCATTTCCCCAACCTTTGCCCCCACAAGATCCTGAATCTTACTCCAACCAATGCGCCCTGTTGTTCTGGAGGGCGCGAAGCTGGGCGAGTTAGGGTTTGGATGCAGGAAAGTGAGGCGTCTTACTTTCTAGAACACGTAGGATGCTGATCAGTCTCCCCTCCCACCAAAAAGTACATACAGTACCCGTCATGGATCCTCCTCTTATCAAGATAAACGGGAATAAACTCACCGGCACTTCTCAAGTCCGCCCGACCAGAATCTTACGATACGTGACCACGGACAGACCGTCCGCCTCAATGGCGATAGACTCAACACAATTACAGTACCACCGAGACTTTTTTTTATCTCTCTCCAATAGCAATACATCTATTGCGCCGGTGTCGGATACTACGGCATGTTGTAAAAGACTGGGCGACTCCACAAAATGGCCAATGCATGTGTCAAAACAAGCTATTTTTCGCGTAACGGAAATGCTGAACCATTTTTTACGTTGAATACCGCCGGCAGATTTCCAACAAGGTTTTTTTTCCGTCTCTCTTTTGCTCCGAGACCGTATGAGGCGGAAATAAGCTTGTTACTTGGCGTCCGATTTAGCCGTGTGCTAGACCGAATCTTTCACCTTGAGCCAGGACTCGAGAGCCTCATTTCAACGACGACTACTCTCCAGCAGAACATATTTACTGAGCACTTTAGACAATTGATGCAAGACACCGTTAAATCAACCATGCAATTCTTATCTCCGTTCCACCTCATACTGGAGATCTCTTGTTCATCTCGTTTGACCAACCAATTCTCATTGAGCAAAGATCGCTGACACATAACGTAACACCAACTCCATTTTATTTTTTCTTAATCCACGGCCCCGTTTCTTTTCGCTCGGCCCTGGGACATTCCAATGACCTGATGGTTTTTGAAGATTTGCTAACTTTTACGTGAGAGACTCACGTTCCCCCATGGGGCTCCGCGAGTCTTTTTTCTTCCGTGCAAGAGATAACGAGACGAGGGTTTTTCAGAAGGTCTCCACGGAAGATAAACATCTGGAGACTTTTGGGCTTGGCGGATGTATATAAGATTTGGTATCGCCCGATGTTGAGTTGAGATTGGTCTTCATCTCGTCAAACTGTCGCTGATCATAACCCGCCACTATACACCTTCTTACCTCGCATTGAGGTTTTATTACTGAGTACGGTTATTTTGTTTTATTGAATATGGGCGCTGAAGATAAGGCGACAAAGACTCAGCCTGAGATGGCTCAGCCCGAGCATCACCGCACTGCATCCATTCGCGGCATCGACGGCGATGAGATCAACACTATCAACGATGGCGGCGACATCATGGACACCAAGGAGCAATCCGACGAGCCCGTGCAAAACATCTTCAACCAAGGCGGCAAGAACTACAGAACACTCGGCAAATGGGACACAGTCTTCGTCCTCGTCACCAACCAAGTCGGTCTTGGTGTATTGTCCCTCCCCGGTTGTCTCAAGGTCCTCGGCGTCGTCCCCGGCATCATCGCCATCATTGGTCTCGGTTCCCTCTCTGCCTACACTGCCTATGAACTCCTCCAATTTTACAGAAAGTATCCCCACGTCGTTAACGTCGTTGATATGTGCGGTATCATTGGTGGTAGACCGCTTGAGGTCATTGCGGGTATTGGTTTGATGATCAAGGTTATGATGACCTGTGCATCTGCCAGTGTAACATTATCGGTTGCTTTCAACACCCTGAGCAACCATGCCTTCTGTACCGTCAGCTTCGTTATCATCGCCGTCGTCGCTTGCTGGGTCCTTTGTCTGCCTCGAACCGTCAAGTTCGTCTCACAGTCTGGTATCCCCTCCACAATCAGTATTCTAGCCGCCGCTCTTGTCGTCATGATCAGCTTGGGTGTCGACACTCCCTCCCAGGCCCCTCCCGGATGGGATCGCGAGATCCAGGTCATCGGTAACCCAACTTTCCGACAAGGCCTCAATGCCTGTCTCAAGATCTGCTACGCCTATGCCGGAAACATCAGCTTCGTCTCGTACATGGCCGAGATGAAGAATCCCAGCCGTGATTTCCCCATGGCTCTGGCTTGCCTCGAAGTCTTCTCCATTACCCTTTACACCATCGTCGCCGTCGCCATTTACTGCCTTGCCGGCGACTATACTACCTCTCCCGCTCTTGGATCCGCGCCCCGAATCCCCGCCAAGGTTGCCTACGGCGTCGTACTTCCTTGCGTGTTCGCGACAGCCATGGCTTTCGGTCATACCGGTATCAAGTACATGTATGTTGTCGCCATGCGATCCATCAAGGCTACCCACCAAGTCACCGACCGAAGTGTCAAGTCTTGGAGCATCTGGGTTGCCTGTGTGACCCTTTACTGGATCATTGTCTTTGTCATTTCCAACGCCATCCCCATTTTCGACTCCATCCTCTCCATCTCCTCCGCCACCACGATCGCTTGGTTCACCTTCGGTCTAAGCGCCATCTTCTGGTTCCACATCAATAAGGGCCAGTATACCAAGAACTGGAAGAAGATTGCCCTTTGCATCATTAACGGCATGCTTATCGTCCAGTCATTGTTCATGAACGGTGGAGGCTTGTGGTCTTCCATCACCGAATTGTTGAACATCTTTGAGAACGATAAGAGCTCCATTCGTGGCGTCTTCTCATGCGGTGACAACTCCATTTAGACACGAAAGTCAAGAACTTTATAGATATAGATATTATGCAGCAAGTATATAGCGATTGAATGATATATGATGATATTATTAGTACTGCTTCTTCCGTTACAAAGTTGTTAAGACTGGATTAAAGATCTGCATCCACTGAGTCCACTGAGAAAATAATCCGATGAGTATGTGGCTACTCAAACCATTCATGAAGCCTTGCCAGCATTTCAACCCGACAATTCTAAGCTCGTACCAAGTTGCACCTTCAGTTCTGGGGTCCATGCTTATTTAGCAGCGTGAAGAGAGACAGCGACAGGCATTGCGAGGCTTGCCACAATGATTGACTACCACGGTATGGACCAGCTAGACAACGTGATAAAACTTGACCAGCAAAGTGGAGCTGGGAAGATCTCGCGATGCTTCGGGCCGACCAATGAAGGACGAGAGTGGCGAGGCGGCATCTCCAGATCTGAAGTGGCCAGACCAAGCTCCGGCGCCGCAAATCTGAGTCACTGTCATAGGGCTGAAGCCAGCCATTACGTTGAAGATTGCTGAGAGTTCTCAGGCCCTTGAAAGCTCATTCTTGATTTCTTTATTTTAGTGGTGCTCTGGCTGATTGGTCGCTTTCAAACGTGGAAACGAAAGTTTGAATGACATCGCAAATATGGGGCGTGACGCCTAATTTCAATGAGACTTGATTATTTCGGTCAATCTCAATGGATTCAATTATATTGAACATGGCAACAATCCTTCCTTGGGTAAGTTCGTTTTGACATGAGGGCATACTACTCCGTGAAAGTGGGGTCAAATACGCGATACGAGCGATACGGGATACGAAGGCTGACTTGATCAGCCTGTCTATTTAATAACAGTGGCTGGTCTCCGGTATTATATTGTCAGTTCGTCAGTATTAGCAGTCGAAAATCTTCCGCTATTTCAATTGCTCTTCTAGTTCCTTGATTTCACCAGAGCCAGACGGCCCAACCGTTGGCCTACATCATGATCACCATCGCTTCCATTCGACCTCGTGTGTCGACCTTCCGCTCACTTCAAAGACTTTCAACCATCCAAACCATCAACATTTCGTCAAAATCACCGCTTGATCAAAGGTGGATAACAGAGGAGCGCAGAAAAAGCAAGGCTCCGCAAAATGAGAGTTCAGGGCCCAATCCCTCCTACCCAGCTTTTAGTCTCAACTCTCTGGGTCTTAGCAAAAGAACCAAGGTAGTCGTAATGGTAGTTCTGAGCATCTTTGGTACTATTGAGACTTGGGTCTGGTGTAAAGCCATCTGGCAATGGAGAAAGGGTCGTCAAGAAGCAGAACAGTGACCCTCTTCCGGCCATGCATCATAGATATCAAACTTTGATTGCTTCTTCCTTGCCCTAGCCATAGGCATGTATTCATGCCTAGATAGGGTTGTGTGCTATCACTAGCACTAGCTTCCGAGAATAAACAGTCTGCCATCCTCGGGAATGCATGCAGACGCATAACCATTGTTACAAATAGTACGAAATTGTTGACGCTCATTCCCTTGGTTTTACATATACTTTCAGAGCCGAATCTAAGACTGTCATGTCGATTTTGTGGACATGAAGCTGACTGTCATTGCGTAAACATCGGTCTTTTATCATTTTCTTTTTTGACAATTTGGCATGATTCTCCTTAACACAAGAAAGCAGCTTTGGGGCGAGGGATACGAGATGAAAGCATCTTTGATACATGACAATATTCCACAAGTAGTTTGGAAGCTACAGTATCAACGTCGTACTCTAGCTACGCAGCTCCTTCTCAACTTTTGAAATTGGCTGAAGGGATGAAGCCGAGATCTCTAGGGCGCTGAACTGGCGCATCTCGGTTGACTCAATTAAATGATCCTTTGCTCGGAGCAGGGTTCTGGGGAAGTGGTGATGTAGCCGAGTTAGGGTTGCAGCGGTGGGATAGCGAGGGACTGCCGGTGCGAGTTGGTAGAGATGTTGAAGCAACGCGCGCGAAACTCAGACGGAATGACATGTCGATAGTAGAAGTCTGTGTATGCTATAGACCTGCTGGTATTGCCTTGGCTGGCAACGTACATCCTGTGCTCTTCCTTTCCCTTGATATGCATATTATGTCACGGCCAAATCTGCCACAATTGGCCTTACCCTTGTATAGCGTCGGCTCATCCAAAAACCCTCACTGGTGAGTTTTGGACCAGCGCAGGCCTGTTGGCCTTCCGTTCCTCGTATCCCATGCTGTTCATCCTCCCATGGCAAAATTGGGAGATAAGGAGCAGATAAACTGACATATGACTAGCTGCTCAAATCTTAAAGTTTCCTTTGCCGCTAGGGTAGTTATAAAATCAGAGATTTGTCCTCTGTAGGGTACATCAATGTCTCTTATTTTCACAATTGGCCATTTCGAAACATCTGACTGGTATTTTCCGGGTGCGGGCCACGCGTAATTTAGACGCCCGTATTTCTCAGTGATTCTATACGACAACAATGGGCTAAGCCTCCTCCTTGACGGTAAAACAGCACCGTAACTAAGATTAACCGCCAAAAATGAGACATTAATTAAACGAACTTTAATCTTAAGAAGTTGTCTGGTATTTAGGTATTGCATTGACCACTGGACTTGATCTACTGCATGGCTCTCCCTGGTGAAATGATAAGTCCAAGGGCATTGTTAAACAGCGTCGCAAGAGACGTGAGCTTGTGAATGACTCGCCCGATGATGGTCTTTTAGGGAGAAGGGAGAACCTTATAAACTGGAAATGAGGGTCGAGTTTAGACTTGCTTGACCCATGCTACCTATTTCCCCGGCATCTAAGCGAATCCATAGCGCAAGGATTGCGTAATCCGTGCTCTCGCTTCCTCGTGTTTATTGCTTCGCCTCCTTTGACCTGAATTTCCTGAAGCAATTTTTCGGCCCCGTTCCTGGACTAACCAATACTGCGCCTCGTTGCTAGCCGGTTAACCCCTTTTGACAGATAATTCGTCATTTAATTCAGGAGAGTGTCTCAGTCAATACGAAGAGCTCTTGCTCGCTCAAATTATCGCGTATACGTTTTTATAAAACTCATGAGCATTTTGGACTTGATACCAGACCTCGCTGTTCGATCTTGCTCCGTGGATGAAGAGATAAGGAGTCGAGTTGAGTCTTTCCTCCGGGCTAGCGCTAAAGTCTATTCCCCGCTTGACGTTCATTGGGCGAGATGAAAGCCTCCTTAGTCAAAACGGTCGCTGTAACTTCGGCCTTAGCAGCTGTTGTTCACGGCATTGATGTATCATGGGACGACGACAGTAAGTCAACAGGTCTCTTCATTTTCGCTGCCCAGTAACTTACCATATCCAGAGTCTGTCAAAGAAGCTGCTAGTGTTGTTGCGTATGGCTTAGTAAAATACTATACTGGCAACAATACCGGTGATACACCAGGCAACCTGCCAGATCCCTATTATTGTAAGTCATGATGAGGAGGAATACATGTGGATTTCAGCATCTGATTCGAAACAGGGTGGACAGCAGGGGGTATGTTCGGTACATTGATCGACTACTGGTGGCTTACTGGCGATGAGAGCTACAACAAGATTACTACACAGGCTATGCTGCATCAGGTCGGAACAAATGACGACTATATGCCCGATAACCAGACCATGACAGAAGGCAATGATGACCAAGGATTTTGGGCAGTGGCTGCTATGTCGGCAGCTGAGCATAAATATCCTGACCCGCCAGCAGACCAGCCGCAATGGCTAGCACTAGTTCAGGCTGTTTTCAACGAATATGTTAGTCGCTGGGATACAGAGCACTGCGGCGGTGGAATGCGATGGCAAATATTCACCTGGAACGCGGGATATGATTATAAGAATTCCATCTCGAACGGTTGCTTCTTCAACATAGCTGCGCGTCTCGCCCGCTATACTGGCAATACCACTTACGCGGACTGGGCTGAGAAGGTCTGGGACTGGGAAACCAAGATCGGACTCATCAACAGCGCATACCAGGTCCGAGATGGTGTCCATTTCGAAGGGAAATGCCCCAGCTCCATGGATACCAACCAATGGACCTACAATAGCGGTGTTTACCTTTATGGTGCTGCTGCCATGTACAACATGACCGGGAAAGCTTCGTGGAAAACCCGAGTAGACGGTCTACTGGGGGACATAAAGAATAGGTTCGTGAAAAACGGTGTTATCTATGAGCAATTCTGCGAGGAGCATAAGCTATGCAACCTCGACCAACAGACCTTCAAAGGCTATCTCAGCCGTTGGATGGCAGCTACCGCACTGGTAGCTCCCCATACCTCCGAATACATCACACAGACGTTGCTATCGACTGCAAAGAAGGCCGCAGCTTCGTGTTCAGGATCACCCGCCTCAGGCTTCGCAGGCAAGGCAGGCACGGCTTGCGGCTTCACATGGTTAAACAACGGGTTCGATGGGATCGTTGGAGTCGGACCGCAGATGAGCTCTCTGCAAGCTATCATGTACACCCTCGGTGAGAAGGCGAGACCGCCAGTGACAACGAAGACTGGAGGAACGTCAAAAGGAAACCCAGGTGGTGGCCAGACGAGCATGGATGTCGACGTGTCGAAACCGAAATATGCAAAGATAACAATGATGGACAGGATAGGGGCGGGCGCGATAACATGTATGATTTTAGCCAGCATTATTGGGGGTTCTGTCTTTGCTACTATCTAAGTATTTCTTGTCAAATCAATTTTCCTCTGCTTCTATTCATCATAAGACTGAATAGCCTCTAGCTTCGTGTCACGGCTCGCGTAGAACTGAGAAGGTAGTCATTCCGCCGAACCATGGTAAGGCATTTTCCCCCATCCTTCTTCGCCCTCATATTATCTTGTGAAGCAGCGCGCGGCTAGGATATGTTGCAGAGTCTATAAGTGTAAACTCACTAGGCCTAGTCTTCAGTTATGCTTTCTGGGGCCCGTATAGATATACCTTCCAGCACTAATATATTTAGACAATCTCTGTTTAGCTGCCAACTGGTAGAAATGCGGCAGAATTTGGCACGCACTGTCTGAACCAATTGACGTGATTTAAAAAAGGTGTAGTACCCATACATTGAATTGAGAAGATCCATGTTCCTTAATTCTTACTAAATGTGCAGCAGGGCAATCACTGTTTATATATGTACAGGCACGTTCTCTTATCGAATGTTCCTCCTTCTTGCTCACATCGCTACCAACTTGGTCTCCGAACACTATAAGGGGCAGCACGCTTAGCGATTGCTAATATTAATAAGCCCTCCTTCCAATAAGTATGTTTCTTTATCTATCAGACGCTAAACCTTTATTTCTTTGGTCCTGCCGTAACTATCACAACATAGAGAAATAGACATCCACCAGGGAACTCTGCTACGGCCTTATCTGTAAAGCACCCAGGAAAGGCCGGCATACAAGTTCATGTCGTCTCGATTCAATCGTTCGGTGATCATCCACTCCTGTGTGTCGACGACAGTTCGAGTGTCTCAAATGCCACTGATCGGCCATGCCACCACTTGACCTTGGCGGATGGAAAGTTGGCACCAGGACCTTTCAATACCTGACCAGGATGCACCACGTTCAGCAAGACCAAAGCGATGAGCATCGGCAAGGCATCAAGGTAGAGCTGGAACTCCTCGTGTCGAAGTACCACATTGTTGCTATTTGCACCACCACCGAATTCGACGAGACGAAAGATAACTCGCACCTGGTCAAACCAAATCAGCTATGGGGCGCAAACCTGGTATATGGGATACTTACCACGATGAGGACAAGGACTATGTAGACAACCCAGCAGAGAGGCTTCAACCACCGGGTCCGAGTCTCTTGCTTGCCTATACGAGCATTAAGAGAAAGCTCGCGATAGAAAAGGCCGTGAATAACAAGAAAGACCACGACGCAGCCAAGCTGGATGCCAATGCCAACCATATAAATATGCTGCCCCAGTTTAGATGTATCTGCGTTGTCCGAGGCGAGCATGCCCCCACCAGCAGCCTGGATGATGAAGCACATGACATCGAAGATGACGAAAATTTTGGCGAGCCATTGTGCGGAGATGCCGGCCACGCGGCGCTGCGGAATGACGAGATGGACAAGACGGGCGACTATCATGTATATGAATGCATTAATCCCTGAGTACCGTATTAGCTGAGCATCGTACTTCCTAGATAGAGAACGTACAAATCGGTGCAAGTAGAAATAGAAGAGTCGAGACGGTGACGTAGGCCGCTTGCTGCTGGTCCCTGGCACCTAGGGCGCGAGCGATGAAACAGATACACTCCCAAGATGCTCCCATCACGATGACCCAACAGAATTTCTAGTTATGTCAGTCTGTTATTCCTCCAAGGCATAAGATGGAAAGTACCTGTTTGAGAATGATTGCTTGGGCCAGGTGAGCCACGGTGGACAAGCCAAAGGCAACCGCAAAGGCTGTGTTGTCTTCCCAATTGGGGTAGAATCCATAATTGGCGTTGCAAGAGTCCGGAGGGACATAGCCGTACTTGTCGGGCGCTGCAGTTGTGCACGAGGGTGTCGCTGATGCGACAATTGAAGACGCAGGGGCAAGTGTAGTGAGAGTCGGTATGATGGTAGCCATTGTAGGTATAGAATAGGCGTTCGTAAGAGGTATTCGATGTTGAGATTTGGCTGATAGCTATAGAGAGTAGAGAAAATAAGGTTGGCCCTGCAGCTTCTTCTCGTGTCTTTATAACAACTCGCTCAACGCTGTTATTTGGGAGCCTCGCCAGGAGTCGTAAGCCATGTTGCAAATCGGCCCCTGACCCAGCATGATGGCACAACAATGCGTCGTTTTGAAGAAGGAAAGCGAGAATTAGTTACGCGTTCAGATTAACATGACACGAGAGGTGAATTCCAATAGGTTATGGACTGTAGTTAAGTGTCTAGGCTTTTGACTGTTGCGCACCGACCATCTGAATTAAGGGCCTGTGATTGGCTCGTTCGTCGCTTTCGTCGCTTTCTCAAAATAAGATCAAGAATGAGGGGCATCGAATTAGACCGAGCGCTACTAATTCCATTCTAGGCTGCACTCGTTGCAGCTTCCAGGAGGCTGCGTTTGATTTTTTCCCAATTCACCTCGTCCTTCAGTTCTATAGCCCTTTGAAACATCTCAACCGAGTCTAAACAGCAAGATCTCTTGCCTGACCCAAAGGCCACATCATGTATCTCTGTAACCCGTCAGGCAAACGTCTCCCGATATTCAAGATCCAGGACTGGGTGATGTTCTTAGAAAAAGAGAAACGCCTGCTCCTAGTGCCAAGAAAGCATTCTTCTAGCATATGGTTTAATACCAAGAAGTGCGCAAGAAGGATCTGGGCTCCGTAGTTGGAAGGGTCTGTGAAGCTGGCGTAGTCTTCATCGGTCATCTTATTTGTCAGAGCGTAGCAGAATACCATTTCCAAGAGTGCTGTTACTGTTAGTTAAGGTTTTAATGGTAAAGAGAGAACGAAAACAAACCATCTCGTGGTGATGTTTTGCTCAGTAGAGCTAATCTCTCTAGTCTTGAGAGATACTGCAGCTCAGCGTGTCCTCGAAGTAATGGTTGAAGTATTCTGAGGGATGCGAGGAAGTCTTTAGTTACTATATCATCAGTGACTCCGTGCTGCTCCTCCATATACTTCTCCATACTTCCAACCCACGACTCGCGCGTGAATTGACGGAACATGGATGTCCGATGGTCAGTTACCAGAGTAGTAGAGATGAGCATCCATCCACGCATCATGGCTATAAACTCCATCAAGCCGTCTGGCATGTAGGTAGACTGGAAGGTGAGGCCGATGATTGCAGCATAACGGGCGTCTGAATCGGCTGCGGTATGACAAGGTTGCGATAGGGCATCATTTAAGCCTCTGATAGCTGAGATTCTGAGATTTAGAGCTTGTACAGAGTAGTCGGCTTTAGTGGACACAGTCAGGTGCTGAGCAGCAAGAGCTAGTATGCTTGAGGCCAGGAACTCATACTGTGGATTCGAGTCAGACACGTCATCTAGAGCCAGATTGACGACGAGACTTACCTTGTGTGAGAGCGCAGCCACATCTTGCCACACAGCCGAGGCACCATACGGATGCGGTGGATATGCTTCGGCGAGGAAATGATGGAAAAACCGAAGATGATCGAGGCATACTTTTACTGTAGGCGCAGAAGGAACTGTCTGAGGATCAGGCAAGACAGCTGCGGGATAAACGCATGGTAAGCGCATGCGGCGACAGCCTTGACACTCGGGCCGGTGCTCAGAACACTTGACACGACGCCGCTTGCAATTGAAGCAGCCGCGCCGAGTCTTCGGAAAGCCTCTGCCAGGGACGGGTTTGCGCCGTGGAGGTCTTGATGGCGAGGAGGGCCTATCGTTAATGAGAGGCGAAGTCATGTTACCTGGATGCAGTGTGCCTCGCGATAGAGAATATGCTGTTTTGGCCAGGGACGGACAGCTGCGGAGTAGATACTCAGATTATGGAAGCCTTGAGGAACCAAAGGCCCTTTAAAAGCGCTGCTAGCCCGCCACTTTTCCCCTTTTAAAATCTCTGTCCCTCCTAAAATCCCTGCTCCACATTGGCTTGAACAGGGATCTAGTACTTAATTAATATTCTTTATAAAACCTACAAGCGCCAATAAAGAGCCTTTATTAATATTACTAAATTAAACAAATGTTATATTTCTTAGTATATTTCTATTTCAATCTTTTAAATCTATTTATTTAAAATGTTCTTTTTTATTAAGAGTGACCTTTATTCGGATGCTATAGTCCTTATAAAATTCAAGAGGCAAGAATATGTATAGCTTGAGGGTCCAAAAATAAACAGAAATGACAGCGGCCGTTAGCTCTGATTAGCGAGAGGGGTTATCAAAGCAGACGGGCGTCGCTGAACAGCTGAACCCAAGTTATGCGAGTAGGCGAGAGGGCTTGAGAGCGGCTATCTGTAGAAGGGTGTATCTTGCTTGAATGCATCTTATGATGCCAATGAACTAGCACAACAGCATTTCGTTCTTGTAACGAGAAGAATCGGTAGAACGGCCAGGTGGTGAAATACTCATGGCATGGATGGGCACCAAAGAACAGCTTCAGAGCCGAAAAGAGCTCATATTTCAGGAACGCCCTTAAGAAAAGGCATCTCTCCCACGGCTCTAGAGATAAGAAAGTTATCCGACTGCGATGTAGCTGGTGTAGCTTCCAGGGTTGGAAACTCGTATTAGAACGAGCCCAGGAATCGTTGACGGGCCATTCAGCTCTTCCCGGTACTCGGTTTTTCCATCTTATCTTATACTCGTGTGAAGACCAGGAGCGGCCATATTTGAGGGAAGGATTATTGAAAGGTTATGACAGCCTGAAGGTCTTAGAGTGTTCTACCCCTCTCCTGTAGTCTCCGATGTGGATGATCATTCGAGAAATGAGCTGATAGAGCCTCAGCTGGGTCGGTTTCTCGGAATTGTTGAGGGGGCTGGGGAAGTCTTGCTTTTTGTAATAACGAAGAAAATCATATTCCTGTTCGTCCCAATGAGTGGAATTAATTGAGCAAAATTGACCGCGTGGATTGTATGACAATTGACGTTTACGTTTTTGTCTTGGGTAACGTCTTGGGTCAAGGTCAGCGAGTTAGAGGAGAGCCATCGCGTCCTGGAGAAGACCTCCAGTTTTGTCAAGACTGGTAAGTTTCCTGAGCATCCCCCACACGACGATGTGGCGATCAACAGTATACTGTTGGAGCATGGTGGGAGATGCTCTGATAAGTGACCTGATGCAGGCTGGTGACCCAAGATCGATGAGGATTTGTGTTCGGATAGGTGCTGGTAGCCTCGAAAGGAAGTCCACCCTGAGTTGTGGGTGCAGGAAGAGAGATGCGATGGTTATCGAAGAAAGATTTAAGTGTGTTAAAAAAAAGTAGGATAATGTAAATAGTGAGTTACTAGTATAGCAAGAAATTTTGTAGGCGAGCCCTAATTGTTTGGAATAAAGTTCGCCTCGCGCAATCTTCCCTCTCACGGTAGGGTTCTCTGTGAACTTAATACTTTGCATGTGATGACGCTCCTCAGCGCAGCCCTCAGTAACTCTAATATGTAATGGCGCTTCATGATTCATCTGTATTCGCAGTGGAACGATCAGGTGGGGTTTTGTCAAATCGCAGAAAGGGTCAACACCAAGGCATCGCAATTATTCCGTCGTAAGTTTCTAAGCTAAGGTTATGTAAATCATATAAATATCGTAGCGGCACCGGTCAAGGCAACCCCTCAAGCTGCTATACTCGTGACGCTGAAAAAGAAAATTAAAGGCCGCCAGCGTTGTATCGATTGGACCATGGAAACGGCTCCGATCAATTGTTGGTCAGACTTCCTATCTGATCTAGGTTTTCCTCATATCAGAATTTTATGCTGTAGCGATTGGTCAAGCATTTCGGTATAATGTCTAAGTTGTGAGCCAGATGTGTTACATGCAGTTGAGACTTGTGGCTGAGAGCTTATATCACCACAGAGAACTCGACTCCTCCTTTCGAACGTTTCCCCTCACAGTAAGACCAATTCATAGATCTTATAAAAACACCTGTCTTGACGGGATAACGGACCCCTCGTTGTTCAATTCCATTCCTTTCACTGACTACTCACGTCTTCTTGTCTTGCTCCTAAACGCTGCTCTTCAGCATGAACCGCGCTATCCTCCTTGGCGCGTCGTTGTTCGCTTCAGTGTATGCGCAATGGCCATGTGGCAATATAGAGGAGAAACATCCACCTCTCACCTGGTATCACTGTGATCAAAAGCCTTGCCAGAAGTTCTACGGTGCCGTCGTTCTGGACTCCACGCTACGTGAAACAAATTGCTGCGCCGGTAGCTTCAACATCAAGGATTTACACAGAACAGACTGCAAAAAGAAGGACAAAGACACCTGCCCCGTGGATTGCTGTATCGAGGGCGCTGACTACCAAGCTCATGGCATATCGACCGACGACACTAGCCTGACACTGGACCTTGGCGCCAGCGCCCCTCATACTCCGAAAGATCTGATTCGGGTGTTTACTTTGAAGGAGGACGAGCGTTACCTGGCACCTCGTTTGATCGACCAACGCGATTCAGAGTATACTTTCGATCTGGAGATTCGAAACGTCCCCCCAGGTTACAAGGCCAGAGTGTCACTTAATTGGATGTGGCCAGATGGCGGTAAATCGGAGGCAAAGGGCGACAAAGCCGGTGCCAGGTACGGAACCGGGTATTGCGATGCTACATGCAACCTAGGCCAAAGGTTCGTCGAGGGAAGAGCCAATTACGATGGATGGGTTCCTTCAAAGCACGACCCAAAGTTGGGCAAAGGGCGTCTCGGTGCATGCTGCGCCTCTTTTGTGCTATGGGAGGGAAACATAGAGTCTACGGATTTCAGCTTTAGTCCATGCCTTCCCCCGTGGTATCATACATGCAAGGATGAAAAGTGCTCAACAAGGTGTTTCGCGTTCGGTTGCAGCTGGAACCCTAATGGGAACCGCCAGAAACCGTTCTTCGGTCCTGGGCCAACCAACACTATCGACTCGACAAAGAAGTTCAGCGTTGTGAACCAGTGGTTCGCACAGCAGACACCAAGAGTAATTGCTATCCTGAAAACTAGGGCCACGTACTATATCCAAGATGGGAAGCTTTACCGCAGCGCACCATCTGACTACAGACCCAACGGTGCGCTGTTTAATACCATGAATAAAGGTTTCTGTAAAAAGATGGCTTCGGATTTCAAGTGGGGCAAGCGGTGGAGAAGAGCTGGTACATGGTGGCAGCGAGGTCGCGGCAACCAATACATGATGGTGCCTGTCTTCAGTTTATTCCGAGATGTCAGTGTTTTCTTCCAAGCTATACTGTGGACAAGACTAACCCTCTGAGTAGCGAGAGTATGACAAGATCTATCGTTTGGAGAATGATGGGAAAGAATTTGACGACCTACCTCGCAACGCATCTGTGACTTTCTCCAACTTCAGGATCGGCACGATTAACCAGACTTTTGTTGATATGCTTGACCCAGAACTGCGGCCAAAGGACTTGCCTCATCGGCGTGGTATCACATTTCACGAAAAGGATCAACCGAAGCCTACAGGTTGGGGAGAAGACCAGCTTTGAAGCACGCAACAGTGTTGGTGTTGTGCCTCAAGTTACACCCTTACCTCTATCGCAATTGCGATTTAATGGAAGAACACCAAAGGCCAAAGTTCATTCTGTTACATGATGACAGGCTTTTGTTTCTGATAGTCAATATGAACAATCTC
Source organism: Fusarium oxysporum f. sp. lycopersici 4287 (assembly GCF_000149955.1). NCBI lineage: Eukaryota > Fungi > Ascomycota > Sordariomycetes > Hypocreales > Nectriaceae > Fusarium > Fusarium oxysporum. Next base: position 895,621 of record NC_030998.1, read on the forward strand.
TCTACTCAGTACTTGGATCCAAGTGACCTATCGCTCTGATGTTCCAAGGCAGATCATTTAACCGAATGCCGAATATTGTTACCGTGCTATTTATTGTTGTCCACCGATGTCGCCCAAAGAAGCAGGAATAAGCACTCCGCCAAGTTCACTAACAAGGAAGAGTTCTGACCTCTAAAGCGCCAACAAATGACAAACAGGTCCGAAATACTGGTATTCCGGAGTGCGGGGAATGCTAGTCCAGAAAACGGCCCTTCAACCCAAGAAGGCATTAGCTTCATGGGTCAATCCCTGGGGTTTGCGGGGATTCCTTGACATGACGCTTCCGATTTCCTTCCTTGACCGCACAAACCATGACTAGACGCTATCAACAAGGCAAAGTTTGGCTAAATGTCGGTTGGCCGATGCCTATCCAAGTAACAAACTTCTACATCATGGAGTACAAAAACGCCAGACCTAGCCTCACGTCCGTAGCATGCTGTAGGCCAAGGACTCGCTGCATAACATCAACATGGCGCTGTTCTTCACCCATCTTCTGTCTGTAGTTCTCTGGCTGCAGTCATGCTTTGTCCTCGCTGTGCCACAGCAACATGGCTCGGCTGACTTGAGCACCCTTCCGAAGGTGTCTCGGGTGAGAACATTCATTCTTACCGATATCCTCAATGAACCCGATGACTCAATGTCAATGGTCCGGTATCTGCTGTACTCAAACGAATTCGACACCCGAGGCCTCGTCGCCGTTACTTCTTGGTCCTTACGAAATGACACCCATCCCAGTGAAATCAAGAAGATCATCAAGGCCTATGCTAAGGTTGTTGATAAGCTGAACCAGCATGTTCACCCCGACAATCAATATCCGAAACCCGAGGAGCTATTGAAGCAAATTTCATCCGGGCCTCGCGTGAGTTTCCCGGCAGTCTAAATAGTCTCGCAAGCTAATCCCATCAGTCATATGGACGAGCGGCCCTCAAGGAGCCCATCAGCGACGGCGCCAAACTCCTCGTAAAGCGTCTTCAAGAGTCCAAAGAACCACTCCATGTTAGTCTTTGGGGCGGAGCCAACACTTTAGCTCAAGCGCTGCAGCACATTGAAAAGACAAAGAGCAGGGAAGAAGCTGTCGACCTTCGATCTCGACTAAGGGTTTACTCCATCTCGGACCAGGATGATACCGGCGCTTACATTCGCGTCAAATGGCCAGATGTCTTCTTCATCGCCAATGTACACGGTTACCGCGAATATCGACTTGGGACATGGACTGGTATATCTACTGCCGACAATGGCGCAGCCAACACAACAAAAGTGACAGACGGTTGGCTTACCCCCAACATTCGTCTGGGTCCTCTTGGAGCGGAGTACCCTAAGATTATTTACACAATGGAGGGAGATAGTCCCAGCTTTATTTGGAACATCCAGAATGGTCTGAACGTCCCTGGTCGACCAGAATATGGAGGCTGGGGAGGTCGATATACTCGTGTCACGGAAGACACTGACATTAACGAGTATGGCACATCCGGGGATGCTTTGATCAACACCAAGGGTCAAAGTTGGTTTAGTCCTTATGCTACTATCTGGCGCTGGCGCGATGCGTACCAAGACGACTTTGCTGCTCGTATGCAGTGGACTCTGGTCGATAGTTTTGAAGAGGGCGCTCACCCGCCGAGCATCAACGTCAACGGATCCATGGGCAGTGAGCCCCTGCGATTCAAGGTTGGCCTAAGGGACGCCATTTTCTTGGATGCCAGCAATACCGTTGATACCGATAGTCAAGACGACTCATCTGGGCTTGACTTCGAGTGGTACTCTTATGCGGAGTGTGCATCGCCAATGCTGACCAGTCTTGCGGCGAACTTCTTCTCCGTTGATGCACTGTCGCCGCCAGCTGGAACAAACGGCACACTCGCTGTGAATGAAGCAGGTTTCAGTAACGTGGTATTGGGGCCAAAGGTCAGGATATCGACAAACTTGACTAGTTGGGAAGAGGAGCAGCCCAGTTCGGTCGATAAGGAATGGCATGTTATCCTTCAGGTTACCAACAACAAAGGCTCATATCCGATCCGAAGGTATCGACGCGTCATCCTGGAGCTCCCAGACTCGAAGTAGACAGAATGTATCTAAGTATCATATCATAATCGTTTATCTTCATCTTCGCCTTTACATCTATTAGTTCGTTCATCAAACGGTCGGCTGATTATCCTTCTTTTCCTCCAACTGGCCAAATTCACCATCTTCCTTCCAGCGGACTTCTAACTTTCTTCCAGCCTCTTGTAATCTTTCAGTGGCAGTAGCTTGTTTCAGACATAACCGCAAGTCTTCATCCGGCGCACATGCCAAAGTCGCCAGTATGCTATCTTTCAGTGCCGGCTTCTTCAACTTCTCCGTCTCCCACATACACAGAACCGCAAACATCATTCCGGCTATGAGACTTGCACCAGGAAACCATAAGTAATTCTATCGCAAACGTGTCACGACTACCATGCTTGTGGCATTTCCGACCATCGGGCTTACCTCTAGCTCTCGATCTCCTATCCACTTCGTCAAACTGAGAGCGACGTTGTCCAACGTTGCAGGTATGTCGCTTGATCGCCCAAGCCCAGACGGGAAACCAACAGTGGACTGATTCATTCCTAATGCTGGGTATAACAGCTTTTTGGAAATTCCATCAACGTAGTTCCCTATAGGGAGACTTGAGATCGCGGATTCCACCGAAGCCGTCACTCAAGACATTTTGTAGTGCTACAATGGTGGTTTGTGTAATGTTGAAGTACTATTTCCGTAAAGCGGAGGCTTGTCGCTTGTAGTCCCGGTCTGGAATCTTAATCTGGAGATCGGATAGGTCCACTAACAAAATGCCCATGTCGAGACTATGGTTCGTGTACTTAATGAAAGCCTTAAAAATTCTTATCATCGTTTGTGTAAGACCCTGGCTCTCTGTCCGTCCACGAAGACGCCACAGTTCCTTGTAAGACTCCTTGAGAGAGTACATCGTGATACTCGTTCACGCAGAGTGATAGTGCACATTCTAGGGCACCAACTTTCGTGTCTTCCCAAGGAGTCTTGTCATCTAGCCAAGTCTCATTTGAAACTAAATACTGTATAGCCATGACAATGGTGCTGAGATTGCCAAACGTCAGGGTCTTCCCTGGATTGGTTGTAACCCGAGCAGATAGACAAGTATCAGGACATTGTTGGGACATTGTTGGGACAAGTCTCGGCACTGACGACTTCCATTGTAGATTGAAATGCTAATATTCAGCTCTGGAATCTCATGTTTGAGGAAAGTGAAATTCCGGCCGTTTGCCCAATCAAAGTATGGACTGGGGTTGCTCACATCAGGCAGGGTTTCCCCGTGCCCCCAACACCCACGACTGATCATATGGTCCTGTAGCTTAAATACCTGAGGGGAGTTTCACGGGTCCAGATGACTTGGTAACATATCCTGATATGTCGCGACACTTGGAACAGACAGCGATGGAAGTGAAATTGGCCCAGGTACAGTTCCCTGTTGCACAGGCGAATGCTGGCTTCAGGTTTTGCCGTGCTGTGAAGGGTAAAAACCCATTCCACATGGCCGCTTTCATACCCATATCTTCCTGGATGTTACTTGAGGTGCGATAGACTGAGAAGTTCATAGGCGTATTGTTAGGTCCTGGGAATTGAACGAGACCTACTCCGGCAAAAGCCCCGGTCCACGATGCGCCATCTAAACGAGTTGATCGGCCGATTGTAGGAACATTGCCATGGGTTTCAAGAGAACCATTACTGGACTGTACTACCTTGTTATACTCTCGGTGGTCTAAAATGACTTCCTTATCTGTTATAACTAAGACAGCTTGGGTAAAGGGTTCGAAAGTCAGAAGGGCAATAGCAGTCAGAGCACCGATCGCTATCCAGCGTCTGGCGGTTCACTTAGTGGTAGAGTCAATTACTGGAAAGAAACCACTTACGGTCGACGCACGCAAGATTGCAGCAGACGCAGGCTTCCCCAAGCTACTCGACTAGCAGTATCGAAACGATCAAAGTCCACCAGTGGCTGTGCAGATCGACTCAGCCAGTTCCATTTGCCCTGGGACACATGCTGATAGCAAATGCCAGGCAAGCTCTTGATGTTCCAGCCAAGATGGAGACAGCTGTGTTGAGGGAGATATGAGTTTTGGTCCATTTGCATATCGGCTCCCCAGCTGACTGGTACAGAAGATAGATCATTAGTCCGAAGGCTATCAGACTGAGAGCCAATGCTGTGATCTCGAGTCCCCATTGGGTTAAGAACTGTAACCATTTACTGGTACTTTTGCTTTGTTTCTTGGATGTTGTGTCGGGCTTCTCAGTTGGTCCAAGGGGAGAAGATGCCGATGAAGTTGGTTGGGTGTCCAGCAGCGGCTGCAAGGTAGCCACAGAAACGTTGGCACTGGTAGTTACTGGTCTTTCGTCCATTTTTCTCGGCAGGCACTGGGGGGCGCAAACACCGCCAACCTGTTGTGGCTTGCTGACTGCAGCGTCGGGGGATACAAGCTGGTAGGACATGACCACTCAGCGAATCCCCATCTTTAGTGGGGAGTGCATTTCATAATAGATGCCTATCGCGCACTGAGACCTTGCTACCCATATCTTTTTGTAGAAGTCCTCCCTATTATTGGTATTCTTCCACTGCATAAATCCGCTTGGCATCGGGGCTGAGGAGGCAGTTCTTGGGGTTGCACAAGGCTCTGCCTGAGAGTTGCAAAAAGGGGAACCTCAGCGAGATATTTTACGAGGTGCCTTTTGACTGCTGCAATATGAGGGGTTAGCAATGATTACCGTTTCAGCTCTGCCTACTTTGGGGCTCTTTGCCCTGAGACATTTGTAGCGCTGCCTGATCACTTTGCATCTGTTTTAAGAATTGAATAACCGTGGTTGAGATACTTTAGATATTTTAAAGATATGTAGTGTTTCTTATCCTACTTTACGTATTGTAATGGAGATATCTAATTCTCACGAGCCTCTTCTAGAGCAGGCCCAGTTGTGATTTTGATCCCGCCTCTGCGACCGCTCTAAAGCCCGGCTCTCCAACAACTTGTCAGACAGGGACTGGGCATGTTTTCGATACATGTTGATGAATTGCTTCTGGTTTGAATGCGGCACTGCACTGAATGACGCCGGAGTCACATCCTGGTGATTTATATTTTTCCGCATCCAATTCATTTTCCTTACCCTGAGTGGCCTGGCCAAGCACTATCTATTGCTTGTGAAGAACTAGGGGAAGAAAATCAACGGTGTCTTTCTCAATACCTTGCATTATCCAGTAAGGGATCTTTGTTTTTAGACGTATCCATGTCCTGGCCGACTTCAGCTAAGTACAGCGAACAAGCAGCCTGATCCAGGCGGCCCAGTCACATAAAAAGCTCGATAGTAACTCAATAAAGCTGAAGCTGAGGCGTCTCTTGATAGATATGCAAGAAAGTATCAGTGCCCCTAGGTCGTCTGCTTCGACAGCAAACACCCCCTCTTTCTTCGATCTCGGGCCTAAATCAACGACTAAGATTGTCATTGGCTTCTGGATTTTACCAAGACAAACAAGCCGCTGAACTTGTGCTACAGTCTATATCGAGTGCTGGCTCAGCGCTGGAAGAGAGTGCAGGGCATACTCGGCGGGTGATAATTTGAGCATCACGAGGAAGCTACAAGAGCAAAGTCAGAAGAGTATCCTAAGATCCGAGGCAACAAATCGTAGCAATATCCAAGTTCTGTGTTTTTTGCCTTCTACTAAAATCTATGATCTCCGCTTGACCTCCAATTGGACTCCCGGATCGGCGAACAGCTCAAAGCCAAATGGCATCAGCTTCGGTTTATATCCCTCAGCTAGCCGCACATCATAGTCTAGTAAGATGGTAGCAATAGCTGTCTTCACCTCGGCGATAGCAAAAAATCGCCCTGGGCAAATAGGTTTACCAATACCAAACACGAAATGATCCTCACTCGTGGAAGTAGCCGAGCTAGCATAGATCCACTTCCCACCCTGCGCACGAAGCTTCACATAGCGGTATGCATCGAAGGTGTCTGGGTTATCATATACCTCGGGGTTCCGGAGCTGCGACATGTAGATTGAGATAGCTGTCCCTTTGGGTAGGTACTGGCCGTTAGGTAGGGTGACCGGCGATAGGACCTGACGGTCGAGATTGACTATAATATGTTAATGCGTTGATCTATAATGCTGGGGCGGGCGTCTTATCGACCTACCTATAACTGCAGAGTTCAATCTCTGTGTCTCCTTGATGACGCTATCGAGCAAGCGCATATTGGTCAGCGCAGCAGGAGACCATCCATGCTCGGCAACCACGGCTTCCACCTCCTCTCGGAGGGGAGCAACCAGGTCGTGGGCGCATATCTCAATGATCGTCTGCTTCAATAGCTCCGAGGTAGTCACCACAGCAGCCATAGACATTCCAAGCTGGGCGGCGACAGGATCATAGCTCTTACCGCCCGCAATCTCGCCAAACCAGCTAATGGAATCGTCGTGCTCTTTGTCTTCGGCCGCCCTCTTAGCGAGGTTCTTGTGCAAGACTTCGCGGGCGCGCTGGACTTCTGCTCTGCAACTCTTGCAAGCCGGGAGGAACCATTGTACAATAGGTCTCAGCAATCGCGGCCATGCTCGCAACGCGCGAGCCGCAAGGAACACGGTCATACCGTAGTTAGTACTGACCTGCTGCCATGTCTCGTCGCGCGACAGCTCCTCGCCAACAAATACCGACGCGGACATCCGGCTGATAAGGCTGACACCATCCTTGGCCCAGTCGACTGCTTTCCAATCTAGCTTGGCCATTAGTTGATGCGCACGGATCACAGGACGGGTAGATGCTGAATATATGCCACACGTACCGTCACTTTGTTCGGGCCAAGCTGCCAGTAAGTCTTTTCGCACATTATTGTGTAGCTTGCTAACATCTAGAAAGCCTCGAGTCAGCATGATTACATCAATGCGAAGGGAAATGGTCGGGCTCACGAGGGTTTTGAACGAGCTTCTTCTTGATAACGTTGGCCAAAAGTTTAGACGGGTCCGATATGGCTGCCGTGCCATCAAATCCAGGATAACCTGCAAAGAAATCCTATACAAGCAGTTCAGTCAATGTTCAATGGAGCGGCCTAGAAGGCAAGCGTCCGTACCTTGGACACCAGCGGTTGGTGATCAAGATGGGGACCATGGCGTCTCATCCACTCGAAATGGTCGGCAGGGAGGACTATTCTATCTCCCAGGAGTGTGATCATGCGGAAAGGCTTATTAAACTGGTTTCTTTTTGTCAGCACTCCTTTTCTCCATTAACCATGGAAGAAGAGCTTTCGCGCACCTTGGCAAACCCCTGTTTGATGAGGCCATCAGCATTAGTGATAAAGGCCATATGAGCCTTGCTCAAGAACCAGTCGTTAGGATATTTGTTGATAACAGGGATACTGTCTTTCGGCGCGATCAGCATCAGAAGCACGAATGCGACGACGGCGACAAGCACAGCTCCTCCCAAAGGATACTGTCCCGCAAGTAGCGGGGTGATGTATTTGCTGAGATCCATTGCCTGCAGGATCATGAAGAGTTTTAGCAAGTCGATATGATTATGAGAATTCCTCCGTCAAGGGAGATTTGTGACTACTCACCTTTGATTGATCAAGGCAAAGAAAGAAAGACCTTTTGGACAATGTAACAAAGACAGTGAGTTGTGAAACTCGACGAGATGTGTGAAAAGATGTTAAATACGTCCTAAATCTTGTGACTGGGAACATGCCGTTAGTCATCCCAAGTCCTGCTCTAAAATGAACCACCTCCGACCGGAAACTGTCCCAATCTTTTGGGGCTGTGAGGGCTCGGAGCTAGGCCTTGCAAGGATGGCAATCCCGCTGACAGGTTCCGCAACTCCCCACTGGACCATTGCCCAGTTAGGCAACTGGCTCGGGTAATGTGTGCGCTAGGAGAATTTCCCTTTGGAGACGAACTGGATATGGACATGTCGCTTACACCGGACGTGGAATCAACTCTCTCGGTTGCGAAGTCCTACGAGTACCCGGGGGCTTTTCTCTCCCAGCATCTATTCCAGCGACGGGTGTGGTCCATCCTCAATGTGCACTTGTTTGTTGGTAGCACAAACAGCGCTGATTGCAGGGCACGGCAGAGCGTCATCATGGTAATGGATTTTCTAGCCGTAGATGGAAAAAGTGTAATCAACACCAAAAATGCGCTTTGAGCAAGCAAAATAAAAGAAAATAACATAAGACAAAATAGTACTATAGCAGAACATCATTGAGATTTACAAAGCACTATCTCCAAGGGACCAGACCATCCTATCTATGCATTCCCTCCCATCTTTCCTTTCCTTTCCCTATCCCAGAAACTCAGCAAACTGCATAAATTCGTGATCATTCTTCATCGCATCCAGTTCCTCAGGTAGAGTCCCCAGCAGCAACTCGACACCGCCATCCTTTCTCATCGGCAAAATGAAGAGACTCCTGAACGCTTTATTCAGCCAATCCATCTGAACCCTCACTGCCTCGGGCGCTTCGAAAATATCACCACCGAAAGGCCCAATATCGCTAGCTTGGAAGAGCATCATGTTATTGAAGAGCGAGTGTGGGCCGTCCTGGATGCCCTGGCCTAGGAACGCCGTCGTATGGTTTCCTGGGCTGTTATCTTGAATTGTATGTAGTAGACTGAAGGCATCGTGGACAAGCTCTTGATCGACTCGAGTACGCGCTTCGCGGCAGATTTGGGCAATTTTGTAAAGGGATGTCTGAGAAGAGCAGAGCTCCGAGATGGACATGTGCTGCCGGTTCATGATGACACAGTTGGCCATGTATGTTGGCGGGAGGTGCGAACTGAAGTAGGGCCGGACGTCAGTGGGCATCTCGATGATGGACATGTCATCAGGGGAGGAGTCCTCGTCACGTCGACGGGCCCGGACGGCGGCGCGCCAGAAGAAGGCTTGCAACACATCGCCGAGAGATAGCGACCCCGACTCCTTGCTAAGACTTTGACTTTCCGGATCCGCAGCTTCGGCAAGCTCGACACTCTTCTGGAGTCTCTCAAGCTTCTCGGCCGAGATGACGAAGGTCGACGCCGCCAACGTTCGACCATCCGCCCGCGGCGCGGGCGGCCAATGCTCACAGTTGGGGAGGCGAGGCGGCTTAGGCAGATGGCGAGACAAACGGGCCCTCTTAATGTTGGGCTCAGTGACATGTCCGTTGACCGCGGCTGCCTCTGTCATGTCTGTGTCTTCCTCTTTCTCCTGCTGCTTGCGCTTCAGCGCCGGATCGGCATATGGCAAGAAACCCCAAACTCTTGGGTCGACCTCAGACGCCGGCTTCGCGAACCCCTCCAGCTCATACAAGATAGATAGCATGTCACGATTGAGACTCTCTGGGTGCAGCCACTCGGAAGTCGCAGACTGATCGCCTTGGACGAACCGGCAGCATTCTGCCCATACCGTCAGCGCGATCAACATGCCAATGCCATCAAACGCATGATGATGAACGTTAAAGGCCAGCACGCAGCCGCCCTCGACGAAATTGGCCTGTACGTTGAGCACATCCGTGGGCAGGTCGGGAAAAGAGGGACACGTAGTCAGGAGCTCGTCAGGGTAAGCCGAGGTCAAGAATCCAGAGGCGCGCTGCTCAGCGTAGGATGGCACGAGGGACGAGAGGTCGCGGAAGCGCAATTGTCTTGGCTCGTCGGAGGGAGAGGTACCCAAGGCCATTGAGGGCAGTGGAGGCAGACTGATGCGAACATCTCCCTTCTTGTATCCAATCTCGTGCTCCGAACAGGGTATCACTCTACCCGCGAGAGCCGGCACAATCTCCATGGCGCGAACCAGACCTCGCTGGAGCACTTTGTACGCCTGCTCGAACGAGACGCCTGGACAGAGGGGAATGAAAACATTAATCCCCTCATACATATTTCCGCCGAAGAGGTCCATTGGGCCCAGCTTGGAGGATAGAAGAGCCTTGTGTCGGTTCATCAGTGCTCTGATCTTGGCTTCCTGTGCATCCTGTTGCTGCTGCTCGGTCGACGGCGAGGTAATAGTGCCATTTGCTGTCGTGGCTCTACGCTCGGCAGCCAATCGCACGACAGTGGCGGTAATCGCCTTAACTGTCGGCCCAGCATAGAAGTTTCTTGGTAGAAATATGCCTCCCAAGTCTGTAACCGCCGCTACCGCCTTAGTAGCCTTGAACACAAGCAGAGAGTCGAACCCAAGAGTAAACAGATTAGCATCCACTGGAGCGTCTTTGACCGCAGGCACGATCGAAGCCAGTATATGCCGAACCGCGCGGGCGGTCGAGTCCAAGGATGCTGTGTCGATTGTCAGCAGCCCAAGCGCCGCAACTTCGGCGTCGCTGTCATCCTCCCCACGCGACTGGTAGAAACGCTCGATGTAGTCGGCGTACAGCGCCATGGTAGCCCGACGTTTGATAGTGCGCTTGTCGGTACGGATGAATGGCTTCCCTGCTTCAGAAAAGGCGATAAAATCTCGGTGCAGCTGGTCCTTGTGCAGAGAGAGGGAGTTAGCCCTTTCGACCACGGCCCAGATGCTGCTAAAGAGCGCTTCAGCATCATCACCGTCCCTTTTGATGGTTGGGTCTTTCAGCTCGATAAGGAGGCCGGCTTGTGGCTTGCCCGATCCGATCTGTGAGATAAGTTAGCATATCAATCAGCATTATCGATCGGCTAGTTGCCTGCGGGTTGTCAAACGTCTGAAGGGTCTCTGGACTTACCATCAGACAGCCATCAACAGCCGGGTGGGATGTGACGAGGGCCTCCGTATCGAGGGGCGAGATCTTGTATCCATTCGAAAGCACCACAACGTCATCACTGCGGCCGTGAGACGCCCATAGACCCGGCTTAGTTGGGTGCTGAACATACAGATCCTTAAAGTTGAAACTGTTCACATCTTGAAAGGTATGAAAGAGACCTTGAAAGAACTCCGCGTGCTCGTTGCGATGGATCCACTGTTCGTAAAGACCGGGCTCAACCATCTTAAACTCGAAACCGGACCAAGGGTGAAAGGCAAACCAGTGCCAATCCTGTCTGTCTACCCACAGGTTGCCGATAAACAAACCTTCCGACGTGCCGGTCAGGTTCAGAACACGAACAAACTCGTTCACTTTGGAGCCTAAAACATTGCTCACGGGTCCTGGAAAGTAATCATATCTGTTAGCTTACTGACGGAAACGGAAAGCCTTGACACAAGGTGATTTGTCGTCGTATCTCAGACATAAAGTACTTGTGCCTTACAACTGAAGTAGAGATCTGTACGTTGGGGACAAATGCCTTACCTCCCGAAGCGCAGATGAATTTTGACCTGCTTAGTTTTGGCAAGATGTCGGGGGCTTCGCCAAGCTCGTCAGTGAGCGAAGGAATCATGCTCCAGATGTCGATCTTGATGTGGTTCGCCAGGGACGATATGAGTTCCAGATTGGGTATCACGTCCCGAGGCCCGAGGACGCAGTGTAGTCCAAACAGCGGCGATATGACCACGTCCATCAAAATCCCCGCTCCCTTGAATACGTGGTCAGCACTAATTCAGACGTGATTGACTGGGACAGCTTCTTACATGGCTCAATGGGAATGTCGAGTATAGCGTGTCGCCATCATCCCACCCTTTCGCCCAGGGCTCCATACCGTCATGAGAGGGCAGCATCCGGACAGCGTCCACAGTACCAATCAGCCCGTGTGTCCACGAGATGGGCTTCGAAAGGCCGGTTGAGCCCGATGTATGGAGGATGCAGAACGTGTCGTTTATCGCATCTTCCCAGCGCTTGGTGTAAGGAAACGGCTCCACATTTTCCAGCTCGCTCTCATCCTCAGGAAGAAGCTCATCCAGCTTGGGCAGCTCCATGACATGCATGGGGCGTTGCTGTAAAAAGTCATTCACGAGCTGTGTTGGCCTCTCACCAGCGGGGTTGACCCAGATGTTACAATTTGCCGCCTCGAGGACGGCTAGAGCGCCCTCGGTGCTATTCTTTGGAGAGAGGAACAAGCCCTGTAGGAATATGTTAGACAAACAGAGTGAAGCTCTGGGAGACACATTCAATGTGGGGAGAAACGAACAGCGCAATTGGCTTTGATACAGGCGAATGTCAACAGGATCTGTCGGAGATCATCTAGATGCATGGGTATTGTGTCGTCAGTCAAATGGCTCGAATACACGGGCTCAGAGCCGCCGAGATGGCGGTACAAGCCCCTAACGATCCCAGGGCGCTTCGCTTTTAGGAGAAAAACTTACGAGGTCCGATATAACCCACGGCGCGGATCTCCGACGTCACTCCTAGCTCCCGCTGAAGTAGCCAGGCCGTCTTGTCGACCGCTTTCGTAAAGGCACGAGCAGATACATGGCGGAAGCCCTGCGAAAGGTCCGAGGACCTGGCCCAAGAGTAAATGATGCGATCAGGCTCAGCAGAGGCGAGGTCGTCCAAAATCTGGGGAATTAATCTGTTCCCACAGTTTGCCGGCGTTCCTTTACCGACAGCCATGGCTGCTAGTGCGAGTATGAGTATGAACACGAACAGGCCGGGGAGGAGGAAAGTTCAATTAAGATGAGCCTTGGCAGCGAGGCGAAGAGTAGTGGCAAGATAAATCGCGACAATGAAAAAGCGTCTTGAGATAGACAAAAGGGATAATCGTCGCACCAGAGAGAGCTATGAAGCTAAAACTGAATATAAGACTCAGGTTCAGCGCCTACAGGTATGAGTACAATATGGCGTGTGCATATGCAGCACGGGTGGCATGTGGATAGATAGGTACGTTTTGTTTTCTTAGTAACGCCGCGTTTGTCTCAAAATCCCAGGCTGGCTGAGCTGACTACCTGCATGAGCTGAGTCCCGAAAGAGTAGGTCACCTACTTCTGACTTGCAGACTGGGGGACCAGGATGATTGCCCAGGTTGGCTGGCCGCGCTGACGAGGCCAATTCCCCGGGAAACTAGGAGAGTTTCCTTTTTGAGCCCCGGTTCCAGCTGACGGGCTTGTAACCAGGACCCAGGCTTAGTCAACTCAGGGTTTTTCTAACATCCCCTGCTTACTGACACCCAAAGTTTAACCTGGGGTCCGATTGGTTAGAAAAGGTTCTAAAGTTAGGTAACTAATCGCTGATTTCTTTTTCAGGAGGGTGTTAAAAAAGCAGGTGATATTATAAAGATCTTTAGTTGACTTATTAGGGACGGACCGTTCGAGATGCCCCCACACCGTACAGGGGGTATCTACCTATCCAGATCGGTCGATAACCCGAGAGGTTGAAAGCACACTCCGGAGCGCCAGTGACTTGCCAACACCTACTCATACTCGTGGAACAATACCTTTTTCTCCCGACGGCTTGCAATTTGCTAAGCCAACATCTTCTGGCTGGCCTACCCCCAAGGCAGCTAAGTAGGCCAGGATAGCAAAATCCAGAGCGATCAAGGGTTACATAATAATTTTGGCGTGATTTAGTTCTCTTTTTATGCTTTTCACTCTTGAGATTCTTTATCCCGGTGTCCAGTGTCTTTGATCCACAGCGGGGAGTAACGGAAACAGTACTGTGATTTATAATTAATTACTTTCAGATTTAAACGTCCATCATATCTCTCCGTTTAACTGACTCGAATTGGTGATTCTGGAAATTGCATTTATGAAGAGGTCGATTTCCTGATCCGGCATGCCGCGAGTACAGGGTAGCCAGCAGCCATCCTTAGACCCTGCACCTCATACTTCAATTAGAGTTGCTTAAAGACATAATAAGCAGTCACAGCAGTTCCCTGGGCGGGTCTTCTGTTTACTTTGTGGACTGGAAAAATGTATATAATATTCTTCTATAGTAGATTTGATACTCCGGTCTGAGCCTCCTCCACCGAGCATGTATTTAGACAAACCCTCAACACCACTGACCACTTTTTTACAAGTGCCTTGCATGAGAAAAAACAAGGGTGACTCTTGATGACATTCAATTTTATAAGGATAACCAAACCAGGTGCAAGTCTAAGCCGGCGCCTTAGCGCCTGATGAAGCGCAGGTCGTACGCTGGGGGTGTCAACATGAACTGTTCCGAGCCAGTAGAAGCCCTCACTTTCGCCTGCTCCTGGGTCTCGCCCGGCTCGGGCACGACCTCCCAGCGGAAGTTCATGATCATATGTGCCAGGAAGCACACCATTGTTACCTCTGCAAAGCGTTTGCCAATGCACTGACGCGAGCCGGACGAGTAGCCAATGAAGTCTTCGTATGAGACCTGCGTGGTTGGGAATGTTAGTACCTGATTCAAAAGTTTCTTTTCCGTCTGAACAGAGAGAGGAGAGGGGGAATATAAACGTACGGTCACCTTCTTGTTGCCGTTCACATCTTCAGTCTCGCGAAGATGGCGTGTTGGGTTGTATGTTTGCGGGTCTTCCCACTTGAACGGGTTGACCCCAAACGCCGCCGTATCGAGGTGCACGCGCGTGCCCTTGGGAATGGCAACGGTGTGTTGGTGTACCTTGGCCTCAGATGGGTTGGCGGCGTCACCATCCCACGTTGTGTAGCTAAGCGTGGTGTCGCGGGAGGCCACGCGCGTCATCTGCATGGCCAGATCGCGCATGCGGAGTGATTCAATAGTAGCTGCAAGGACCAGAGGGAAGTTTGCCATTTCCTCGTAACCGAAATACTTCAGTGGCTTCGCGTCGCCCACGCTTTCGTCCTCGTCCAGGGGAAGAGTATCCACCTTACTGACCTCGGCATATAGCTTTTCTTGCCAATCGGTGTTCCTGGCGAGCAGTGACAAGACCCAAGTCAGGGTATGAGAGGATGTTTCGTGACCGGTTCTGGGCGAGCCATGTGTTAGTCAGAGCATACACGATATAATGCAACGTCGAGTGCCTTATAAACTTACACCATGAAAGAGAAAATGTTGCCTTGGACTTCCTTGTCTGATAGCCCAACATTGGGCGCCACGTATCCCTTCTCGGCCTTCTCAGCCTTCTCCACGTCATTCTGGGAATCGACCAGCGCATCGATGAGGTTCCTGTACTTTCTCGGCCGGCCTTGAACCTCGGTGTTATCTTTCATGTCCTCGATTCTTTGCCTTGTCTCAGCCTGCGCATTTTTAATGTGGGCGACGAGGGATCGCTGCGCCCAGCCAGCGCGACGTAAATACAATGAAGGACTCCATTCCAGGAACCACAGCGGTAGCATGGTCTGTACAAATGGCGAATCCCACACCACTTTCAGCGTCTCGGCGAATGGCATCAGGTCGCTTTTCGTGTTGCGTTGCGACTCCTCAGCCGGATCCCAGGGTATGTCAATGTCGAACCACGAGGCGCCGATGGCACCTAGTGTCACTTTCAGCATGGTTGATTTCATGTCTCGTACAATGGGAGCTGTCTCCGAGTTGGCGGCTGCTGGATAGACGCCCTCTTCTCGGAGCAAAGCCCGCCACATATTGCACATGTTATGCCACCCGTTCTCCATAAGCTCGTTGTTAAACACTGCTTTAACGACGCGCTTGTGTCTTTCATGCTGGGCGCCGTTCTGTGTCGAGGCGAGCTGCAGTCCAAAGGTATTCAGCATGCGATAGCGGATCTTCTCAAGCGGCTTGAGAAAGATGTCGCCGTTGCGGCCAATTTCGCGAAAGATCTTTGGCGATCCAAAGAGGTAGGCGACCCCATTGGGAGACGACTGGTAACGGGATTCCCACGTCAGTACCTGTTCTTTCTAGAAAATCGGGAGGGGTCACTCACGGCCTCGGTAATGACGATCATGTCGGAGCGCGCATTGGCGAACTTCTTGAAAGGATCCTTGAGGGTAAACTTCTCCATGGGTACCAGGACGGGGACGCGAGGATACCATGAGCGAATGACGGACTCGAAGATCATAATGCCGCTGTGTATTGCGGGATGGCCATTGCGGCGGACCTTGAGGACGGTGCGCGCATATGTCACGAGCCATTGGAGCAGGATGATGATAGGAAGGCCAATAGCGCCGATGAGCAGGAGAGGAGAGGCCATGGTGAAGTGAAGACTGAGGCTTGTCTCAGTGACAATGAAGGTGAATCGAATTGGGTCGTCAGCAGTAGTCGATCAGACTTGATTCCTCAGAGGTCTTCGCAAAGGAGCTTTAGATTGTCCTTACAAGAATGTTCAGGACTGTTACTTTCACCTTTGGTACGACCAAGACCAGCTGGGCTTTTCTCTCCTGAAGTACTGATATAGTGCCAATGAATATGGATATGCCCGAAGTAATGTCGTGCCCAAATATTATCGGTCCCGATTATGCTTATGCTGCTCGTGGCCGTCAGCTGTGTCATCACCAGGCAGGGCGGAGGTCTGCCCGGAGCAGCAATTTGGAGGAGGTGAGGCGGGGCCAAAGCAACGGGGCGGAAGTGAGCCCGAAGCGGCAAGTGTCCATCGGCCAGCTGCCAGTCTGAACGCACTGCCTGTCAGCACTGGATGCGCGTCTGACACCCGGAAGCCGAGAGGCTGTACTCTCACTCACAGCATCCTGCCCAAGACAGACTCTGAAAGTCATGCAGTACATACGGGCAAGAAGGAGTGTTGGCAACTACAGGGGCCCGACTCAGAACATGTCACCTTGAATTATCTCGTGGCTGTATCAAGCGTTATGGGGTCTTGATGTTGTACATCGTTGTCCTTGTATAACTACTATGTAACAATATTCTCCCCTCCCCTGGAGAGGGTTTTCTGCATTTGACCTGGCTGTCTGAAATGTCTACCGAAATAATTACTCCATGCTTGTCTATTCCAATAGTAGTCCTTTTAGCCAGTCTAAATAAACTCCACACAACTAATTTTATAGTGAGACAAGGCATCAAGGAAAGTGACGAAATGACAAGGAGATAAGAAGTTTGTTAGACCTCTTCCGCAGAGCCTGGACCAGCCTCTCATGCCAAGGCCACGCGTTTGCGCTTATTGTTCCCTCAGCCATGGTGATCAGATTGCTGAGCCTTGTCACGCGGGACTTGATCAGGCTGATAACCAGTTCCATCTCGTCGTCGTCGTCGATCTGCCATGCACCCACCCCAGGCTGCAGCAACTGGGACGATCGGGACAGGGATGACACCTCCAGCCCCGCGCGTGATGGTGCTTCCATGGCGTGCATGTCTACGGCAGCAGCGGTGACGTTGGAACTGATCCTGTTTACGTCATCATCGCTTCTGCCGCAAACAAAACGCTCGACCGCCACCAGACTAGTTAATATGCGATCGCACATGGTAATTATCAGCATGACAAAGTCCGGGCGGGACCAGCAGGTGCTGCACTGGACAAGGGAGTCGCAACGAAGCAGTATCGTCTTCTGACGCTTCAGGATCGTTTGCTGGGTCATAAGAGGCGTTGTTGAATGGTATGTTGTCGCGCCTGTCCCTGACTCTGACCCTGACCACGATGGCCCAGACGAGTATGAAGAGCCGGCTGACGTAGAGTTGGGACTTGATGCCGCCGATGGGCCAGCGATGGGATCGCCCCAGACGAGCTGAGCCTGCATGGCCTCGTAGATGCTCACGGCTGTCATCATGCAGCAGCAAGATGAAGATGAAGAGTTGGAGGTGGCAGCTGAGTCTGGTGGTGTTGAGGAATGAGCCGTACTAGGCCGAGCCTCATTTGTGACTCTATTACTGCCTTGTGCACTGCTGGGCGCCACCGTTGTAGGGATGTGCGACTCATCCATCAGAAAATCCATCGGGTCAATCCCGTATTCAAAGAGGCTATCTGCCGACGACGATGAGTATACAGATGTGTGATTGCTCTGCTTGCTACTGTCTCCTCGAGCGGTCAACGCTTCGGCGGTAACACCAACACCGCTGCGGCCTGCCCGACTTTTCGCGGCAGCCGTAGGCGTGGGACCGGCCACCTTGCCAAAGAAGTCCGGATCGAACTGCGGAAAGACAGCCGGAATCTGTCCAAGGGAGTCCGGGAAGAGGGTGCTGAGAAAAAGTTGCTGTGCATCTTCTAGGCCCACGTCTGGCCCTGTTGCGATGCTGTTGGTGTTGTTGTCCCGAAGCGAGGGCTGCGAGGCTGTTACGACCCTTGATTGGTCCTTGGGGGATGATAAATGTGTTGATAATGGCGATGATTGTCTCATTGACTGCGCTCGAGACGAGCGTTTGTGTCTCCTCGCCTGGTTCGACTGCTTATGTTGGTTGACGACTGTGTTGTTGTTGTTGCCGTCATCGTCGTCATCCTCATCTTCGTTCCGTGACTTTGAACCACCACTAGCGGCGCTGGATGTCCGCCGTTGAGGCCTCGAGATGACCAAGTACTCGCATTTCCGGTTCTTGGCAACGCATAGCATACAGCCGTTCTCACCGCTCACGCACTTGGACTAAAGGCAACGCAAACGTCAAATCAGTCTCGTTGTCGTCAAGTGAAGATGGAAAAAGAGGTCTCTACGGTTTATCCATCGAGACTCCCCGCACTGGATAATGATGATGAATGTGAATGGCCGCGATGTGACCTACCTTTTGTCCGCGGCATCTCTCACAAGCAGTGCGCATGGACGTCCTGTCCTTGTCAAATGGCGGGGCAATCTCCACGCTGAGGAGTCGGTCTCCATCACCAAACGTTTGCCGTAGGGTACTAAACATGATGATCTACAGTCCAGGTAGATTTTCTGGATAAATTATCGAACAGACAGGATCAGCAGTATATGTAATATGCTGGATCAGGCAATGACTGTGACTGTATACAAGTGGATGGTGGTGAACTTGATCATCCTCCCCATGCATGCCTGTGTTCCCCACGCCTCTCCCTTGTGCTTTTAGCCGAGCTTACAATTACACACTGGCCTACTGGGTTGCAGATTGCAAAGGATTATCAAATAAAGTCGGAGCACGGTTCGCCAAGTTGTCCTGCGCGATTTCGTACTTGCAGATCATGCTCACCTTCCAGATTCCATGAACCAACCTTCTAGACCCCGAAAATCAAACCCTGAAAAGTTCCCTAGCCCCAAGGGCTGCGGGTCCACCCGCCGGGTGCCAAGTGCCGCCCCATTCAACTTCCGTTTCAGTACACCTAAGCCCCTGAGTTCGGCAGTGGGTCGCCGACTAGGTGTGCTGAGAGCTTAATCTCACCAATCTGATATCAGCGCGTTTACTCCGTCTAGGGGCGGGAATCTCTCGATTTCAGTGGACATCCCGGTCGGTACCTGGAGAGGCCTTTTACCCTGTGGCCAATCCAGTATCTAGTTAAAACGGGGCCAACAGGGAACCAAGCTCCACTGTTGAAGATACAGGGTTTCAGATGTAAGCACTATTCTCTAAGTGCATTCCTGCTCGTATTCCTCTGCACTGCGCCTCTGGGAGAAAAATACACGACCCTTGAACGTAGCTTACACGAAATTCACGTGTGATCCACCGATTTCGGGTTATTTTTTATTTTCCCCTCTAGACTTCCTATACGAGTATGTGCCGTTGCCAGGGACTGATAAGGACCATGCAGAACGGAACATATTGAGGCTCACGTCAGCTGACCGGAGTGTTATTGCTTACGACCTTTCGGGGGTTTGTCCGGCACTGATAATAAGCAACGGGATCAAGCCTCAAACGGAGGAATTCGTTGCTAGTGCCGGCACATGAACGCTTTCACAACGTTTTCATTCCTTTTCCGTAGAGGCGGCATATTTCCCAATGCAGACATCAGAGCTCCAGCCTGCATGAGCAGATCCCTCGGCAGACGCCACGCCTTAAATGTACCAGAGATCTGCTGCTGCATTATATGATGCTTCCATACATTAACAATTTTCAGACGCGAGCATGAACTTGACTTGAGATTACTCATTTAGTATAGAACATCCAAATCTAACAACAGAGTGGCATCATGGTCAAATTCGATAGTGGTTCTGAGTCCGAGATGACGAACGGGGACGAGCTTCATATCAACGCCAAACATGAGATCAAACCCAGGATGGCCAACGGGAACGGGGTCCACAACGTCCCCGAACATGACCAATTTCAAGATCATGCCGAGATGGAGGTTCTCATGCTTCCCGACCTCTTTAGCTCACTCATGTCGGTCCCAGCCCGTGAGAACCCCAACTATGCCAGCGTCAAAGCCGAAGCTGACGAGTGGATTGCCTCGTAAGTTGCACCCCGCGCATCAAGCAGACCTCCTTGAAGAGTCAACCCTGACTGACTGTGTAAAGCGTGATCAACGCCGATGCCAAGTGGGCCAGCAGAAACAAACGGGTTGACTTCACCTATCTTGCAAGCATCTGGGCTCCCGACTGCAGCGCATTCGCCTTACGTACGTCAACCGATTGGAACTCGTGGGCCTTCCTGTTCGACGATCAGTTCGACGAAGGCCACCTGTCCAATGATCTGGATGGCGCCGTGAATGAGATTGCCAGGACACGTGAGATCATGGAGGGTACTGCCCCGCGGTATACCGCCGACTCAGAACACCCTATTCGGTATGTGTTCCAGACATTGTGCGATCGCGTGAAGCAAAGCCCAGAAGGTTTCTACGCGGGAAAGCCATCGTCAGACCGCTTCTACAGGCGCTGGATGTGGGCACACGAGCTCTACTGGGAGGGGCTGGTTGCGCAGGTTCGGACAAATGTGGAGGGTCGGTCCTTCACACGTGGTCCGGACGAATACCTGGCCATGCGCCGGGGCTCTCTCGGCGCCTATCCTGCGCTGGTCAACAATGAATGGGCCTATGGGATTGACTTGCCCGAGGAGGTAGCGGATCATCCTTTAGTGTTCGAGATCATGGTCATCATCAGCGACCAGATCCTGTTAGTCAACGACATTCTCTCCTACGAGAAGGACCTTCGCCTCGGGGTTGACCACAATATGGTCCGCCTGCTCAAGGCCAAGGGGCTCTCAACCCAGCAGGCCATCAACGAGGTCGGAGTTATGATCAACGACTGTTACAGACGCTATTACAGAGCACTATCGGAGCTCCCATGCTTCGGCGAGGAGGCCGACCGCGCGCTCCTCGGCTATCTCGAGGTCGAGAAGAACCATGCTCTCGGTAGCCTGCTCTGGAGCTACAAGACGGGCCGGTATTTTAAGAGTAAGGAGGATGGTGCTCGGGTCAGGAAAACGCGAGAGTTGCTTATACCAAAGAAGATGGCGGTGTTGTAAGGTTGCGAGCGAATCGAGATACAATGGTAGTAGATCAGAGAGATAGCTAGACAGACTTTTCGAATATATTGAGCGCATATGCATATTCCTACTTAGAAGGTTGTTTTGCCAGGTCACTTACGGCAAGAGGTCGTCTAACGATTCGCCAGGTCCTAATCTTGAGATTGCTTTGGTTTGGAGATGAAGAGACGTAAGATCGAATCATTCACAGCATGTCATATTGGGTTATGGTGTGGATAGCTAGTATGCTGCCTGAGGTGTGTTTTGAGAATGTTACTTTGAGTTGATAGACCTGATAGCTAATGGTGGCATTTCGTGCCTTACCTCGACAGCATGGACATGACTGTTTGGGCGGAAATGTAGTCTTTTTGTAACTGCATTCCTTTCCCAGGTTGAAAGCTCAACAAGCAGACTTGAATATTGCAATGCATATCAAGACAATGGTCACACACAAACTCAGCCTTCTATGTTCTGTAATGGCACATACCCAACCTCTTCCTCCTTGCCTCTGCGTCCCGTCATCTCCCTCACCCAGCCGACGATTCCCCTTCCCCATATCCACCTCTCCGCCTTGGGCTCCCTGCCGCCGTTCTTCGCCACCTCGTTCATCCAAACAGGCCTTGTCCAGGAGTTGAGCATCAGACTGCTGACCACCACCGTCACACTGCTGAACGCCATCGCAAGACTCGCCATTATAGGATGCACGCTAAGCCCGAACGGAAGGAAGAAGCCCATGGCAATCGGGAGGCCGATAGCGTTATAGATGCATGCCCATCCGAGGTTTATCTTGATACGGCGGAAGATGGTGCGCGTAAGCGCCAGCGAAGCAGGTATTATCATAAGCTCTGTCGGCCTCATAAGCACCATATCCGCCGCCTCCATCGCGACATCTGTTCCGCTTGCCATAGCAATGCCCACGTCCGCCGTTACAAGTGCCGGGGAGTCGTTAATGCCGTCGCCAATCATGCCGACAACCTCGCCACGGTCCTGGATCTCTTGTACGATAGCCTGCTTCTGATCGGGGCTAACACCGGCGTAAACATTGTTGACATCGATACCCACGGCAGAGGCGACGGCGAGTGCGGTAGACCGTTGGTCGCCGGTCACTATGGCGGTCTTTATGCCCATACGGTGCAGGACCGAGATAGTCGCTGCAGCATCCTCTTTGATTGTGTCAGACAGGCACACATGGCCCGAATAAAGCCCGTCAATGGCAACGAAGATGTTGGTGGTTCCAGCGCTGCGGGGATTGCTCTTGGCCTGCGATGTGCCCTCGCCAACCGACATGTTAAGCTTCTCGGCGGCCTCTACAGCATCCTCGGGGACATCGATACCACTATCCTTCAAGAATATGAGGTTGCCAACCAGTACCATGTATCGTGACCGGTTCGCGATAGCTGGCTCGACAGTCACACTGACACCCTTCCCCACAACCGCTTTGAAGTCTCCGACGCTGCCATCAATGGTTTCTTCGGGCGCCATACCTAGCTCGTTCTTTGCAGCGCCCAGGATAGCCTTGCCCACAGGATGTTCACTCCCCATCTCTGCTAGACCAACGATGGACCACCAAAGTCGTTTACTGACCTCGCTTCTTGTCCATTGCGGGACGAGACCTATGCTGGCCACGCTCATCTTACCATAAGTTATGGTGCCAGTTTTATCGAGGACAACCTGCGTGACCTTGGTTATACGTTCCAGGACAGCACCGCCCTTTATCAGAATTCCGTTTTCTGCACCGACTCCGGTGCCAACCATCACGGCCGTGGGCGTAGCTAGTCCAAGAGCACACGGACAAGCAAAGACAATGACGGAGATACACAACTTAACGCAGACTACGACCTTGCCGCCGCTATTATCTTCGAGGAAGATCTCCGGAGGGTGGGATAAAACATGACATAGGACCATCCATACAAGGAACGTACCAAGACCGAGGATAAGAATCATGGGAACAAAGTAGCCGGCTATTGTATCAACAAGTTGCTGAATAGGGGCGCGAGCGGTTTGTGCGTCTTGCACTAGCTTGACAATCTGACTTAGCTGGGTATCATGGCCAGCTCGAGTAACACGGACGTCGACCCGCCCATCACCGTTAACAGTGCCGGCGACGATACTATCACCCATGTACTTCTGAGCAGGCATAGCTTCTCCAGTAACCATACTTTCGTCAACAAATGTAGTGCCTCGAACCAGAATGCCATCTGCTGGAATTTTGTCACCGGGCCGGATGACCACAATATCGTCAACCTCAAGCAGCTCTGTTGGGATGGCCTTTTCCTCCCAAGCAGAGACGCCAGGTTCATGAGTCCGAGGTGTCTTGGGCGTTGGGGGCTCGTCAGATGATTTTGCCCAGCTCTCTGCTGCCTTTTCCACAGCGATCGGGTCAGCATAGATGGTAGCTTTGGACGGAGCTAGTGACATAAGACGAGACAGCGCCTTAGAAGTCTGGCCTTTGGCCCGGTTCTCCAGCCACCGAGACAGTGTGATGAATGTGATGAGCATGGTGCATGTGTCGAAGATCGTGGAAGGTTTAGAGTGCGGCTCAAGAAGGACGGAGATCAGCATGGAGAAGACGCTAAAGAGGAAGGCACATGATGTGCCGAGAACGACGAGAACATCCATTGTTGGCGATCTATGTTTAAGAGACTTATACCCAGAGATATAGAATCGCTTGCCAATGCCGAATTGAACAGGCAATGTGAGAACGAGACATACAATGTCACCCAGGAATAGACCAGGTATGAGTTCGAAACGTCCAATGTCTATCACTGAGAAGGCCATAGGAATAATCATGCCGATGAGGAGAACGGGGATCGCGAAGGCAAGTGACGTCCTGAACGCTGTCCGCCACTCGGTAATCTCGCGCGTTTTGGCCAGCGACTCAAGCTGCGCGTTGTTATCCTCGCCACTTGCAACGAGGGCATTCAAGCCCTGCACCTCTATAGCCTCAACAATGCCACGAAGTCCTATAGTCCTGGGCTGGTAGATGACTGTCAGGCGGTCCGTACTGAGGCTGAGAGATGCGGATCGGATGCCCTGGACTGCAATGAGGCCTTCCTCCAGAAGCTGGGCAGTAGTCGCATCTTTGCAGCCGAAGACCTTGAACTGAGCGCTTGTCGTATCTCCTCCCTGATGGATCGAGTCGCGCTGCGTCGATAAAATAGTAACATCAAACCCGCGATCGTCGATAATCTCGGCTATCTTCTCCGGCGAAAGCTTCGTCTCGTCATAAGTGATAACGGCTCGTTCCGCCAAAAGGCTAATGTTGAACTTGAGCACGCCGGCCACGCCACTGAAGCCAGCTTCAACGGCGGACGTGCAGGCGCCACATGTCATGCCCTCTATGGCGAAAGTGGTCGTCGCAGTTGTCGTTGCAGACTCAGCTTCACTCCCAATCGCAGTGCTCTGGTCGGAGAAGTGGTTGTTCAATCGAGTAGTCGCGGGGTTGGGACGATCGGTCGAGAGAACCTCAGCATCAAACCCACGGTCCTCGATGATCTCCTGTATCTTCTCGGCAGGTATGATGTCTGGGTCATGCGTGACAACGGCGCGCTCCATTACGAGGCTGACGGAGACTGTTCCGACGCCGTCAACGCCTTTGAAGCCGGATTCAACTGCCGACGTGCAAGAACCGCATCTGTTGAGGTTACAGAGTTAGCTTTAGAGAACGAAATGAACGAAGGTAAGAGTTGGCGACGCACGTCATGCCGCCGATCTGCAGCGTGGTTGTTGCCAGATGTGCGCTCGTGGGCGCTGGAAGCCTGCTGGCACTGGCATTTCTGTCATCGCCATCTTCCGGCAGACGCATATAGGTTTGTCCCATCGCAGCGACAGCGACAACGACAGCAAGCAGTTCTCAGGGCTTTTGGTCGTGGAGTTGGTGTAGTGGAGGGCCTCGCAAGCGCGCCAGGCCACTAGTGTACCAGCTGGGACGCTAAATGGATCTTCGGGATGCCGTCAGATCACGGTAACTAGGATGAGTACGGGGGTGTCGTTTGCTGAGAGGTGCACTGAGAAGACCGGCTTCTTCAGGCGGAGAGTAAGCGATGAGGGGATGCGATTGTGAGATTGTAAGCCAGAAGAGAAAGGAGAAGGAGAAAGAGGAGAAATCCTGCTTCTGGGTGACACAACAGAAGGTCGCAGGCTGTCCGATAATTGAGATTGGGGGCGGGCGCTTAGGTACCTTAGTCTAAAGAGTACCCCTGTCTCGGTACTGGGGTCCTGTCGCGATCCACTTCCATCTCACCTCAGACGCTGCAAGGTAGTTAACGGCAGCGGACCTGAAACGGCAATGTCCCGTCCCGTTGACCCTCTTTGCTTTTTGCGGCGGCCTGGCTTCCCTAGCTTCCGCCCTACCAAGCCACACGTTCCCTTCCTAGTGCAGTGCCCCCGGCATGGAATTAGCATATGCTACCAAATGACAATGACGGGCTTTGCCTCACTTGGGTTGGAGTGAGGCAGACATTATCTTCCTTCTTCTGGCATTCTCCCGGATAAAATAAGGCTGAGCATGTCCGCCAATCTCCATTGTGAAGAACCAAGGCCTCTTACATTGGATCATCTGTCCCAATTGGATAAGTGTTGTACGTGACACTATATGTACAGCTTGTTCTAGATTGCGACTTTTACGACACCTCCGCTTCACCCTTATTGCATGTTTATCGTCTATCATTTCATCTTCTGCCATACCATTCATATGTGCTTTGGTCGCCATGGCCATCGATATTGATCATCAGAACCCCTCCGACGTCTTGAAACTGAAGACACCGGCTGTCACCATAGCTGGATCAGACGTCTCGTTCGACGACACCATGTCGACGAGATCCTCCCGCTCCAGTGTCCCGAGCGAGATGACGGGCCCTCCCGCCGCAGATGACAAAACGGAAGACTCTGAAGAGACCAAAGTCTCCGAGACTTCCAACAGAATTTTGGACGTCATTCTAGAATACTCTCTTCACAAGTTCGACAGCACCGAGGAACTGCATAGTGCCGGCAGGCCTAAGTTCCTAGCCGTCGTCTCACGCTTTGTCAGAGCACGGCAAAAGGTGGTCATGTGTCTACCGGCATTCCCGTTCAAGTCAGCAAATAAGGTCGAAAAGGTTCTGGGTACCCTCCCAGATAAGGCTGAAGAGTTGGCACTTGCTAGACTAAACTCCATATGTGTCACCATTGGCCAATTCTATGAGCCTGGCGCAGAGCTGACTGTCATCTCAGACGGCCTGGTTTACAATGGTTCGTTCATCCTCTGCATTCCTCACTCGAAACAAGGTGACAACTCTCACGGCTACTGGCACATCACTGACACTTCTTCTTGAATCGTCATCTAGACTTGCTAGGAATTTCTGACCAGGAGACCTGGCGTTACGGGTCGGCGCTACGGGCCATGGCCGAGCGCAAGGCCTTCTCTCATCTCTCATTCTCCCGCCTACAGGATTTGGTCGCAGTGAAGGGCCTGCCCAATGACCTTAATGAGCTCACGTACGTTGCAAACGCAACTAACTTCCGCCGGACCCTGTTCAACAAGTATGGCCGGGACGGCGATCTTGACATTGACCATGAAATCGCCACAAATCCGGACACGCTCGGGACGTACAAGGGGTACTGCCGCTTCCTCAAGTCAGATCTGCAGCACATTTTCGGCCCAGCTAAGAGCAGTGCCAAGTACAGGAAGGATGTCAAGTACCTCGCCAAGCAAATGCTGATCCGGGGATACGTAAGTTTCAAGTTCACTACTTCAGCCAGTCATTTCAATGCCTAGTCGAGTTCCCATAGCTAACAGAATCTCTCTTGTGATTAGGCTTTTGCGGGAGCCGTCAAAGCGCGCTTCCCGAACTATTTACGTCTCAGTATCCACCAGTCTACTGGAGAGCATAAGATTTCCATCAGCCTGCTCAACACCAAAAGCGGCTTTACGACGCCGTGGCATTGCAGCGTTGTATTGATGGCAGACGGTGAATGGCTTAGTGGCCTTACGGTCGACTTCAAAGCCGATCGGTTGCTGGAGCTCGTCGAGGAGGATGGCCGGCCGAGCTACTTCAGGGAGGTCCTCCGTCAGCGACCATACCTGATGGAGAACGCGAAGCCGCGTATAGTTATTCAACAGGAGCCACAGGCCCATAGGCCCAGGATACGCGCATCCTAGGTCCACCGAGCGCCTGTGCAGAACGAGTTGTGGTTGAGGTTATAGCTTTGACTGCTGTCATAGCCTGGAGTTGCAGGTGTACTAGGACCGCTCACCCTCACTTGTTCAGGACTAACTCCGACTTGAGGAGGCCTTGACGTGAATGGTTTAAGTATTTACGAACTAAGATAAGAACGTACAATTTTATGGACTTTTAGTAACTTATACAAGAATGAAACGAGATACCTACCCACTTCCGGACGTAGAAGGACACTGAGACGCACCGCCAAATCTCATGTGACATGCGAACTGTGGTGCTTATACAGCATGCTGATTCTTCTT
Organism: Fusarium oxysporum f. sp. lycopersici 4287; assembly: GCF_000149955.1. Lineage (NCBI taxonomy): Eukaryota > Fungi > Ascomycota > Sordariomycetes > Hypocreales > Nectriaceae > Fusarium > Fusarium oxysporum. The sequence continues at coordinate 923,132 of NC_030998.1, forward strand.
GACATCTGTAACGGTAGCAAGTAGGAGACACTGGTCTAAGAACCTTGGCTACCTTGCAACCTTTGAATGCCAGACTTGGGTGTCCAAAGCCTGGCAGCTCATGTTGGTGCAGAAGGGCGAGTGATTTTGACCTGGTCGACCCCTACACTTGGAGCCCGCATAGGAGCCATTGACTATCGTGGCTGAGGGCTTGTATCACTACACAGAGCTTAGACTATCTAAAGCTTTAGCAAATGTCTGGTGTTCTGGAGCAACATGAGACCTTCGCCATTAAGACTATTCTGAGAATGAAAATGCCCTGATCCAGGCCAGCTTGAGGTCCAACGTCGCCAAACGCTATATCCCCAGCATTTTGGGTAGTCCTCATCGAGCACGCTTTTTCCAGTGCTCTGAAGATAAGGGGGCATATTTGGGTGCTGTCGAGAAAATGGATCTGCGGTCTCCTGGCAGTTATCTTGACTATTTAGGGAATATCTAAATTCAACAGCCATCTCAGCCCCTTTTCAACATCCTAGGTATTGCTAGGAGCAGAGCTGTCATTCCTGACAATTGTAACTTGCCGAATGTAGTTGATTGCATTCAGGAAGCCGCTGAAATTCCGGCTAAGCTGCTCACGTTGGATCAGTGAAACCGGACGTCCGATATTGTTGGTGATAAGTTTATATGGGAGGAGTTTATCGAGCTCGTTGAGGACGTCACTGTAACGTTGTCGGCTTATCTTCATGAATACCGTGCAAGCCCTCTGTTGGCTCTACTACAAGCGACGAACTTGGCGTCAGGTCTGATTCCTTGCACTCTAATGCTTGATTTTGTTCAAAGTTTAACAGTTTTGATAATAGATATTCTAATGTGAAGGTTCATGTATCTTTGTCACCTTCTAGCTCTAACTCTTTATAGTTCTTATATACAGTCCTAAACTGTTGCCTGCTGGTACCGTAGAAAATCGCTCCATTGCTTAATCGGGAGCTTGCCCCTGGACACCAGAGCTAAAGAAATTCCGCCGGCCCACGAGACAACACCATGAGGGGGGCAGGGCAATATGGACACAGTGTCGCCAGGGAGTTCATAGTTTGCATAAACTTGCTGGAAGAGATTGCTGTAGCCCTCTTAGATATGGCAAGGCAAGTTGGCGTTTTGATAGTCTTCCGTAAATCACGCGATCTTGATGCGAGTCGAAATGTGTCCTTTCTTCGTCTGCAACACGACCAGGTCATGGTCATACGTGAGGTCCTCAATCGTAGTGTCGAAAAGTTCGGCTTTCGGGATAATTCGAAACGCCATCAGGGCGGCCATGATATAGATCTCGCACAGCGCAAGACTGTAAGACACAACTGTCAGTATGAAAATTCCGACTTGGGCTTACCCCGTCCTAAACACCGGGAAACAATGATAAAACTCACCTCTCGCCAACGCAAACCCTAGATCCCTTCGAAAACGAGATGAGGAATTTTTGCAGCGTGTAATCAGGCTTGCCGTCGGGCAACAACCACCGCTCAGGGTTGAATGCGTCGGGGTCGGGAAACAGCCGCGTGTCCCAGTGGTTGATCATGGCCGTCATGCTTACAGGTGTGCCTCGGGGGATCACAAATTGCGTCTTGCCATCTTGACTCTTATAGAAGAGTTCCTCCTCACGGGCAATGCGAGCTGATCGAGCGGCCGCCCCAGGCTGGTGCCGCAGAGACTCCTGGACGAGGGCCCAGAGGTATGGTCTCTGCTCGAGCTGTGCCCATTTGAGATTATTGGGATCAATGCCTTCCAGGTCTTTCATCAGACGAGCGTAGATTTTGGGTTGATGAAGGAGGTGAAACGTCATGACAGTGAGGATAGCCTGTATCGAGTCAGTTAGGTAAATTCGACCAGTCCACCATGGTGAGAGAACTGACCGCAGTGGTTTCGGTTCCAGCAACAAGGAAGACAAACCCCTCACCCGAGAGACGATACATGCTCTTCTCTTCCTCGGGCAGGACATTGGAGTTCAGAATCTCGTTAAAGACACGGCCGCCATCGGGATTTGCCAGGGCAGTTTTGATGTACGCTGGGATAACATGATTCATCTGGTGCATTATCCTCTTGACATCCTCGCCCATATAGTCCGCGAACATGGGGAGGATATCAGCCAGCCGTCTGGCCAGCCCATTGTGGCGCACTGTTCGCCGTCAATTAGCATAACTGTCTAGTCGAAAGGGGTTCCACGATCAAGACTATGTTTCTGGGCCTCGCAGGGGCTATTGGTATAGCACAAAGCAGCCCAGAAGATAGATCTGTACGCGCGAGACACAACCAAAACAAAGCGGTAGAAAGGGCTCTCTAAAGACGTACTCATGTAAGTGGTTGTCAAGAAGGACGAGGTCCAAGTTCCAAAGTTGGGTTCCCAGCCCTCCTGCTCGATGAAGCCCATAGGCTCTCCAAATGCGTATTGGGAGAAGACATCGGCGGTATAGCAATTGAAGGCGCCTTTAATTTCAAAGGCCTCCTTGCCGGTCCAGCGGAGCATTTTCTCAATAGCGAGCTTGGCGTAGTTGTACACTTCGTCCTCGAGCTTGAGCACCTGTCCGCGTGAGAAGAAACGTGCATGAGCAGCCCTACGCTTGCGATGTAGCTCGTGCGGCCCAGCCGTGCCAGTTGCCTGTGAGACTGGGCCAGCGCCTGCTATTTTGAGGTGGTGCTGCCATTTATCGCGGACTAAGAGAAATGTAAGCAGAAGAATTTTATTGAGCCGAGAAGGCTACAAGCGAGGAAGGTAATTGTATAGACATACTTCGGCCTGGCTTTCCTGTGTAGATCTCATCGGCAAAGAACGGGTCGCTGCAATGAAGTTCATCAGGGCTGACGCGCACGATAGGACCTTCAATGACTATTAGTTACTTCAAATTTATCAGGAAGTGTTCATCAAGTACTCGCCATACTGCTCATGCATTTTCTCTATCCTCCTGCCATACCGACCCATGAGGATCCAGTCATAGTAGGCCTCATACACGTAAGATGCGGCGGCAATTTTTGGACCAGGAAACTTGGAGAGTGGGTGGAGAGAGGAAACGTTGTAAAGTGCGAGCGCGACACGATAACCAAGCCAAAGACCAGTGAGGCCAAAGAGCGCCGAGGGACTCAGCAAACGCTCGAGAGCGATTGAATTGAAGTTGTCCATGGTCGATAAATGATATCCCAGTAATAATCTCGGGAGAATCGAACCAGACGCCAAAATAGATGACACACCAATAAGGCAACCCACAAATTTAACATCAACGGACTCTATATATCGATCGTGCCTCTCCACTGAACTGACTCTGCGGGCCAGGCATAGTGTTGGATGCGATCTGTATGCGGCAAACACCCGAAAGCGGGACTTAGGCCTGTGTTTGATCCTAGAACTGCAGTGGAGCGGTGTTTAACCACTTTCGGACAGTGCCGGCTCACCACTCACCCCGCGACCCGGCTTACACGGACCGGACCCTGCTGAGACACGTACTAAATTTAGGAGGTCAGCGTTGATGCCAGGGTCATTAGCTGCTGTCTGAGATAAGGGCTGATTGGGATGGAGGGGCCGCAAGTATGCAAAGCAATAGGGCTGGCACCGTTGCGGTGTCAGCGTTTGGCATAACTGTCTTCGGAGCTACCTCAAAAGGGCCCATCACGTGTCTAGCCACTGCGCTTAGCAGTAAAATCATGTAAACATGGTATTATAAGCTAATATAGTAAAGAGCAATTATGAAACCCTTATTCTCTTTTATTTCATTTACTTTCATATTAGTAAAATTAAATATATATATAAGCATACGTCTGGTTAAAATTGCTAGTATAAGTAATACTTTCGATTAAACGATTGATAGCTCGTAAACCTCCAAAGATAAACAAGGTCTGTATTTCTGAAAACAGAGGTTGCGACCCTAGAAAGCTAAGGTACTGGCGTAAAAAGAACTGGACGGGATCCCGTATTCTCTACCAGCTTTGGTCGTATGAAACAACTGACGTTGCTGGCACTGCCCCCATGCTCAGCATCAATATCGAACTTCAGTGCCTAATCGTGTCTCGCTTCATCTGTTCTGTTGGCGCTGCTGGGAACGTAAACTTGTAGCTGCATATTGTCATGATATGTTTCCCTTAGACCCAGAAGTTAACTAAGACATGAGCTCTCTCCTGGTCGTATTACACATGGGGCAGCGAGGAAGGCCGCAGCGTGGACAATTAGCCGCCGTTATTCTCATGCCACCACTTCCACAGCCGCAACATGTCCAGACCCAAATGACCTTTCTGCGTTTGGCCTTCTTCGATCTCGATGGACTCTTCCCTAGGGAAATAGTGCTCACTATCGATGGTTCGTCCATCGCAGGTGCCAATATGTGGACTTTCTTGAAGGAAGCAATTTGCTGATCCACTCCAACTATGTCTTGATTCGTTTCAGACGCTTGCGCCCGTCGCCAGTATGGGATTAAGCCGTATACCCTGGACATACTTCTCCTTTCCTTGATAGATGATTCTTTTGCAGGGTTTTTGGGCAGCATGGAGTACGTCAGATCGCACTTCTGACATGAAAATGTTTTCTCATCGCCTATTTTGACTGAACGGCCTTTGCAACCAGGGCTGGGGCACTTGGCCTCTGATACGTCCTTCTGTTCTGCAATCATCTTTATCGACATTGAAATTTGGCATCCAGGGCGGGCCATTGCTTGCCAAGCGATCTCAACATTTGAGTTCAGCTTATTTGTTGCCGCATCAGCACCGAGGAAGAAATATTGCTTTTTGGCGATATACTGCTGACCTGGACAGTTCTCGAACTGTTTATTGAGGAACATATCGACATTCTGGTAAATAGTTAGCTACCATGTGAACATTGCGCTGCAATCTCACTTACCGCCCAGTGCCTGAAGAAGTCATACTGCAACGTCGTTTGACGCCCGAGCACGTCTTCAAAGCTGATGTTTTCAGCGAGAACGAGGAGAGGTGGCATAGACATTGACGTGCACAGGCGAGAATAGTGTCTCATTAGCCCTGGAAACAGTAACCAGGCCTTCATAATGAGATTGTGCAGATCTCGTATGACGGCACGAAGACTGGCAACGAGAGGTCAGTTCATGAAAGGTAGAATTCAGTGGTATTTACCTACAGCTTTGGTAAAAGAGTTTGGGTAGTCTCTTCTTGTTGGCTAGTCATGTCTTGTTGAGGCAAAGTACTGGGTTGGTCCCCCAGGGTTGTAGTTGCATTTATGTCGGACTCTTCCACGTCTGCTACTACCGGTCGGTCATTTGTACTCGATTGAGAGTCTTCAATAACTTGAGGCGGCGCAGGTGCGTTACCAGGTTGATGCTCATCGTCCTGAAGGTCAAGCAGACTGAGTTGTTCTCGAAGTTCTTCGATGCTAATGATTCGGCTACAAAAAGAGTTCAAAGCTATTCACATTCAAAGACTCATAAGTAAGACATACCGCTCTTGGAGTTGTGTTATGACCTGTTCATTCTGGACTTTGATCATGTTGAGCTGACTATTCAGCTCATCGAGATCGTTACGGTCGCTTGCGTCATAGTCAGCATATGAAGCTGGACAGTCATCGACAGGTCTAGATACTCTTCTTGTAGTTGAGTGACGAGGTTTAACGTCTGAATCTGTGTCCCAATCCTTGATCGCAGATCATCAACATGCTTCGAATAGACCAGCGCCCATTGCGCCTTTCTACCAACACCGCGATACCATGCTGACGATCTTTGAGGACCTAGGCTAGCATCGAATTTGGATATCAGGTCGAGGAAATTTGCTAGTGTAGATAAAGTGAGATCTGCTTGTTTCCGCGCATGCTCTGCAAAAGGATTGTTGCTTCTTTGCCTCGTCGCGCCGGTTTGTTGTTGGTGCAGGTGTGACAAAACGTCTTTCAAAAGGTTCAAATCGGCCAGCACTTGAAGATAATCTCCTGCAGCGCCACCTGTGTTTTTCAACGCTTGGGTGATGTCGACGATTAACTTCAAGGCGCTAACGAAGTCGCCGGCAGAGAATCCAAAGGCTGGTACAGTCATTGTATCGTCTGATGTAGTTTGGAAGGTTATTGACAGAGAGAAGTGACAGGTTTGCGGGGTCTAGATGCATTGCGATAAGGAATGGTCAGACTAGAATGCCTTGGGCATGCCTTGGGCGAGGTTGGGCCAATACTATTGATCCTGGGCCATCTTCAGCACGCTGCAGAGCCCTTTAGTGGTCGCCCTCTCAGCCTGCTTTTCCCGCTTCAATCAATAGGACAAATCGAAGCCCCCCTTCACGAGAACAGGTTCATCTTATTGGGCACCAATGCACTTCTTCATTTGCCCGACACCGCCCCTCGCTCTCATAATCCTTCCAGCATAAAAAGAGTGGTGACTAAAGCATTGCAGCATGGCAGACCTAACACCACTTAAGGCTTAACATCATTACCAACCCTCCATTGTCGCAATTGATAGATTAAAATAACTGTGGTATCTCTATACTGCCCCTTTGAGGGCCACGTCTACCTCCTTCGCAATCTCAATGCTCTCTCGCAACACGCGCTTCTCCTCATCTGTCAGCTCCAGTACTTCCGTATCAGTCATACAGCTCATATCATCCTTTGTCCTTCCTTTATGCCATTTCCCATCCATCATCCAGTACTCTGGGACTTCATAGCCATCTGGGTCCACACGTTTGTTCTTCAACAGGCTTCCATTGTACCATAACAGCTTATCCTTCTCATCAGTATGAGCAATGACAAAGCTACAAACCATTGTCACATTTGCTCCTTTGCTTTCACCCCAGCCGATCATTGAACCATAATGCGACTCAAACTCATAACTGGACCCGCCAAGCTCAAGGCCAAGCCACCAAGACTCCTTGTCCCCGTGACCTTGCCTGTAAGTGACTTCTTCTCGAACATCGTATGTGTTCTGCCATGCGACATGTAGAAGACCAACAAGAGTACTTACTCGCGCCTTGTTGAGGACTACTGCACCCGAATCACATTCTTCAGCGTAGTCTTCTGTCCATACAAGTGATTTGTTCATCTCCGCTGAAGGCTCCTTGATCTGGTCCTTCCACCATTCGTGCCTTTTTTTGAACGCATGTTGCCAAAACAGTCTGTCGTGGAAGAGTAACGCTCCTTTTTCGATATATGCTGTTTGCGCATACAGCCTTTCCGGTTGTTGAATGAACACAGCATCAGCATCTAGGAGGATGACTTCTTCAAAGTGCGATCCGAGTAATGCAAAAGCTTTGATGGCCCATCCTCCGTCTTTGAGCTTCAGACTAGTATCGTCAAAGATGGCGAAGATATCAAGAAACTCGACATCAGTTGCGCCAGTGAGTTTCGCTATCCTGTCACGTTCCTTTTTGGGCAAGTCATCTTCTCCAGCATATACAATCTGTATAGGCAAGCGACAGCCCAAGACTTTGCGCAAGCTCACAATTAAATGGGCCAGCGAAGCGAACTGATTGCTCTCCACCACCAACAGGAATCACAATTCCTCTGGACCCTCTGTCAAAAGAGTGTCGAAGGTCAGAGAGTGGTGTTTCTGATCCGGGATTCCTTGGTGGATTCCGGAGGAAAGGGAATAGTTGTTGGGCTGTTATCTCCGTAACATCCTGGAGCTGCCGCCCAACTTTTGAAGTCGGGTCAAGTTTGTCAGACTTTGACAGCCATTGACTCAACTCTCGTGATCGTTGACCGACCTCCCAGAACGTACTTTTATGAGGAGCCTGTACAGGATTTTCGGCATATTCCTTCGCCTTTTGGGAGATGTTCTTCAACTCAGACTCGCTGATTGGTGGCGTCCAGCTATAGGATAAGCTGGTTGAGCCCTTCCAGGTGATAAGAATAAGTAAAAGGGAAAGACCGCCGAAGATACTCAATCGAACAAGGGCCCGAGGAGGGTCTCTGAACATTTGGCCGAGCCGTACTATGAATGCCGATGCCAGCGACATGTTCACAGATGGTAGATTTAAGCTCTAGATCGTGTGACGTGATGTACAATTGAGAATGGGAAATGGGAGAGCACAGTGAGCGGCACCTAAGTAAGCCTCCGTATGGGCCAGGATGACAGCCCTGGATTCGTGTTGTCAGAGATTTCTGCCTTGGTCCAACCACCGATGAATGTCACATTACCTACAATCAACAGCATAATGACTGGTAACCAACAAGCCAACCATGGATCAGGCTGCGCCGCCCCCGTTGGCGCAAGGTCTTGGCTCAGGAAGTCCCAAATCCCAGATCTTCCTCAGCGCAATCTTTCCCAAGTAATATTTCTGTGTTCTCTGAGAGCTTGATACGGATATTATCCGTCTCATCTTGACTCTGAATGTCATCAATGATAGGGTGCAGCGAAGGTGCGTGAGTTCAGCTATGTGGAGAAATTGCAAGAGCTTGAGATAATCCCTGCGACGTCATGCAGGGGCCCCAGGTTTCTCCAGTGGTCTGACTCGCTGATCATTAGCTCTCTCGAGTCGCCCAGTCAGACCAGTCTGCTTGTTAGTTAATGATTTAACTGTTGGTAGCAACTCAAGGATCCTAGTTCTAATACCCCCCAGTTAACAATGCACTTCTCTCTGTGCTCTGTTCAATGGCGTATCGGTATTAACTCTCTGTATGGAATGGAATTGTTAACAACTCAATTTCTCCGGGAACACATGTTGGAGTTGGGTTTGAATGGCTTCACGTCGGTTATCGAGGGGCTAAAAACCAGATATTAGAGTCTCTCTCCACGAGTAAAGAAGTATCGGCCGAAGTCTTCGCTTAAAAGACAGATCACTGAAGACTGAAGACCTGTAACAGGCCCTTATCTATACTATCCAATTGAAGTGATCAAACTGTCCCAGGGAATGCAGCCAAGCGAGCAGGGTGTTGAAAACTGGCGGTTACAGAAGTTCCCGGCCACTAACTTTGATACTGTCTGTTGGTAAAAGCCCAGGATTTCCCCCCGTACTCCTAGTACTCATGCTGCTTCCGCCATCTACCGACTGCTCAGTCTTTCTTCGCCTGAAGATCTTTCTATATATCCAAATATGCATTTCAGTTTTGTGCTGAGCGTTTCCTACGCCATTTTACAGCCAGCAATGGCTCAAGAGGGCGTGTGCTGGGGTGTCGACGGCAAGCAGTGGACCAACAACAAACAGTGCCCAGGCTCCTCGGCCTGTTGTGGTGAAGGGGCAACTTGCATGCCAAATCGGCTCTGCAAGAACAAAGGACAAGGAGAGAATGAGTTTGTTCGAGGCCCATGTGCAGTTGCACCATATGATAAGAAGAAGTGTGCTGCTATCTGTCTTTACGGTTCGTTGTTTTACCCGTGTGCTGGTCAATCATGGCATGCTGACATCGACTAACTCTCGCTTCCAGAGGAGAGAAATAACCGATTCCCGCGTGTGAAACGATGCGGCGATGGCAGCTACTGCTGTTCGGAAGACGATCCTGGATGCTGCGCCGGTAAACGCGGTGTCTTCCTCGACTCAAAAGGCAACATTGAGGATGACGTGACTTCTTCAACCGTATCTTTGGTCCAGACCACCTCCTCAGCTGAGACAGTATCATCTACAATCACGGATGCTTCCGTGACGGCATCCTCCGATCCAAGCCCCACGTCAGACGAGACGGAAGAAACGAATACTGGGACTCCCGAAAACAGTCAAGGCATGAAGATCGGACTTGGTGTTGGTGTCCCAGCCGCTGCCATAATCTCTGGGCTATCCTGAAGTCGGTGACCAAAGAAGCAGCAAGTCTCCTCCTACAGTACAAGAGCTCCAAGGGTAATATCGGTGGCTGGCATGTGTCACGTTTGGTGAATATTATAATAGTTACCTAAGCTTTAGACAATTTTAGGAATAGTGACCCAAGTTTTATGCGATATTAGAGGCCTTTTATGTTCCATTTTATGAGATCGCGCGCGAGAGTTTACGCCGGCCACAGCAGATCCACGCGTTGATGAAGGATAAATGACAAATAAAACTTTTACGCCTAAGATCTCAGTCTAATTCACAACCCGAACCCGGTTTTCACTTCTTGTGCGCTGTCTTTCTCATGGCCGTCCTTCAAATCACCCATCCTTGCAGCTAATTTGAAGCCCGCCCAAGCCAATTGTTCCAAGGTAGAAGAGACCCGTGCTGGTTCAAGATGTTGTTCACGCTTTCCTTCAGGTCGCACATCTGAGTCTTGATCTCCACAGCCTTGGTTGCCTCATCAATTTCCTCTTGTTTCTGGGCGACATCCTTTTCAGCTTGCTCCAGTTTGTCGATGATCTCATCATAATGTTCGCGAAGGACCTTTCTGCTTATCTCAGACCCATTGGCAAAGCTCTGATCCATAAGCGTTTTGCTATATCGACACATGTGGGCAGAAAGCTCTTGCTGGCTGTCAGCTCGCAGACTGTTCAAAGGTTCGAAGCTCCAATGACGAGCGGGCTCGGATTTAGTCTCGACAGCAGCGTCCAGGCGAGTCAGTGCCTCGGCCAGAGTATCCTGCTCGATTCGAAGGCGGCTCAACGCGGCCCGGGCATCTCTCAGACCATCACGGGCGTGGTCCAAGGCAATGGCCGCAAGATGTCTGTCTGTTTCGAGTGACTCGGGTGTCTCTTTTCGGATCGCTTTTAAAAGCATTTCGTACTCCTGTTTTTTGATGACCTTCTTGACCTCCTGTAGGGGATAATCGACTTCGTCAGATTCCTTGATCTTTCGGATGAAGAATCTGCGCTCTGCACGCGGGTTGAGCGATGGGGGGCAGGGTTTGTCTGTCAGGACGTGTCGTAGGCAGGATAGCACGTGAATCCCACAGCTGATGTTATCCTGCTGTGGAGTACAAGGCTATAGAGGTCAGCATGAATCTTTATAGGAAAAGGAGCAACTGACTGCGACATTGATGAACCGCAGCTTGAATTTGTGTCCGACGGTTTCCTTCCATTTCTGGAAGCTGGCGCAAACCGTATCGAACCGATCCCAGCACGGGCTCGAGTCATGGTGATTGAAAACCATGGATTTCGCATCGTCATCGATGTCAACGATAGCCAAGGTCCAATGCTTAGGCTTTAGATGATGGATACTGAAGCAAAGCTTGGTATACCCGTCGAGCTTGATGTTGTGCCCAGTAGTTGTTCCGTCAACCTTGAACCAGAGAGGGTCGAGGACCTTGACCTTGCCTTGTTCCATTGGGTACCAGGAAACGAGAGCCTTTGTAAGGAATTGGAGCGTATCATCCGTAAGTTTCACATTGTTGGTGAGCTGCTTATAAATAGCAGTGGCTTCGTCAACCCTCTCTTCTTCTCCCTTAGAAGTTTCGGTACGCTTCATGGATCGCTGTGGGGTCATCGCACTGGATTCTTTTTCTCTTTTGCGCTTGACCGAAGTGGCAGTTGGTGGTTGGGTGAATAGGCGAGAAATGTTCGTTTTTGGGGGTAGAGGTAGAGAAGGAGCACCCGAAACAGCAGGTCTCTGTTCTGGGGGCTCCTGGTGCCTGAAAGTGGAGATCGAAGAGATTCTCTTGTCGTTGTTGCCAGCGACATTGGCTGGCGATTTGACTGACGATCTGGGGGAACCGCCCAAGATGATGCTCGGGCTTCGCGTGGTCTTGAGGACGGGCTCGATATCCTCATTATCGCTACTGTCGCTTTCAACATGCTCACTTCCGACGTACATACAGGCCTCGGGCTCAGTCTCTCGGGACTCCATAATGACCACCTCTGATGGACCGCCAGCTTCTTGAGTCCTTTGAGATTGCATGGCTGTCTTGAGCTTGTTAAAGGCAGCTCTCGCGATATCGTTAGTTAATCGGAGAGAGCTTTTAGGATGCTGGCTAACACCGGTCCAAAGCACATTGTAAGGTGGTGCCTGACTCCACAGGGATGCCAGCTTGATACCTTTGTCTTGGGCCAATCTAGTGATCTTGACCAGGGAGTCGACTGCACCGCCCCCGAGCTCGTTTTGCTTGGGGGGATTTTCATGCGCCTTACGGACGTCGTCGAGGAGCCAAGACTTACCTCCCCATTGTCGGTCAAGCCATTTCTCTTGCTGGGCTCTGTTCATCTTGGTGGGTGAAATCGGCATGCTGAGATTACCTGCGCTCATGATGTTAATGTTAGAACGAAGTCAATAGTTATGATGGATTGTGGGAGAAGTGAGAGGACAATTTGTTGAAGGAGGTACAATCGTTTGCAGAATTTATGATGAAGTGAGGGTAAAGAGAGAGTGATGAGCATAGAGATGAGCAGATAAATAAAAGGGTGAGTGGAGCAGTATCCTAAGTTTAGGTAAAGCTGAACAAAGAAAGGAGGAGTTTAGGCTGCATTTGAGAAAGTGAGAAGAGTCTAGGGGAAAGGGAGATGAGCATAAACTTATGATAATTTTAGGATTGACGTACCTTAAGATTCGTTGAAGACAGGAAGAATTATTGATGGGTTTCGAGTAAATAGAGGACCTCAGAAAATACTCTGTTCGTACGAGGTTTCTGTGGCTCCGAAGTTCGATCGATCGTTCAAGTAACTTCCAAAGGTAATATGCAGGCAGTGATGTAGTGTTGGAGTAAGCAGTTCTGCATTCAGGCAGCGTGGTAGATACTAAGATTCAGTGAGGGTGACGAGTTGAAGTTCTGTACTATGGAGATATGCGAAGTCGAAAGTCAAAGCCGAGGTCAAAGGAAATAAAGGGATATTGACAGAACTGTGTGAGGCGATGATGCGACTGCGATCGATTGAGGTGTTGATCTGGGTTGGAAGGATGAAGGATGCGGTAGGCCGAAGTGAAACTAGGTATCATGTCAGTAAGAACTCTTACTTTCGTGGTGGAGGGGAGAGCGAGTGCAAAAAACCTGATATTGAAGATTGACGGTTGAAGGTTGAAGAGTAGAGGTAAAAGTGAAGGCTGGTGGTAGAGAAAGGATAGTTAGGAGTCGGTTTTCTGTGGATCACACAATGGTGTTCAAATAGTAGTGATATTGAGTCACTATGCGAGGTCTTGTTCTTGTTGTCGGCCATGTGAGAGACTGCCTGGGCTGTTGCGTCAACAAAAATGGTTAATCCTAGTACTGTCCTTCGCAACCTCTCGTGATATCCATTCTATCCGCGGTTTTCACTTGAAACCCGCCAGTAAAAGTGACACTTCAAGACGAGATCCTCAAGTGATTGTTGTCACTTCGTGTGGCTATGAGCTGAACAAGCCATCCATGGTCGATCGCGCTGGCGACATAACAAAAGAGAGCTCCGGTCTCAGCGCTTCCGACGTCTTCACTCATCATTTCCTTTTGAATAGACACCATCTGGTGGTCAGTTCACGAATCGGTCGGTTCATGCCCATGATTTTCTCAGATAGAATCGCCTCTGAGACGTGAGATTGGGCACGAGCTTCGCGGTCAGAAGTCTCGTCGCGATTGTTTTGAAACGCGGACACAGCGATGACCGAGCATACGCAGCCATGCCAATATCCCTGCTGATTCTTGTATCATTTCCGTCGTCGCTTGAAGAGAAGAGTATGTTGCGGCCGACAAGTGACTTCATCTGGTCGGCAGAGTCGAAGTGGTAGGATGATAGTTTCGTGTACCTAAGGCAAGGTAGTCAGCAGTAGTTGAGAGTCTACGGGCATGGCACGGACCATCCCTGCTGCAGGGTAGCTGGACTCGCGACCTGAAGAAAATGATCGATCGCCAATGGGACAATCATCCCCAATATTGGAGGAAATGTTTTGTGAAAGCTATTGGATGAAGTATTATAATGTATTTCTAGGTTCCCAGGAGTACTGAACTGCAGTATAATGCAACTTGGAGGCACTGACAGACCAATGACGATGCAATTGACGATGTTGGATGGTCATTTTTTCTTGAGTAGTTATTACGCTTTAAAAATGGAGCAACGCTTAGTGGTTTTGACACCAAGATACTGACATAGCTGTTAAGAATGACAGCCAACATAATTTAATTAACCGTACTAACCATTCTCATGGTATTTATGCGCTTTTACGCTTCAAGTTATTCGTTTTGTCCTTGTCATGATTGAATCGAAACTGATACGTTAAACTCAATCTCCAGATGATGAGCAAGACGTTGATTAGCTGACGAAGATGTGTCCCGACACTCCCCTTCTAACAAACAACATCCAACAACATGAGAGAAAATTGCGAGGCATGGAAAGACCCAATCTGTAGCTACGCTATATCACTGTTGCTTTTGTCACCATTATTACACGCACGGCCGCGCAGGTCATCCAGTTGCTCCCTCAAAACCTTCACAGCCTCTCCTTCAAGCAAGACCCCATTTTCAAGCGATCGACCTTGATGAATCATGTTTCTTTGTGTTGGCCAGAAGTACGATGTGCCGAGATACGCGAGACTGTCATCTGCGATGATCGCGTTGTAATGGGGGCGCGGCTCCCACCAGCTGACATCTTCAACGGACAGCCGCTTTCCGTAGCGTCGCGTCGCTTGGGTAAGAATTCTTGATGATACCGCGTCTATTTCACGGACTTGTATCGTTACCGTCACGCCGTTGGCTGCCCGTCTCACCAAGAGTTTCGTGATTTTCGGATCAACGAGTTCTGAAACACTGACGAGGAGGTCGCGACGAGCACCTCGGAGAAGTGTATGTTGCGCGCGACTGATGTAGGTCAAACTCGCAATGGGGTCATTTATTATGACGCCTAGGCTAGCGAGCTGTGAGCCAAGATGAGCGCGACGCTCATTGCTCACGCCACCAAGGATGGCTTCTTGCATGTAGACCTGAAAAGCTTTGGCTGCCGTGGGTGGAAGCTCGATGGAAAAGTCGGCCTTGTCAATTGGCTTGGTATCTACGATGGCACCAGTGCTGAAGAGTGTCCTGTCGTCGATGACTATCGCTTTGGCGTGAACGACTTGGCGCGTTGGACCATCAACGCCAGTGAACATATCGATGTGGATTCGGTTGCGCTCAAGAAGCTTGACATACTCCCTGCAGGCTGGTGTATCTTGATAAATCGTAGGTCCTAGTTTCGATACCACGACAGACATGATTGCATCTGGCTTTTGCTCTCGAAAGTCAATTAACGCGTCGACTACGATCTTGGCGTCACCTTGATCGCACATCGACAGGTTGAGTATTGTCAATCGCCGTTGCTGAGGTGTCTTTGGAGAAGGAATTGTGCAGTCTCGGATGAACTTCTCAAAGACGACAAGATGGTCCAAACCGTTGGTGAGAAGTGGTACTGGACCTCGTGATAGCGTCCCGAACATAGGATCGCGATCGCTCGTGGGTAATCTCATCGCTCTGATTGCTTTGACACTGGTAGCCCGACATCGAAGCTTATCCTCGCAGTAAAGAAACGCGTCGATGTCGAAGCAACCACCAAAGTCAGGACAATTGACCCTTACATATGAGGGCGCTATCTGATGGGGCTCAATGGTGAATTTGATAAGACAGAATCCGTCCAGAACGTGCTTGGCTACCAGTTGGCCATCTTTCTTGGCCTCGATCTGGAACGGGCCGTAAAGCTCACGACCTCGTAACCGAGCCTCGAAAGTTATCCCAGGAAGCAATGGCTTGTGAATTCTCTGTCGAGATGCGGTTGGGATCATGCGTACAATGCCATGCTTAATCGGGCCGAGCATATGTTTTCCTTTTGAGCCTGGGAAAATTGCTCGAAGATTGTCTGGTTCGTCAATGACTTTCTTTATCTGACCCTTTTCAGTCCATCGCTTGAGATGAAGGACACGCCGGGGCGGTTTGGTGAAGTTTAGGGGATCGGGAATGGCCTCTAGGTAATCGACTTGCCATGGCACACCGTCCCAGATGGCGGCACGTCCAGCGAAACATTCGATGCAAATGTCCAGGTGTAACGCGCATTGATCTCGTAGGATGAGCTGTTGGCGAGAGTTCACGCCAACTAGATCATATATATGGCCGTTATGCTCAATGGGTGTTGGTGCTCTGGCTCGCTCCCTTCGAGACCTTGCATATACAGGCGATAATGGATCGAGGGAGTCAAGTTGCCATTTCGACAGAGGGCTATCGTTATAAAGGCACCTATTATTACTTGGTAGCCTTGGCTTGATGACGTTGTTGTATCTCATAGTTGCTGATAATATTAAGAAACTCGAAATGGTGTCCAAGCTCAATCTAGGATGGGCATAACGTCAAGTAAAGTATCTGCTCGCGTGTGCACTAAATGACTTTGCTTTACCGATTTTCGACGTCGCCCAAAGAGCGGCCCGAGATCAACACCGGGAGCTAGAAAGTGGGTTACACAGAAGATCGTATATGTCATTTTCTTCACCTCTCGTCTCTCGTTGGTCAGACAAATCCCGAAGAGGCTTTAGCTGAACGAGCTGAACTATTGGAAAATCCTATTCGGTGTTTCGTTTCATTCGCTCCGCATTACCGGGACTGATCAATATTGACGTGAGAATTGTCGACATTGGATGGCATGTAAGACAAGATCGGCAGTACCCCACAACATGGCGTTCGAAGCCACCGCTTCGAACTGGGAAGTACCGGTTTTAGCTGCATCCCTGTGTCGATCACTTTACGCCAGTTTCGGAGGGCGGGCTCTGTTTGGGGCATGAAGACGGCAGGATCGGAGAAGTTCAGCCAGCCTCTTCGTGTGAAGATCACACACGGGAGATGAGCTGGTAAACACGGGCATGCAATATGTTGGTGAGAGGTATGACAATTGTCTCATAATACGAGGCCGTCTTTCAAGATTCTCTGTCAGTGCTACAGGTTGTCTCAGAACAGAGCCGAAAAAGCAATAGGAGCATTTCGCACATCCAGGATCCCATAACGCGGCGAACATTGTGAGGCGTTTCAGGAAAATTGTTTGCTCTGAAGTTAAGACTCTAAGCACCAACTACTCATAGTTACAGTCCAGAAATTCCAATAAAGTGTCCCTGTTAGGCCAGTCGGTAAATGCAATCCATTCCCGAAATAAGAACTCTTCTGTGAAGCCCTTGTCCCAGTCGACTAGGGGTTTTCTTCTCAACGTCAAGCATCTTTCAATGACCTCTTTCACAACAGGACCGAATACCAAAACTGAAGAATGGCTTGGGACGACATGGCAAGTCTTCCATTCTCGAAAACAAATTGTCATAGATACTCTGGTTTCTTCATATACAACCAGAATGCGACAATATGGGTCAGCCCCTTGTTTTAGAAATCGTTCGATGACGTTTCCATGGTCATCAACTAATCCGTAGAAATACCATTGAAAATTCAGAATGATATAGGTTAAGAAGAATTGCCAGGCCGACAAGGTAACTGGGTCCGGCACAACCCAGTTATCGTTGCTCCAATCTTGCAGTATTGTAGCTGGAATTAAGGGTATTGTGGGATCCATTGTAAAGATGCTTTTCTCAAAAAATATTTCCCAATGCTTCGACATAAGAAGAAACTGACCAACTAAGGCTCTCTTGGCCGAGTTGTTCAAAACATTTGCATCATTCATGATTTTCCACTCCATGTAATCGATATGACCAGAAAGCGCTGCAAGACACATATTGTTGCGGAGTTGTCTCGGGTTGTTATCACCGATAGGGCCGCTCCATAAGGTCTGATATATAGATACGGAGCCCAGGGAAGGTTAGGCAAGAAGCATTGCCACTTTGCGTGACTGTCGTCCAGCCACTCATCATTAGCCCAGGAACCAATATACTCCAGGAAAGAGTACGGTGGCTTGTCAAGTCTGTTTTTGAGCCGCATGAGTACTATTGAATTACAAGCAAACCTTTCAGTGTTTTCTGTGCCCTTTTGACCTGAAAGACGGAAGGTAGCGAAGCAGACATGAGAGACAACATCAATAGTATCTGTATCACCAAGGGCAATTTTCATTTGCACAGAGAGTTCTGAGCGTTCTGTATCCTTGTAGAACATATCGGGGACTGATCGGTGAACAAACTCAAGAACCTGCAATCTCTCATACTGCCTGCCCTCATGGCATTCTATCAGGCCACCGCAGGCACCACGAAGCTGTGCTTGGAGAAGTTCCTCGTCCGGGATAGGCTCGTCCTCGAGACCGTCTCGTAATGAGAATTCTAAGTCTTTATCATATTCATCTAGAAGGGAGAAAGCAAGCAGTGGTAGCTCTAAATGGTTAGATTTGGCAGTCTGAAGTGAATCTATAATCCGGAAAGTCTTTCTCTCATCATCTGGTTCAAGTTGCCGAAGGATATGATGAAAGAGTGACTCAAGACCTCTAGGTAAGGTTTTTAGGTGTTTCCTCAACGATTCACTGGTGACTTTGTGTGTCATTTTGTTCCGTATCGTTTTGACAACAAGATAGGTCCAGAGAAAGATTCCCGAGGACTTTTCGGGGATTTCAGTAGCGAGATCACTTTTGAGTCCTTCATCCTTTAGGTTACTTAGGCGACTGCGGACATAAATTTGCATGTCGAATCTGGTTAAGTCCTGGAGTCGAAAGCCAGGGTCACTTTCATATTCATCCATGAATACACCCTCTTCTCTACTTGAAAGGCAGAGCTTTAGGTTCCCGTCGGCATGAATCGTCCATTGTCGAAGGACATTGACTAAGTCAATGTAATCCAATCCATCTTGAACACCAGGCTCAAACTCGTCGAGGCCATCAATAAAGATGCAGAACTTGTGTTGCTGGTACAGTTTATCGTTTTGAAGGAGTCTTTCCAGAGCATTCTTGATGACAGGCGATGAGATTTCTTGACGGTTGTCAACCTTCCAGGGAGTTTGTTTCGCTTGATTCCAGTGACCAGGAAAGACTTCGTGTATGAGATCAGGCCTCTTTCGAAGTACGTCGTGAAGCATTGAGCGACAAAGTCCGTCTAGTGACTTCTGCGGCTTTGAGCCATTCCGCCAAAAGAAGAACGAAGTGAATGCTAGCTTCTTTGCACCTTTCAGATAAATTAGCTGACGATGTCATATAAGATAAAATACTCATTTACCAGCCCATTTAGTTAGTATCTCTTCCGTCTTCTGATGAGAGCATAGAAATTTCATCAGTGTTGATTTTCCGGATCCCAATTTTCCGGAAATGTGAAAGATTGGCGATGATGACTCTTCTGATACGAGCCACCCCAAGAATCTCTCTCTTGATTTGAGTTGCATCTGTGGAGCGCACTGCCGTCAGCTCAGCCCGTTGATAGAATATTCCTGCTAATACCTTAAGCGCTTCTCTTTGTATTCGTTCCTCGTAGGTCAAGTCATGCTCCTCCACGTCAAACCAGTTGTCATCTTTGAGAGACAAGTAATCATCTTTCTCAATAGTCTCAATTGGCTCATAAATCCATTTGAACGTATCTTCATGAGCACTGTGAACTGCGTCAAATCTCTGATGCATTTCATCGAACTTGAGGCTTTCCAGAATGAAATCTTGATACATTGATCGACGGGTCTCGTCGTCGACCATCAGTAGCCGCTGAAACTGGATGCAAGCTTGTGTGTTGAAAATAGAATCAGGCGCGGAAAGTTGCGAGTGGCGTAGGTGCTCTATGGCCTGGGTCAACCTTTTCAACGTAGCCTCGTTGTCTTGGCAAGTGAGATTAGTTCACTGAAGCCATCTTCTGCCTCAACTCTAGGTGTAAATTAACTACAGCCTCTCTCATGACTGGCGAAATAGGTTTACCTTGAGAATTCAACCAGTGCGAGAATGAGCTGATCACGGTAGTCTTTCAACTGGTTCTCCAGCTCAGAGATATCCTTCGCTTTGATCTCTGCCTTGACGGCATATCGCAACAATTTGAAGGGATTGGACGAGCTCTGCTTTGGTTTAACTTGATTCAAGGCCTTGACTAAGTCCGTTGAAGTCGCCTTGCACTTCCTGGCAAGATCCGAAAGTGACTCTTGCTCGGGAGTCAAACGGGCGTTGTCTGCCACTTCAAGCCTCAGAGCTGCTTTGCTAACTTCGCTGGTGACATTTTCGCAGTGTCTGTTGTCGTCTAGGACACCATCAAGAGAGTTGTGTATGTTGTAGGCTATTTTTACGAGCTTGAGACCCGCTTCAACGAAGGTCAAGATCCCAGACGCCAATCCGATCGCCGAGACGGGATCCATGATAAGAGAAATGTGGGATTTAGAGGGGAATCCCAGGAATCGACGGATAGATCGACTAGAGAGTTCAGAAAGATGAAGGTCGGATGATTTTGTCATTCCACAGAATGCTCAGCACAGCCTCAGAGTCAGCCTGAATGACGGTAAGGGGAAATTGTAAAATCATGGTCTTGTTGGCGACCTCACATCACAGCCTGATTATGCAAAGTCATCCAATAGTCTATGCTGCTGCATTGCGGCCTAAGGTATTAAATATTCCCCATTCCCACCGCGTCCTCTGGTTTGCCAATGTTCTTCACAATATTTCAGCTGGGTGTAACACGCGCGGAATGGTTATTTTCACCCGACGAGGGCGCACTTTCCAATCTAGAGCGCAATTATTGACTTGTCGCATCGGAATAAGCTAATTGCTAGATAATTTAGGGGATAATATTCTTCCGCCTTTTCTAAAATAATTGCTGAATGACGTGACAGCGATTGGCCCTATCGCCATCGCTAGAAGCTCTCACGCCATACCCCATGAACATCTAAATAGTGCTCTTATCGCCTATCACAAGCCCAAATTTTCCAAAGTATACTAGAAATGATATAATTAAGATAGGACGAAGGGACTAGATCGCGGAATTCGGAAGATATCCGGTCTGGCGGAACTCCATCGACTAATGAGATCTCCCGCTGACCTCCACGGTTCATCAGATTGATGCCCGGCAGTTATCTAGCAAATGATAGCCCATTGCATCATCAAAGCTATACAAACGACATGGATTCGTGCCTGCCGATCGCCAAACATATAGCTATCACACGGACCCCCAAGCTTAAAATGCCGAGACGTCAAACCGAACTGCTGGATCTTTCACTTCCCCAAGATTCTTGGCCAAAATGTCGCTTCACGTTCGGGCAGATGCAAGCGAGAATGGCATTGAGCCACCGCTTTCTCAAGCCGTCGGCTATGTCGTCGTTATCGCGATTGGTTTCCTTATCGCGTTTATCATGATGTTTTTGACGCATATCTTGAAGAAGACTGTCGGTGAAGATAACAAGACAACTGAGATGTTCATGACAGCCAATCGAAGTGTTGGCACTGGTTTGACTTCGTCTGCTGTTATTTCGTCTTGGCTTTGGAGTACGGCTATGCTTGGAAGTACTCTTGTTGGATACAATTTTGGTGTCGCTGGGCCGTTCTGGTTTGCAGCTGGGTATGTACCCTTCCTCCGCGATTATTTTCGGTAGTTGTTGACCCTTATCAGATGCTCACCCATGATCGTCTTCTTCGCTCTACTTGGTATCTCCTGTAAGCTCAGAGTACCCGAAGCACATACCCTACTCGAGATTGTCCGTATACGATATGGTACCTCGGGCCATATTGTCTGGATTGGTCTATGCTTGATCAACAACATCATCGCTATTGCAAACATGTTGCTGGGTGCAAGTGCTGCGATCTCTGCCTTGTAAGTCTTCTCTCTTACATATTGAGTGGTCCACTTACTCGATCAGATCTGGTATCCATATCATCGCCGCTACGTTCTTGTTACCTGTTGGCGTGGTGCTGTATACCTTTGTTGGGGGCATCAAAGCGACCTTCCTGACTGATTACTTCCATACCTTTGTGATCACTATCATCATATGTTTTTTCACCATCAAGGCTTTCCTTGTCCCCGAGATTGGATCACCTGGTGGTCTGTATGATCTGATCGTTCAGGTTGGAAAGGACCATCCCGTCGCCGGCAACCACGATGGATCTTTCTTGACAATGACTAGCAAAGACGTGAGTTAACTGCTTGACCATCATAGTACACTCGCTTACAATATGCAGGCTATATACTTCGGTATCATTCATGTGCTGGCCAATTTTGGTCTCGTCATCATGGACACTGGTTTCTTCGCCAAAGCTTTTAGCGCTGCGCCTCAAGCTGTTGTCCCAGGCTACATCATCGGCGGCATCGCTTACTTTGCCATCCCGTGGTGTCTCGGCACCTTGATGAGCTTTTCCGCTCTAGCTCTTGAGGATACTCCTCGCTTTCCTACCTACCCTCGTCGCATGTCTTCTGTAGAGATCTCCAACGGTCTTGTTCTTCCCTACGCCGCGATCGCAATCGCCGGAAAAGGCGGTGCTGCCGCTGTTCTGTTGATCACTTTCATGGCTGTCACTTCAACTATCAGCGCCCAGGTCATCTCCGTGTCATCCATCATCAGCTTTGATATCTATCGCCAGTACTTTAACCGTGGGGCAACTGATCGTGACGCTATTCGGTGGAGTCACATCGGTGTCGTCTTTTTCGGTCTTTTCTCCGCCGCCTTCTCTACCGCCCTCTACTATGGAAAGGTTGACCTTGGATGGACTCTGTACATGCTTGGTGTTCTGACATGCCCCGGTATTTTCCCAACTGTCTTTACGATTCTATGGCGAAAACAGTCAAAGATTGCTGCTATTGTCTCGCCTCTCCTGGGCATGGCCACTGGCATCGCTGTATGGCTTGGCTCAGCATCGTCACTGTACGGTGAAGTCACCGTTGCATCCACTGGAAAGTCTCTTCCTTGCGTGTACGGAACTGTCGCTTCGGCTTTGAGCCCAGCGCTGTACTCAGTCGTGATCTCGCTCATAAAGCCTGCCAATTACCAATGGGCTGACTTCAGAAATGAACGTCTTGCGTTCGACCAGGTTGGTTCAACAAAAGAAGAAGTGAGGACGCACGAAGAAAAGGTAGCCAGCTACACCGCCGATAAGGCCAAGCTCAAACATTGGGGCACTCTTGCGGCGATTTGGTCCGCCGCTACGTTCTTGGGGCATTGGGTTCTATGGTAAGAGGCACTTTATCCCCATCTCATTGTAACGTCGACTAACAGGTGAAACCGTAGGCCTCTTCCGATGTACGCAGCTAAATACGTCTTTGGTAAGACTTTCTTCGTTGCTTGGATTGTTATCGCCATTATTTGGGTGTGGGGGACCATGTTCGTCGCAGGCTTCTACCCCATCATTGATGGTTGGCCTCAGTTGAAGACAGTTTATCGGGGCTTGAGAGGCCAGGGCCCAGTTGAAGGTGAGCCTGAAGTAGTTCAAAATGCTCAAAGTGATTCTTCCATCACTGAGAGGGACGAGAAGGGGAACAATGGGATCCTGGCCTGAGAGTAGTCTGACAGCGCACTTTATATAAGAGATACACATAGTGGTCAATTAGTCAGATTCCCCATAAACCATAACTCTAATACATGTACAAGACAATGGTCCATCTTTCGTTTACGCAAAATTGAGATAGGAAAGCATTCGCGATAGGATTCAGTGACAGCCCCGATCGGGCCTTGGCTTCCCCGCTTGACCCCGCCAGAGCCGATAGAGGCCGCGTCCGATAGCGGCATTAATAAAGATCTCCAACTCCAACTCCAACACGTCCGGCTTATCACCAGCGATTGCTTCCCATCTCACGTTACCAATACCCTCAAAAATAGCCCTACAAGATGACTTTCACAGTTCTCTCAGACGCCAACGTCAATCACATCCTCGACACGTTATCGCCATCTGACGTGACCGATCTCGCAAACGCTCTGGAGCAGGCTCTCATTCAATACTCATGCAACAATGAACAGCAGTACCAACCTCACCGTGCAGTCGTCAACCGGGATGGACAAGTCAGCCTGTTCATGCCCGGAACTACTGACCAATTGATCGGTGTCAAGATCGTCGGTATCACCCCAAGCGAAAAGCTCAAGCCTTCTGAAGCAGGTCTCAAGAGTGTCTTGACTCTGTGCGACGCTAGAGGTCAAGCCATAGGAACGCTCAATGCAGCCGCTCTCACCGCGTTCCGAACTGCGCTGGGTTCAATGCTGCCTTATCGATTTAGGCGTAACACAGAGAACATCGTGGTGTTCGGTGCGGGGAAGCAAGCGCTATGGCACATTCGCTTGGCACTCCTGTTGAAGGAGGAGGATATCAAGTCTGTGACCATTGTCAACCGCTCTGCGGAAAGGACTCAGCAGTTGATAGACTCGCTCAAGTCTAACGATCAATCGACATGGCCGTCGCACATCAGCCTCCAGGCCTTTGATCCTAAGGAAGACCGTGACGCCGCTATGGAGGCTTTGGTTGTAGATGCGGATGTCTTGTTCTTTACAACACCAAGCACGGAACCACTGTTCCCGGCATCATACCTCACTTCCGAGAAGGCTCTGAGCAAGACTCGGTATCTCGCGGCGATCGGTTCTTACCGCCTTGACATGCAGGAAATCGACCCCGAGCTTCTGAAGCAAGTCATCAACCCATCAGGGCCCTTTTCATCTGTGGGGTATCAGGGTGGATCCGTTGCAGTCGACAGTCGGGAGGGCTGCCTGCAAGAGGCTGGAGAACTCATCAAAGCCGAGATCCCTACGGATAAAATGCTTGAGATCGGTCACTTGTTCCAGACCAAAAACACCGAGAACCCGAATGACTTGACCAAGTGGGTTGAAAGTGGATTTGTTATTTACAAGAGTGTCGGTACTGGTGTTATGGATCTCTCGATTGGTCAAGAGCTTCTTCGTCTGGCCAAGGTGAAGAATGTTGGCTTGACTGCTGAGGACTTCTGAAAGACACCAGATAGGTTAATTAAGTAAAACATCCATGCTCCCTTTCTCAAGACTATGTCCCAGTGATTCGGTGTTATGCTCAAACAAAGGTCATTATCAACCATAGCATGGGAAAGTGACCCCAGCCTTCTGGTGTTCTCTTTGCTCGTCACGCGATTTCCAGCCAACACAAAGTCCCAATACTATTACCAAGACTGCTGATTTATTAGTTAAAACTTTCTTGCGTTGGTATCGATGACCTCCAACCCACCTAGAAAGAGTTTGTAAAGTAGCATATGGCGATAAAAGCTAGATCTTGTCATGTCTATGTGCTCCGTAGCCCTTGGAGCTATTCCACCTGCCACAAGAGGGGCGGTTTCAAGTTGTTTTGACCCTGGAGCACACTGTTTGGCGGTCTCGAGGATATCGATTATGGCAGCCTTATTTTTAGGGTTCACGCTCTGTATCCATCGGAGAAGTGATAAGCTCAGCTTTCCATCACACTCGTCCCAACCTGTGACATTTTCAATCAAGAATTCGCTAGTAGATCTATTGCTCTCACACTCAAACGTCAAAGGATTTTTGGGCTTGGGAAAGTGAAACGTGACTTGAGTGGGAGAGCGCAGAGGCTCGATGACGATATGAAATTCAGATGGGGCTCCGTGTAATAGGAATTGCTCAACAGCAAGACCAAATCGATCGGTATGGAACGGATATGCCATGCCAACCCAGCCTAGGAAACAATAAAATAAGATTCTTTCCCAAACGGTGTGGTCGTCTGAAAGTGCATAGTCATAGGCAATAGACGAGCGGGGGCCGACCGTAAGACTTCCTGGAGGGTTGCCATCAAGGAGAAGGTTCTTGGCCTCGAACGGAATTCGTTCAAGCGACAGGAAATGGCCCTTGAAGAAATAGCTCAACAACTGTATAGGTAGACCAACTCGAATATAGGCTTGCAGAAGTGCGTTGCCAACAAGAGACGTCTTCCATGACTTGTCGATAGCTTCGAGGTTATTCTTTAGAAACCATTCAACGTACTCAATATGGCCTATGAGTGCAGCCTGACATAGGACACTGAATGTCTCCAGTCCTGTAATTACCCCATATCGATCCAAGCTTTGCCGTCCACGGTTGACATATACCTGGATACCCTGGTGCAAGAGAGGATAGCTTGGTTCAGGTTTCATGTCGAGAGGATCACCGACCCATGACGAAACATACTGCAGAAATCGATACGGTGGTCTATCAATCCTCGCTTCCAGACGCATCCATGTTACTCTAGCGCATGAATCTTTGACTTCTGTCTTATCCTTCCGCAGGAATCGCGCTGCCGCAAAGATCAAGTAAGACAGTACGTCAACGCTACTAAAACCCTTCAGGTATGGCTGCATTTCTGCTTTGATCTTTGGTCTCTCAAGCATGTCGGGAATAGATCTGTGTGTGAAGCTAAGGACTCCCCAAGGGCCGTGATAGTTTGGTTTGGATGGGTAACACTCGACAAGACCACCGCAGAAACCACGAAGCCTTTTGCCGTAAATCTCTGGTGTTCTACTGACGTCTGAATCCGTTGCGTAGCGAGACATAAACTCGTCTCGTATCGAGAGTTCCGAGTCTCTGTGATAATCTTCAAGGAACGAAAACTCCATCAGAGACAAGGTCAGATAGTTATCATTGGCAGTTCTCAATAGTGCCATGATTTGATAAGCAGTCCTTCGGTTGTTTTCGTCGAGTCTGTTGAGGATATGCTCAAACAACGCTTCCAAGCCAGGTGGAAGACCGTCAAGGAGTTGAAGTAATTGATCCTGCGTCACGTCATCCTCGACCTTTTTCCGGATCTCATTAACCACCAAAACTATCCAGAGGAAGATACCGCATGCTTTCCTTGGAATAGTTTTAAGTAAATGCTCTTTGAGGGTGGAGTCTGGAAGGTGAGATAATGAATCCTGAACATATTGTCTCATGTCAAACCAGGTCAGTTCGTGAAGTTGGAGCCGATAATCCGCCGAAAACCCGTTCAGGAATACGTTGTAGTCTCGACTGGAAACAACCATTTTCAACCTCCCTTCAGAGTCTTTGACCCAGTGTCTTAACAATCTTACAAGATAAATATGATCTCTGCTATGTGACTCGTCGTACTCGTCAATGCCATCAACGAAGAAGCAGAAGCAGACCCGAGGAGCGCACGATTCGCTGTTGAAAATGATTTGTTCAAGGGCAGACTTGACAACATCGATCGGCAAGTCAAACTTAGTTTGTATCTGCCAAGGGCTAGTCTCGACTTCCTTCCAAATATTTGGTAAGACATTTTTGATAAGTTCAGGGAAGGCGTGGAGTATGTCGTAGAGAAGAGAGCGGTAGAGACCATCCAAAGATTTTTGCATTTCGGTTCCGGGTGTCCAAAAGAAAAACTGGGTGATGAGGAGGGATCTATTCCCTACAACGAGTAATAAGTTTACCATCTCAGGTTAAGCTCGGGGTAAGTGAGAACTTACCTGCCCATTTTTCAAGTTCAAGTCGAGTTTGCCCATGTGTGCAAAGCAGTTTCATCAACGTGGACTTGCCTGAGCCCAGTTTGCCCGAGATATGGAAGATGCCCTCCGATGAAGACAGCCAATTCATGAAAAGTTCCCTTGATTTCGACTTCATCTCATGCATGTCAAGGGTCTCGGACTTGCTCATCCCCGTTGCCTCGTTCTCGAGGGTCTCATCATCTTCTATCAGCCAGTTGAAAGTCTTTTCATGAGGGTAATGAACTCTGTCATCTCTTTCGTGTATGTTCTCGAATTTAATGCTTTCAAGAATTCGATTCTGATAAATGGCAGCAAGAGCATCATCCTGAAGACCTAGAAGACGGCGTAGTTGAGTACCGGCTTCGGTCCCGATTTGCTCGACTTGCACGCCACTCCTCAACGCTTCTGTATGCCTTTGAAGTTCTTCTAGTCGCGATGCATCGGTTTGGGCCATGGCTAGAATCCTTTTCGAGTACACTGCCAAGTCTTGACTATTTGCGATTGTGAGATCCTGTAACGGATGAAGACAAGGATTTAGGGAATCTGATACCTTGAAAGATCCACTATACCCAATGCCAACTGACTCCGACAGTCGTTGAGCTGCTTCTCCAGATTCTTAATCTCGCTTTCGCAACTCCAAGCCCTGTACACAGACCGATAGTTCTCAAAAGAGCTCTTACTTTTGGGTCTGATCTTATCGAGGAGGTCGAGGATTTTCTGCGATAACTCGTGGCATTTTAGGGCGAGGTCGTAAAGACCCCTCTGCTCGGGTAGGACTCTGGCTTGATCTGCTGATTTAAGTCTCCGAGAAAGGGCTTTCATCTCATCCACTATAGCTTTTCGCGTCAAGTTTTTTTCGACGCTACCGTCGAGAGAGTCGCGAATTTCCCGCGCACTCTGTAGTAATTTGACGCACAAAGGGACAAAGGAAATGATGGCAGACGCTAGGCCAACGGCCGTGACAGGATCCATCGCGGATGGGCACTCGATCTTTTGGTGGGTGGGAACAAGTGAGGTGAGCTGAGGGAAAAGGCCTTCTCAACACAGCCTGATTTAAAATTGTTGTTGCCCATGCCGTGCTGACTTAAAAGAATTCCACCAATTGAAGCTGCAGGCTTGGAAGACTCAGCCCCGTTAGGCATAATGGAG
The DNA here is from genome assembly GCF_000149955.1 of Fusarium oxysporum f. sp. lycopersici 4287. Taxonomy (NCBI): domain Eukaryota; kingdom Fungi; phylum Ascomycota; class Sordariomycetes; order Hypocreales; family Nectriaceae; genus Fusarium; species Fusarium oxysporum. The sequence continues at coordinate 951,266 of NC_030998.1, forward strand.
AGAAAAAGATTCAAACTTGAGTTGACTCTGTATAATCTATCTATGACTGGTGAATATTCTATGTCTAAGGTGATTCAATAACTCCTTCCATATGCCGCTTTTGGTCCATTAATGTCAAGACACAGTATTAAATAGAAATTAGTAAGAAATAATATGGCAAACCCTCAAGATCTAGCCCTTCTTTGCCATAGCCAACGCCTGTGCGGCCCTTGCAGAATACTTGCATCGCTGTCGAATAGCAGGACCGTACTTGAAGAAGATGAATGGCATGGGTAGACAAGCAAGTGACAGGAAGGCAGGGACTGTACTGGCCCACTGTGTTCCTAGGTTGTCGTACATCTGCTTAGTGAAAAGTGGAAAGGCGGCGCCAAATAGAGATCGCAACACGGCGTTTGATGCTAGGACCGAGGCAGCGTAGATGGTGTATGAATCGATGAGATAGCTGAAGATACTATGGAACACGAGAGACATGCCGAGACCGAAGGGGGCACCAGCGGCTACTGGGGACATCCAATGGACTGAACGATATGATGTCCTGTCAACTGTTAGTGGATATGTTGACTGTAACAAGACCTGAGCTTACCATGCGAACCAGAACATGCCAGCAGGGACACAGATACCGCCGAGCATACATCCCGGGAGACGGTATTCAGGAGGTACAGGTTCGTTGCCGAACCTTTTCGTGACCTTCATATACCATATGTTGATGAGTCCAATCGTAGGAATGGCACTGATCATTCCGACAGCAACTCCCAGGAAGGCCAGACCTCCCTTGCCAGCAGACCAGCCCCTCTCAAGCTGGAAGACGACAGGATATGCGCCAAACAGCATGTAAAGGGTTCCGAAAAGAATAGCTACGTAGATGGAGAGAAGAAGGACGATAGGTTCGAAGCATAGGAGTTGCCAAGGACGAATGAGGGCCTTCTTGAGAACGACGGCTGGTGGATCGGCCTTGCCTTGGTGTTCGTAGATGGAGATGTAAACCTTGCCAGTCTTTTTGGACAAGAAGTCGGCTCGGTTCTGAAGGATGTAAGGTGCATAGGTTTCGGGAGCGCAGCACATGTCGAGTACCCAGAAGAATCCGGCAACAATGGCCATCAATCCCATAACCTGGAAACTCTGGTTAGTGTATGATGTCGGAACCAAGGACTTGGGTGACTTACCCATCTCCAGCCTTGACCGTCACTCAAGTATCCACCAATGAAGGGACCCAAGCTGGGACCCAGTGCAGGCGCCAAAGAGAAGAATGCCATAGCGATAGCACGCTCGTCAGCATTAAAGATATCAGAGATAACACCGCCAGCATTGGTCAGAGGTGATGAGCCAAATGTTCCGCAGAAGAAGCGAAGGACCAGAAGAGTAGCGACGCCATTATCTGCTGTGCATGCTGCACTAAAGACAACATACAAGCCATAGCTGATGACGAAGATAATTTGTCGACCGTAGATTTCGCAAAGCGGTGCCCAGAGGAGAGGTCCGACAGCGAAACCGAGGACGTAGAGGGAGACGCCAGCAGTTATGAGTGTATGGCTGGCCTTGAAATGAATCATAAGCGGCACGATAGTACCTGTCATATGACATGTCAGCTATGTCGATTGCCGAGGGTTATAAGACTGACCTGTATAGGCACTAGAACTAAACGCGACAGCAAAACATGTTGCGGCTGAAACCATTGTGATGGTCCATTTCAACCACTTGGGCCAATTGAGCGGGTTACCTGTATCATCAGGAACCCAGCTAACAACAAACGGATCTTCAAAGGAGCCTGATCCAGGATAATTATGGTTCTCAACAGCTTGATCAACTCTCGTCCTGTCAAAAAGAAGTTTTACCAACGAGCTATGTCGCGGTTTCGATTCTGGTGTCTTTTGTCGTAGTGTTTCATCGTCGCTCATACAAGAGCTAGGCAAATCTGGTCTAGAAGACATGATGTTGTTGCGAATCTGCAATGATTGCTCATACTATTCCTCAAAAGGACTTCCAAGACGGGAGGACGAGCCCTTTATAATAATATGGCGAGATCGGGGTTCCATTTCGTCGGGAGCGCCGGTGAGCGGGCCTCGAAGCCGGGGTGAGCAACAGGTGATTTCTGCTGTGACGACGGAGTCACAGGACGGATTTGGGCGTGGTGAGATCCAGATTTGGGCAGAAGGGGGTCTAACACCTTTCGATCTTGCGGGTATCAAGGAACGTAATTAGATCTTGATGACGAAGTCTGCATAATCTCTCCGGGGGGTCGGGAAATCGCAGTCTGGCAGCGCCGACATTTTCGATACTTCTTCTCTGGATCCACTGAAACGTGGTTTTGACAGGTGCTAGACAAGGGTTTTGGTAATTAGAGATAAGAAGCTTGGGCTGTTGGAATCATGCTTAAAATGTCCGACGGAGTTTGTAGGGGAAAATGGATACGAGAAAAGCCGACTGTGGATCTGATCAGTCCACTATTTGCCGTGCGTTCCCTACCAAAACTCCGGCCGAGGTTTGGTCGTAAATAGAATTGGGTCTACTCATGTGCTGGCAAGGCTGATCACATGTTACTGGGCTGAAGAATAATTAGCGATTATAAATATTGAGACGTGGTACTTCATGTGATTTTGGTATGAGTTAATCTATTCCATGTCTTTGTTACAAATGCCAAGACTGGCGTCTTGAGGCCATGAAAACGTGGCTAAAATTTGCATCATGAATCATCTTTCAATGTCCCAAACTTGCATCGAGATCATGATGTTAGAATTATCGTATCATGTATCGTGAGTTTAAAGTTTGTCGGCTTCTTGGTGTTTTCCGTACTCAAGATCTCGGCCGAAAGACGGACTTTGGTCTTGATCATGTGACGAGGTCAGGCAGTCATCAGTGGCGACGATCTAGTCTGCGCATTTGACGTCTCCATGATGCTTCATTTGGCGCATATTTTTGCGATTCCCTTTCTTCATCGCCACAAAATTTATTTCAAGCCCAAAACACCTTTGTAGGTAGTTTTACGCTGATCTGGGTCGCTGCTCATCAAGGTCCCCAACCAAAAGGTGTCCACTGAAAGCGCCCGAATTGATAATCTCGAATTGAGTCACCAACGTCGCAAAAACTCTGAGTTTCACCTCACAAATAAATTCACGACTGGAAGAATATTACTATGGGACGTACAGAGCCATCTATCGGCCGACCACCAGCGGCTTTTCGCAAAGATGCACGCTCCAAAAAGGCCAAAGCCACCATCAACAAGGTCATCCCCAGCCTCCTCCCTGGGTATCCCGGTGCTCAGAAAGGAATCAATTCAGCAGAGCTGATACCTTTTATGAACACTACAGTCTTGCCTGAAGCATATGGGAAGCTCTTGAAGAAACATGAGGACAAGGGTGATGCAGCAACGAAGGGCAAAGCTACAGATGGCGCTGAGGATCCCCATGAGAGCTTGGAAAAGCTTAAAACACCAAGAATCTCAATCAGGGAAGTCGACACGCTTACTGCTGCAAGAGATCTTCTTAATATTGAGACACCGGCGGGCATCAAAACAGATCTTGGTAATACTAGAGCTCATGTGACAATCTTGAACATGGGTTCGCCTCTGAATCCTGGAGGTGGATTTCTCAATGGTGCGAATAGCCAAGAGGAGTCATTGTGTATGCGCACTACGCTATATCCCTCTCTCAAGGACGAGTGGTACCGACTCCCCGAACTTTCTTCGATTTGGACTCCGATGGTGTTGGTCTTCAGAGATGAAGACGGGAATGATCTGGACAAGAAGGATCGATTCTATGTCGACTGCATCACAGCTGCAATGATCCGCGGCCCGGAATTCGAGCTTGACGAGGACGGAGTAGCATCATACGCCAACAAGAAGGATCGCGATACGGCGCAAGCCAAGATGAGGGCCGTTATGCGAATCGCTATGGTCAAAAAGTCCAAACGACTTGTACTTGGAGCTTGGGGCTGCGGCGCGCATGGAAACCCCGTCGGTGAAATAGCAAGGATCTGGAAATCTGTTCTAACTCCAAGATACGATAAGTCAAGGCCGCTAAAGGAGAGATGGGAATACATTGATGAGATTGTGTTTGCGATCAAGGATCACAATATGGCGCAGGCTTTTGCGGAAGCTTGGGGTGACGGTCTTGAACGGCAAGACAAAGAGAAGAATGAGATTAAAGAGGAGGATGAGGAAGATGCTGAGGTTGTTGATCTGGCTGATATCAAAACGCAAGAGTTGAAAGATAAGATCAGGGAGCTGGAGCAGAGGATCCAGAAGGTGAATAACCCGAAGGTGTCGGATGGCTTGAAGACTATTCTTGAGGGGCTGAAGAAACAGCTCCCGGAAGAGGATGAACCTTCAACTCAGGACAGTGAGTGGGAGCATGTCAAAGCTGAAGGCACCGGATCTAGCTGATCTGTCGATCTGAACGTTGACGTGGTATGGTTCATCGTCAAAGCGCGCACGTCAATGCATGGATCTCTAGCAAATAAACACCCAAAATTTCATCAGAATGGATAACTGTCACCCAGGGTAGTATCAACACCTGACTAGCATGAAAGGTAGATCTCGGTAATTTGATATCAGCAACCTCCGTCCGCATCCCTCACCGTCTTCTACACCGACCTAACCAGATGTATCTAATCACCAGACCAATTATCACATGTATCACGATCTCCATAGCTATTCTTTCATTTGAGATCTTTCATCTCGCTAGTCTATCACTGGTTCGTGTTGAGTTGCAGTGCGGAGGTGAGCCCGCAGCCCGGACCCGTCTCCGCATTCAGCTCATGATGGCGTTCATTGGTCATCACACTATCGCGAACACTTTACCAATTGGGCTATACTTTTTTTTGCTGAGACAATGGCATAAAATGCTGGTATAGCTCTTGATCGACATGTCTGTACTTTATATAGTCTGCCGCTCGACCGAAGGGCTTGGACTTTGATGTCCAAGCATCATCTTGCCAAGGAGGAGAATTGAGATTCCTGGTCATTTTGATGAAGCTTTCTTTGATTCAGAACTAGTAAAGTCTCCCTCATGATTCAATGAGATCCAGAGCGCATTGGAGTGTCTCATCCTGATATTCATCATGGATATGGCTGCAGACCAGCGTGTCATGTAAACCACTGTCTGTTGAGTATTCGGGCTTGATCATCATCCCGGACTCCAATTATCCATGGACGACAGGTGACGGAGGTTCGCGTTTATTCGGCACTTCAAGGCCGAACCGGTATTTCAGACGATCTCTAGATTGGCCTGAACCTAGCTGTCGCTTAGCTGTCGCTTGTGCATGGATCTAACTGCAAGCCAATGTAACATCTCCGCATGCCTTCCCCAGAGCCCACTTCCCCAGACCATCAACCCGGGGGAATGGAAACTCTATTTCTTCTTGGTAGCTGTGCTATAGCTTATAAAGTATTGAAGCTTCCCCTCAATATTCGTCGGCATCAAGCTTGAGCTCCCCTGTCTCTCATAACCCTCCCCTACCAAGCTCATACACGAACGCGTCTGCTCATCTACCAAGCTCAACATGTCTCCCCGTAACAGCGTCAACGGCAAGCCTCGAAGTGAAGGCGAAGAGTTGGATCATGTCCATCCAACCCGGAGCATCCCCATCTCGCCAGAGCTATTCGAGCAGCTTTATCTTCAGCCACAGAATAGGGTGAAGGGAGACCTCCGAAAGACCTTCGGCAATCCTACGCCAGTCGGTATGTACTATTGCCTTGAACAGCCCCTTTGATACTGACGCGTCTAGCTTTGGCTGGGTTTTTGATGTGCTCCACGCCAGCATCCATGGGCCTACTCGGATGGCAGGGAGCTGGTGGCTTTGCTGCCGCTGCGAACGTGTATGTCCTGCCGTCCTTTCGATTGTAGAAGTTAGTTAATAGATCACAGTGGTGCCTACTTTGGCCTTGGTGGTGTTCTTCTTGTATTGGGAGGTATTGGTGAATGGATTCTCGGTAAGAATTGACTCTCCCCCATTGTAATTCATCAGCTAACGTTAGTCTTCCAGGAAACACCTTCCCGTCGACCGTCTTCTTCACCTTCGGAGGTTTCTGGCTTGCATTCGGTACAACTGTCGTCCCTGACTCTGGTGCCTACAGCACGTATTCCACCGACGGTACCGCTGCAAATGGTCTCACTCAGCCTCAATTCTACTCGACTTTCGCATTTTTCCTGATTGCCATGGCCATTCTATGCACAATCTATTCTATCGCGAGTATTCGAACAAACGTCGCTCTGTTCTCCATCTTGCTCTTGCTTGTTCCTTGCTGTAAGTCCAACGTCCTCCTTTGATACAGCACTCACTAACCCTCCCAATAGTCTCTTGTCTTGCCGCTGCCTTCTTCGCCGTTTCTCAAGGGAAGGCTAATCTTGCGCTCAAGTGCCAGCATGCTGGAGCGGGCTTGTTGTTCGCTCTATCGTTGATCGGCTGGTATATGTTCATGTCTATTCTGCTCATGTCCGTCGACTTCCCCATCATGCTACCTCTGGGCGATCTCTCGACCATCATCCGCGGCAAAAGTGATGCAAAGAAGGATGCAAGCAAGACAGTTTAAAAAGGATCACATGGCTTTAGGGATATTGTCGTGTCGATGGGAGGACCCCCTGTTATATTGGGAAAGGAAACGTTGATAATCAAGAACCTGGATAGGAACACGTCTTATAAAAGTCCTTTTTGCCGTCGTATATTGCTTTTTGAGCTTACATCCACGTTTTGAGGCTTGTTTATAATGGACCACTATGTAATCACTGTCACTGTGACGAAGCACAGAGGGCTTTTCTATAATGTTACAAGTGATTTGCTTCTAATCTGTCAATTGCTCTTGATGCATTTCTGTGATATAACGCAATAGAGTATCTATACTATTCAAGAAACAGTCGATCCTCTTCTAAAGAATCGATCGAGGAAAATCGGCATATGGGGGAGTTGTATTACAAAGGTCTTGGCCATTCAACTTCGCCACACACAGTAGAATGGTCTGGGTTACTATGGCTATCTCGTCAAGTTGATAAGCCATTAGTTCTGCCGCAAGCGTTATCTTATCAGAGATAAGCAATCTAGATGTTCCGTTGAGGGAAAGCTCAAGATAGCTTTCGGCTCATGAGAATCTCATTGGCTGAAATACGCTAAACCACAACCTTAGAATCGACGATTGCTACCCTGTACCTTCTCCTCTTCGCAGGCCTGTTGTCTTTAGTATCGGAGGGCGATGCCCCGGGCATTCGTAGCGACATCCTTCCGATCAACGACGCCGATTGCGATGGGTTTTTCTCCTTTAAAGGCAAGCCGCACCGTCGGCCTCTGATCCCTTCCCGAGGTTTTTCCCTGCCGCCGCGACAGTCGACTACGAGCTACAACTTGGTTACTGGAGATTGTGGACTGCGTCAGCAGATGTAGTGATGCGCGAGAGAATTCTGGTCGGTGGAAAAAGTTCGACAATAGATTGCCCTCGAACCCGCTGACGGGTGACGGGCTTGAGAAATACAGCACCTTTTGTGCCATTGGTATGCTGGATGGTGAAGGAAGCGGGGTATCCTGTACCTAGCTAGCTCAGCACGTCTTTTGCTCCAGTAGGAGATTTGGCTTCGTTACAGCCACCCAGACGAAAAATACACATACATACATACATACATACATACATGTTGTCTTTAGCAGGACTTCAATGCTCTATGCACTATTTTCTTTTTCCTCTCAATCTTACAGTATAAATGGTTCAGCTTCCAATCAGTTGATATGAGGCTGGGGGGCTGGCTTAAGCCCTTTATAAGTGCTAGTTCTAGACTCGCGTATTTTGCATTGTTCAGCAATCACACCTTTAAAATTTTAGAAATGATATTTGACTGCCGATCCAAGATGGACTAGTACTGGATCACCAATCAGGGGAAACCCATTATATAATCTAGGCAGATACAGAATGATCATGAATATCTTCCTTCTCGCCACGTCTGCCATGGCCAGGCGCATGAGCCACCTCTTCTCTTTGTGCCATAATGGTTTCGAGGTTCTGAGCCACCAATTAGCATCATGTTTCGGCCAACATACCAGAGAGAGAAGACTTACAGGCCCCTCAAAGGTCTTCCCGCGAGCAATCCAATAAATAGCAATGGCGAGGCAGCAGATTGCTATGACGACAGAAACATAATCTGTGATAATGTAAGCAGACGAGTAATTACAAGAGAAAGAAAATACGTACTCATTGTGTTTCCAGTGACATGTAACGATGGAGGGAAGCAGAAAAGCTGTGTCCAAGTTAGTAACTCGTCCTACTTCGCTGGAAATCAACATACCACTGAAGTTACCGAAACGTACAGACAAGCTGTCCAGTTGACCAGATATCCCCAGAAGTTTCCAAGCTTCCACGGCGTATGAGGGTGTTGATGCGGAGCGAGGATGCCTCTACCTCGAATGACCAAAACGAAAATTGGGAAAGCGTATGATATGTTCAGAAGGATCGTGCAAGACGCGATGAAGGCGTTGAAAGCAACTGTAGGTCCTAGATAAAGGGCACCAAATAGCACGTTGAAGATATAGGTGAAGATGATCGTGCGAACTGGAACCTCCAACTTCGGGTTGATGTGGTTGAAATATCGAGAGAAAAAGAAGCCATTATCTCGAGCCATGGAGTATATCAATCGACTTGTGGTGGTGATAGATCCATTTGTGCCGTGTATGAAACACAGCCCTAGCATGCAGCTGATGATGGTAGATGCTGCTCGACTGTTCGTGGCTTGATCGAAAAGAGCGATCAGGGGCTGACCGGTAGGCGAGCTGACTACCTTGTCAACATCAGTCAGACAGAAGAGGATGACTAGGATGAAGATCAAGCCACTGTTGGGGTCAGTATCTCATGCAGATTGCTTTGGCCAGGGTCTCAATACTCACGTAGAACCACCAACACCAATAGCATAGACGATTGCAAGGGGGGCATCCAGATGGGGATTAGGCATTTCTTCAGTCATGTGCAAAACCGCGTCAAATCCAATCAATGATAAAGCGGATTGAAGTAGACCCAGAAGCCATGCCATCCCATCTGACCATCCCGTCTCGTTATTGAACGTTGTGAAAACGAACTCGGCGCTGGTCTTTTCTGACATGGATAACAGAACAATGCTGATGATGATAACGCTTAGAATTGACCAGTAGACTTGATGACACTGTTAGAAAGCTATGTCTCAGGCTTTTGTAAGTGAAAACTTACGAGCGAAGTTGCTCCAAGGTCCAAGGATGGAATTGCCCCAGATGTTCACGATGGTCGAAAACGTGATAATGGCAAGGAAGACAAGGTATGTTGTCCAAGAGTCGACTGGCGTTGATCTCCCCGATGCGACGACAATAGCGGCAGCAATAAACATGGCTGAATCCAATTAGCACAAGCGCCTACTTCTTTTGGCAAGGAAGAGTCACCAGAGAAGATCGCTTCAGTTGTTACAAGGGTGAGCCAGCCAGCAATATTAATCCAGCCAGCACAAAGACTCTGAAGATTATTAGCTTCCCGTAGCGTTATCGACTGTAGAGGGGGGCGTACTAAGAACCTCTTCCATCTGTCACTACTGAGAGCGTATACAAAATGATACTGCCCGCCTGCTGTTGGCCAGATAGCTGCAAGCTCACCAAGACTGAAGGCTAGAGCGAAATTGCAAGCAACACAGAAGATGAAGCCGTACAGGAGCGCGACTGGGCCTCCAGATGGCATGACGATGCCAATTGTGCCACCTAACGCGATCCAAGTGCTGTAGAAGTCAGTATAGTGAGTCTTTGGCTATTAATGGCAATGTGGATCTGCTTACTTGAGAATGGCAAATGTCATCGCGACCATGGTCAACTTGCTGAGACGCGGCCGCAAGTGACCTTCGGTGACCTGGTGAGGAGTCGAATCGGCCATGGCGAAAATAGCTGGCGAAAACTGCCAAGTCTTGATCTATGTGAGTCCTTATTGCTCTCAACAGTAGCTACGTTCAACAAGATGGGATATATCTTAAATAGACCCCGTCACGAAACGTTCATAGACTGCAAGCGAGCTGATAAGAGTGCCAAGGATTCCCCCAGGCCAAGAGTGCCGAGATAAGCTTTTCCAGGGTTGGTCGTTATCGTGCGGGGAAATGAAGCGAGATCGCGGTCTCTGTTGTAACCCACGCGTTGCACTAGGCACAATTAGGATGGCACAGTCTGGACTTACTTTGCTGGGAGTAGCGGCATCGCGAACCCCTTTACGGTTTGGCCACTTATCTGCGTTCGCCGCATGGAGACGGACGTCAATTAGATAGGATATCGAGATATCTTTAGCTGGGTGACGATTTAGTCGACGGAGTTGCTGTTGCGTCGTGACTCGACCCCCTCAGACCGAGTGCAACATACCTTGTCTAATCGCAAGTGGCTTTATGTAGCACAGCAGTGACGGAGTTCCGGCGGTCGAATGGACGCCTCTCAAACTTCCGACCTAACCGCCTCTCTTGGGAAACTGGATGCAGCTTCGATAGTTTGCACACATGATGATCCTGCTGGCCGACCGACCTTATCGTTGGAAACCCCTTGTTTTCGAACCAACAGCAGCTGAGATTGTGTGTCAACTGCTTTAGTATCAGGATTTAATTGAGGTTCATAGAGATCACTACTGGACCATACATGCACTAACGAGTGTTGATATGGGTCAATTTGGTCGAGACTATGCTAAAAGGAAAATTTGTTCTGATGATCTGATCAGAGATTACTGCTCGCCTTTACACTAGGTTCTCCCCATCCCGGAGTCAACAGTAAAGCCAACGTAGTGTACTCCGAAGTGGCAAAGTTGGACCCAATGGCCCCAGCACCTGAAGGACCCGGATCGTGGTATACGTTGACAGCACGAGCTCGGTTCTTGGTAACTTCAATAATCGACCCGCTCTTGATCTCGATGTCCTGCGGTCCTGTACTGGCTTGGTTAATGGTCGAGCAGATGCTGTCTCTCTCAACCAAAGCGACCATGACGCTAGCGACCTCGGACGGCTCTACCAGAACATCCTTGCTGGTATCAACCATGGCAAGCTTTTCTGGGTTCTCCATGAAGAGAGGCGTCTTGATGATGCCTGGTGCGACTGCAGCGATACGGACGCCGACTTGGTCGATCTTGGCCATCGCGCGCACGAATCCACTAATCGCATGTTTTGTCGCATCATAAATAGCTGTAGATGGACAGGTATCTTGGGCGTTGGTGCTCGAGATAATAACAATCGTGCGAGGTTTCTTTTCGTATCTCAAGAAACGAGACAGCGCCAATTGAGTGGTCCTGATAGGATGAATCAAGTTGATGTCGATACTGGCATAGCGACCGCCATGGGGGGCATCCTTGCTTTGTGGGGTTCCAGGAGGATACCAGAAGCTGCTAAAGCTCTAGATATTCACTGGGTCAGTGACAATTAACTTTGGAGACCTGGAGTGCATACCGGTTCGTAGACTCCAGCGCCGGGGCAGACGATGTCAATCTCGCCGAACTCCTCTTCTGCCCTTTCGAAAATTCGCTCGAGATGAGTCCAGTTAGTCACATCAGTCTGCTGGAAAACAGCTCGGCTCTTGCTTTCGACTCCGCCAGAATAAGCGTCCACCAGCTTCTGAGCTTCAGGTCGCAGAGCGAGGTCGGCAAAAAGGACATTGCATCCGCCATTCAAAAGCTGTTCAGCAAATGCGAGGTTGATGCCACTGCCAGCACCAGTAATAATGGCTGTTTTGCCTCGGATAGAATGGGACATGTTCTGCGTATTCCTTTGCTTTCGTGGGGATTAGTATTGAGTGGCAACGGAGAACAGCAAATCGAATGATTAGCCCCTCATACATATTTGAATGATATCCTTCATACCCTCTTTCGATAACGTGCCAAGATATCACAAGCATCAGCGCCATCCTCTTGACGATGCCAAGTTTCTGTGACAAGCCATGGTATATTGGAGACTCTTTGCGGGTGATAGCATCCAGTCCGTGCGGGGTCAGAGTTACGCTGCTCGTGACACTATCTGGACTGGACTCGATCCAAAGCTTTCTATGGGTCCGACAGATAAGTTGAATGCTTGATCAGGAAGGGGGACCCCTTGATGTTGGTCCCACGGTGGTCCAGACTCACCATACCGAAAATAGTATGTGCTGCCTGAATACTTCCATCCATCTCTTCTACGAGCACGCAATCATGTACCTCTAGTATTAAAGACCTGGATAGGAGGCTCAAATCCGGTTGCGAGCCTTTCCACGCTAACTACCGTTCGAGCCGGCAACATGGAGCGAAAGACGGATACCAAGACTTACAAGCTGAATCATGCGATGTGAGTTCATCTTGGACCGCTCACTCGACCTATGCATACTTATCCCAAAGCTAATAGGATTCGTGTGAAGGATCCCAGAAGTGCGAGTAAGTAAAATCACCATTGACCAATTCGTGTGGGTTTACTTAACAGCCCTCTTACAGTCCAGTTTTACGAGCTTCTTGGCCTTAGCGTTGTCCAAAAGCTTACATTTCCTGAGCATAAGTTCGATCTTTACTTCCTTGGTGTCGACAGCCCAGGTTCACCGTCTCATGGGAAGTTCACCTTCGATCGTCAAGGCTTAATCGAGCTCACTCACAATTACGGCACTGAGAGTGATGACAATTATCGAGTGAGCAATGGCAATGAAAAACCTTATCTCGGCTTCTCCCATATCTCGATGTCTGTGGCGAATGTGCAGTCTACCTACCAGACGCTGGCCAAAGCTGGTTACAAGTTCCAGCAGGATGTCTCCTCCGGGAACGAGCCGGTAATTGCTTTGGATCCAGACGGTTACTGGATACGCATCGCTGAGAAGGGGTCACCAAACAAGAGCACGGCTTCCAACCCTCCTGGCTCGTTCAGTGTTGTATGTCTGCATCCTCCTCTCAAATCATGAAATATCGCGAACTGACATTCATGTAGAATCAATACGCCCTGCGAGTCACCGACGCCACTCGATCCGTTCGCTACTACACAGAGAATCTCGGAATGAAGCTGACCAAAACTCTCGACAGCCAGAACGGAAACTCAAAGACATTTCTTTTAGGGTATCCTTCAACCAGCCCGTTCACCGGAACAGAAGATTTGCCACGCCGTGAAGGATTACTCGCTCTCATCTGGCAAGGCGGAGAGAACGCGATATCAAAAGTACATAATGGAAACGATCAACCTCAAGGATTTGGTCATATCTGCAAGTTAATTCGTCTTGTTTCTATGGTAGAAATAACTGACTTTGCAAAGGTGTTACTGTCGATAATATTGATGCAGCGTGTGCACGGTTGGAAGGACTGGACGTTGCGTGGAAGAAGAGACTCACAGATGGAAAGATGAAGAATGTTGCATTTCTTCTTGACCCTGATAATTATTGGATTGAATTGGTGCAGAACGAAGGCTTTACTGGCAAAGCAAATTTCTAGACTAGGGATCTAAGTTTCTATAGCCAGCCTCCACATCAGATGAATTCATTCTTTTCCATGCCCTAAAGTATTATAATGTGAGCTCTGCTGCCCCCATGTCATACCTTGCTCGTACATATGATAAGACAATGATAGTGTTGAGTCAAATTTATAACGTGCTTCTCCAGTCTGCCATCTCCGCCCGCTTGTCGTTGAATCCTGGCCACTTACTAACCGTGATTGGCAACTCTAGCCTAGGTTTTGCGCTAAGACTTGGTACTGCAACCAATTAATCCTTCCCATCTGCCGAGGTAGCACTTACCGAGTTAGGCAAGTGTAAGGAAGCGAGCAGTTGGGTGAACTTCATACGAGTCGAATAGCTTGAGTAGCCGGCCTATCCTCAAGCTTCAACTGGCATGCGGGGTTGATTAGCCTTACTGCGTACTGTAGTTGAGCGTTGAGATATGCAAGTTTAAGCCATCTTCCGGGGTAGTTCCCCTCCTGGCACTGAACGGAATGGGGCCGAGGTGGAGAGCTCTGAGGGGAGCTTTACTTGGTGACGGCTTGCCCATCGTGGTAGAACGTGTCGAGCACCCGATTCCGTACAATAATTCACTCAGATCAGACAGGCTAAGGGTCTACAGATCCGAAATATCGGCCCATGCTGATTATAGGTAAAGATTGGAACTTCTCAAGTTGAGATTACGTTTGTCCGTCGCATTCATGCTGTTGTTGGATAAGTATTTGATGCAACCAAAGGCCCTCAATTGAAGCATCTCGCATCAAGTTCAAACACAACATCTTGAATCAATATACATTATAATGTCAGGTTCAATCCCTCATCCCTTCGATCCTCTCAGCGGAGAGGAAATCCGCCTGGCTACCTCTGTTGTGCGCAAAGAGCATGGCGATGCAGTCCACTTCCACATCATAACGCTCCAGGAGCCGCGCAAGGCTGAGATGGTTGCCTGGCTTGCCAATCCCTCCAGCGGTGCCAGGCCTCGACGTGTTGCAGAAGTTGTCATCATTGATCCACGAGAGGGTAAAGGCCATGTTTACGATGGACTTGTCGATTTGAAGCGTCAAAGGATCACAAAGTGGGAGCGCGCTGAAGGACAACAGCCTATTGTGAGACCGCCCCCAAGAATCACATCGGAAAAATGGCTAATTGATGACCATCTTGCAGCTTATCGTCGAAGAAATGCTCGAAGTCGAAGAAGCCTGTCGCAAAGATCCTCAAGTCATCGAACAATGCCGAATTAGCGGGATCGCCGCAGACGAGATGCACAAAGTCTACGCTGACCCATGGACCATCAGCCACGACCCTCGATACGGTAGCAGCACACGCCTATTCCAAGGCCTAATGTACTTCCGCCCAGATGTCGATAACTGCCAATACCAATATCCCCTTGACTTCCACCCGATCTATGATCCCAGGAAGAAGGAGATCATCGCTATTGATATTCCTCGCATTCGACGACCTCTTCAGAGAAACAAGGCCGTGGATTACCATCATTTATATATCCAGAAGGAGGGTGGGTATAGAAAGGACTTGAAGCCGATTTACATCTCCCAGCCGGAGGGTGTTTCGTTCAATGTCAACGGAAGGGAGCTAGAGTGGCAGAATTGGAAGTTCCATATTGGATTCAATTATCGTGAGGGTATTGTCTTCAACAACATTACCTTCAACGATAAGGGAAACTTCAGGCCGATCTTCTATCGCATGTCTCTTTCCGAGATGGTTGTTCCCTAGTACGTTGCCATCCGCCCTTTTTGACAAGTCTCACACTGACATCAATACTTAGTGGTCACCCCGAGCCTCCTCATCATCGCAAGCATGCCTTCGATCTGGGCGAGTATGGTGCCGGATATCTGACAAACAGTCTCTCACTTGGCTGTGACTGCAAGGGTATGCTGCCTCTCACTCCTCAGCTTGATCTAGTTCACCAAGCTAACTGTAAAGGTGCCATTCATTATCTCGATGCCGAGCTCCCAACCCAGACCGGTCAGATTAGAAAGATTGAGAATGCCATATGTATCCATGAGGAAGACGATGGCATTCTGTTCAAACACACAGACTTCCGAGACAACTCAACTATCGTCACACGTGCTCGAAAGCTTATCGTTCAGCATGTCTTCACTGCTGCCAACTATGAGTACGCCATTCAAGTATGTTGCATCTGCCAAGTATCAAGTGGAGACTACTAACAGAACACAGTGGGTGTTCCATCAGGATGGTACCATCCAGCCAGACATCAAGCTCACCGGTATCCTCAACACCTATGTTATGAACCCCGGTGAGGACCTGCAAGGCTACGGAACGCAAGTCAAGAAAGGTAAGTTTTCCAATGACGGTTACGACCTTCAGACTAACCTTACCAAGGTGTCAACGCCCATAACCATCAGCATCTATTCCTTCTCCGTATCAACCCCAGTGTCGACGGACACGAGAACACGGTCCACATGGTTGATGCTGTACCTTCGGATGCCCCAGTTGGCAGCCCAGAAAACCTCTACGGCAACGCCTTCTATGCTAAGCGCACCAGACTCGAGACGACTGGCCAATCTATCACTGACTACAATGGTGCTACATCTCGCTCCTGGGACATTGTCAATGAGAACAAGCTCAATTCTGAGAGTGGCAAGCCTGTCTCGTACAAGCTTGTGAGCCGAGACGTGCCGAACTTGATGCCCAAGGAGGGTTCTCTTGTATGGAAGAGAGCCTTCTTTGCTCGTCATGCTGTTCATGTGACGAAGTGTAAGACATTCTCCATCCTTACGTATCTATGCATCATGCTGACCATTTTCAGATGCGGATGATGAGCTCTGGGCCGCTGGCAACCACGTCGCTCAGACCTCCGGTGAGCCATCCAGAGGCCTCGGGGCTTGGGTTGGTGACGGTACTAAGAGCGTCGCTAATACTGATATCGTCCTCTGGCACACGTTCGGTATCACGCATTTCCCCGCTCCAGAGGATTTCCCAGTTATGCCCGCTGAGCCGATTACACTCTTGCTCAGACCCCGTCACTTCTTCACCTGCAACCCTGTCATGGACGTGCCTCCTTCTTACTCAATCACTCCCAGTGAAGTGGCTGCTAAGAAGGCTGGATTTGATACAACTGATAAGGTTAGCAAGCTGGCGGCTATGAGTGACTCTTCGTGCTGCAAGCCACCTAAGCTGTAAAATATTGGGAATATGTATTGAAGGAAGGATGTTGTACGCGATACAGGATTATCTGGTTTCGAATGTAAAGGACAATCATATCATTATAAATACATATTGGACCACACTATCCCCAATTCGACTTCAAATTCCGACTATCCATCACATCTATCCAATGCGTCGCATACTTCGCGCACTGTTCCGTGTCATAAGCTTGCCAGATAGCTTTGGTCAAATCTTGCGCTACTGCCACTGGCTTTGGGGGGAGGACGGTCTTCAACGTCTCCAGACGCTCGTGAAGAAATTGTCTGGCAGCCATGATTCCCGCATTTGCATCTGGATCTGGCTCTGGCTCTGACTCCTCTGGCAGCTCATCGTGAAGGCCAGCGAAGTCAAGGTAATGTATCATGTCGCAATCCTCCAGACTGGCATCTTGGCTGAAGGGAACATCTCTGGGAGTAGTGGCCTTGACTTCAATATGTTTTCGCCTGAGTCCAGTGCTGGCCGAGACGCAGAGTAGTGGCTGGGTCATTTTGCTACCCGAGTCTGTAGGTAACAGTTTCAGTATGCTCACCAAGTTCAGAGCGATTGGGGTGATCCAGTTATCCCACAAGGCTTGGGCATCTTTCGCCTGTGATTGATCCAGCTCGTGTCGTCTTACGATGAGTTCTGGAAACGTCTGGTACAATTGCAACAGGGTTGATTGACGGTAAGCTTCGGCAACGTTGAAGAGGTGTTGATTAGGCGTCTTCTTGTCATTCGTCTCTCCAATTGTCTCGCGGCATTCCACATCGAGATCGCAAGTCTGCTTCTCTACCACGGCAGCTTCTTCAATGAGCTGCATGGCAGCGCTGATGTTGGCTGACGCAAACATGTCTTGTGGTTTCCGGATTTTGCGTCTGAATTTGTGGCAAAGTTTCATTGCCCGCATGAACATTTTATAGCTGTCGCTTGAGACCCCAGTCCACGGATGCGGAACCTGTTCAACTGGGTCTGCCGTCACAGGCGCACTGGCAGGAACTGCTTCCTCGACGTCACCCATTTCTTCCATTTTCTGTAAGCTTCTACAGCTCGATGTCACCATCGACAATAGCATTTCGCAGTAGAGCCAACTCTTATTAAAGAAGGATAGCAATTGCCGCTGTTCTTCGGATAATGCGTGCTTGTTTTTGTTGACAGCATGAAGGATGGCTTTCGCTTCGCAGAGAAATGGTAATCCCAGCTGAGTGGCATTGAGCCAGCAGATGCTGGTTCCAATTCCCATCAGGGAGAACAAGAGACTTGTAGGTACTGAATTGAAGAGTTGGTGCGACTTGACAGTATGCAAGTCAGCTCTCATGATTTCGGCCGCCGCCTTCATGTTCGTTATCGATGTCTGCCGCATCATTGGTACTTTGGCGGACAGGTGCGCGGCCGACATTGCCTGTAAACTTAGATAAACGAGCTCGCAGTTAGACCATAGAGCGGCAGCAATAGTCCGGTTGAGGTTGACATCAGAATCGTAATTGGACCACAGAGAACAGACATGGCGAAACCAGTACTCGATGAGCACAGATGGCGTATATGTGATTGCGTTTGGTGTCATTTCGAATGTCAGTCTGCCAGGGTCGACTGTCGGTAAGGGCATGTTGAATTCAAGGGCCATATTACCAACTGGAATTGAGAGGGTTTCTGAAGCTGAAACTAGGTCGTTGTCACTTTGAGCAGACCCTAAGAAATCGTCTCCCCACTGCAAGGGGGATACGGAGGACGTCATGTTTGATAGGGAGTAAGCGTCGTGATTTTCGCTGTCGGTGCCACTGAAAGGATGGCTTGCTTCCTCGTGTTCTTGTTCCAATTGATTTGAGAAGAAGTCACCGTCTGTAGACATCGGGAACAAGGGTGACACAATGCCGTTGAGGTGAAAGACAGACGCGCTTGCAGCTGGGTCAAAATCATTGGGAACAATCGCTGCTGCCGAACTTATAGAGTTTCTACCAGCTACAGACGCACTCTCTGATCGATATGAGATCTGAGAATGTGTGTCTGGTTGAGCCTCCGTGGACCGCGCCGAAGGTGAACCCTCTGTTCGCGACTGACGAGGTCGCGATTGAGGCTGTCGAGTGCGCTTCTCATGCTTGGTAGACCATCGAACATCCAACCGGTATCCACCGCATTTCTGACCACGTGCAGCGCATGACTTGCAAGTTGGTTTTGCTTCGTCGCATTTTGCCTAAAAAATGGATGAGTACACATTCAAAGTACGGGGATAGTTCCGATGCCTACATGTTTTGACCTGCATGTTACGCAACCGCCCCTGGATCGGGCAACTCGGCCTTGACTGGATTGCTGAGGAGGCATCTGATAAACAAGGAGCATTTAGAAAAAGATGAGATTCCCGATATTGCTATTTGTCGACCCGGGATAACGATGAGAGCAACTTAATGATGAATATTGTCACCAGGTGACGATCGTTGGATTCTGTCAATTCAAGTCCAAGATAAGGATCGGTAAAAGTTGAGATTCAGCGGTCTTACCCCGCAAAATGCCAGGCTCGACCCTGTGACTGATTACCTAACAGTGCCTCTTATACCGGATGAAGATAAGTGTTTCAGGGGTCGTGCCTCTGAAGATTAGCGGTTGGCTGCGCTGACAGTTAAAGTTCAGTAGCGGCTGATAAGCCTGGAACACCAATCACTTTTGGCTCAATCACTCACATCCTGGCCCGGCACTGACGGGGGCGGAAGTGCGTCGCCTCGCCCTAAACCCCTCTGTAAAAATTCCCTCTTTTGTTCTAATTACCTCGGCTGAATGGATGCAATTTCGTCACAAGCTCAGCAGGAGGGGCACATATTATAGAGACTATAAATGACTTAGACCACTAAACTATTGCTTGGAAATAACATCATCACCTTGTATCTCTTATCTTATCAAGCCAAACATTTGTGCAACATGTTTATCCAACCGATACCCATGTGTATGTGACAGCTCAATGATTACCTGCTCCTTCTTGTCGCTGATTCTTAGCAGGGTGGGGAAGCAATGATAACTGGGCTTATTTGGTTGTCGATGATGAGAGTCGCGACGCTCTGATTATAGACCCTGCAAATCCTGGAGAGTAAGCGCTTGATCTGGATTTACTTAGAACCCAGCTGACAAGGTCTCCAGGGTTGCTCCGGTTCTCATTGCTGCTATTCAGTCCAACAAACTCAATCTTGTCGCTGTAGTAAACACTCACCAGTCAGTCATCGACAGTCAACGCTGTGTAACAGTACTTCGAACTAATATCATCTAGCCATTGGGATCACGCTGGCGGTAACGAAGAGATCGTATGTATCGTATCGTGGCTCTTTCGACTGTGCGGACTAACGAGAAGACTTAGCTAGCTGCACTAATTAACCTCAAACTTGACGTTATCGGAGGCAAGGACTGCGAAGGAGTCACGAAAACTCCAAGTCATGGTGAGACTTTCAAGCTTGGGAACATCGCGATAACTAGTATACATACGCCATGTCATACGCAGGATAGTATCTGTTTCTTCTTCCAAGATGGGGATCAAAAGGCAGTTTTTACAGGCGACACCTTGTTCACTGGCGGTTAGTTGCCCAAAGTCTGGGAGAAATATAGTTTGCTCACAGAGACATGACAGGATGCGGGAGGTTCTTTGAGGGGACTGCAGAGGAGATGCACGTGGCGCTGAACAAGCATCTTGCATCACTTCCAGACGATACGGTCGTCTTTGTAAGTTACCCTATTCAGTTTCAACCTTGTATAGGAATTAGACTGACGAACACAGCCCGGTCATGAGTATACTCGAAGCAATGCCAAGTTCGCAATCTCTGTATCACAGAGCGAACCAGTGCAGCAGCTTCTGAGCTTCTCTGAGGCAAACCCTGTCACAGTGGGCAAGTACACGATCGGACATGAAAAGGTCGCGCAGAAATCCTATGGGGTTGATTGAAAGCACTTGACTGATATTTATTGTTTAGCAACATAATGTATTCATGAGACTGGATGTAAGGCCTCACATCAACAAGAGTAAGAATTCAGCGCTGACCAAATAGGATCCCGACATCCAGAGGGCGACTGGAGAGACAGATCCAGTTAGCGTTATGGAGAAGCTTAGAGAGATGAAGAATGAGTACAAGTGAGAAATTATGATCTGACATTCGAGACGAGAGTATTTTGGCTGACTCTTGGCAGAGAACCTGAGCCGAAGCTGTGATGCATGAGATCCCATCGGATACGTATACAGTTAGGGGCACTGCATCAAACAATGATCTGTCGATCTTCTGTCCAAATCTACAATGCATCTTTAACAGCTCCTCTTACTTCTGGTCATATGATCTGCATATTCTCCATCTCGTCAAAATTTCACCTAGACTCTCAACCTACCCTATGGGCCTTGGATATAAATGTTGGATTACGTAACTGCCATTGGCAGGATAATGCACGTGCACCGTAAGCTCTCCGATTAACATATGAAACGCGGCAGGCAACAACCGTCATCATTTTTCTTTTTCCTCTTCCATCATCACATTTCGCTAAGGAGCAACAATGGATGATTCTTCAGAGACGGGCCGGGTCCCAGGCCCAGAGCAGCCGGAAACGGTGGAAGCAGGTTTGTCGCTGTGCAATTCTTGTCCTTCGCCGGACGAGATCAGGCTGGAGCAGAAACACTGAGACAGATAGAAGAAGAAGAACAGTATCTCTCGCCGCATCAGTGGTCGGATTTTTACCACATAGACATTCCATCCTCGCCGAGTTCGGTGGAAACACCAAGTTCACCTACATTTTTACCAACTTCGCCGTGCTACTGGTGGCCTGATGAGGTGGACGATTCTCTGCCTCATTGGAAAGACCATGTGAACGAGATGCCACTGTTGCCTAATTTACGGCCCCGTGCCATGACGCCACTAGGCTTCCGGGATGAAGATCCTAGTGAGACGGTTCAGAGACCAGTTCCGCTTTTCCAAAAGTCGCCATGGTTTAAGCTTCCTCCCAATATTCGACGGGATATACTGCGACTGGCCTTTGGTGATCGCCGTGTTCATATGAGTTTATCCTTTCGAGAAAAGCATACATCTGATGACGAGAAGGTCGAGTCTTGGCAGTGGTTTGGTTCCATTTGCCATCGGGGAGAGGCGCCCAGGCCACGAGGAAATGCAGCAGAACAGCAGGAGTTTTGGGAAGATGATTGCAAGCATGGCGATATCGAGCCCCAGAAAATTGGCGTGATGAGCTGGCTGCTTTCATGTCGTTAGAAGTCAGTAATGAGCAATATGCTACATCCGGAACAGAATGCTGACTGACCTTGGCAGTTACGCTGAGATGGTTGACTTATTGTATTCGAGCAACACGATTGCCATGTCTGGTGAAGCGATGATATCCCGTATCGGGCAGCTGGTGCTCCCTCAGAGGCTCTCTGCGGTCACTTCTCTCGAAATCAGGTGGCCTCTTGAGAGAGAAAATGAAGCTTGTGCTGGACATCACGATGATCACACAAACGCCATACGCAGGTTACTTCATCCGTTCCAGCTAAATGTTGATCAGCTGAGCGTTGTTCTGGATATGTTGTCACGCACAAGCTTCCCCAACCTTCGGAGACTATGCATATCGTTTGAGAAGGAGTACAGTCAACGTGGTATCTCCAACCCTGAGGCGCACGATATGATTATCAACAAGCTGCTGCAGTTTGTCAAGAGCAGACCTAAGTTTAAAGAGTGTGCCTTCGCGCTACCAGAGAAAGTTTTCGGTACTATCACTGAAGATATTCGACCTGTGAATTCCGGCTTGGAGAAGGCTCGAAGATCTTGTAAGCAGGTCTGGTGCGCTTCCGATGGGAGCCTGCATATCATGCATGTGCCTTTTGTAAACACCTATCCCGACCCTCCGCCGTATTTGGAGAACAGGGAGGATGCTGGATTCTGGCTGCTAAGAATAAACTAGATAGATAAGGTTCGATCTATGGGAAGACGTCTGGACCAGGCCAGCCATGATGTTCTGAATTTGTGTAACATGATCGCGGGGTTCGAATCAAACGCCAATAGAGTGCATCGGAGAGGATTCCAGGACACGATAATGTATTGAATGAGAATGACGATTCGATTCTACGTTATCATTTTGTGGATTGACTTGTGTGACGGCCAGTCCTGTTTTGCTCACAGCTCAAAGCCAACTGCCCCTCTTTTCTAGTCGCTTCTCTGCACGCTCAATCTCACTCAGCCCCTGCATCAAAAAACAGGGGTCCATCCTTGAATTCTCGTTAACGTACAGCCAAACAACTGAGACATAGCAAGCCTCACCTAAGGGAAACACATTATTGCACTTGTTTTCGTTATTCCGTCTCCGAAGCCTCCTTTTCGACCCTTACACGGCGCGGATCCCTACTATATCGGGACTAGCCGTCGATCATAGATCACTAAACATAAACCTAGATAAACCCAAGATCTGATGCCCCGCCCTTTTTTCTGCACCCCCAACTCATCCCTACATCACCATGCCCGATGATTCTCGGAAGTCCTCTCAGGAGGCCATTGCCCAACCAGAAGCCCTCCTACGCTCCGCCTGTACAGAGTGTCATCGACGGAAGCAGAAATGTAACCGTCAATGGCCATGTAACAACTGCCAGAAGCGAAAAGTCGCCGACCAATGCCGTTTCAGGGACGATTTTAAGGTTGGCTCCGGTGACGATGCTTGGTCGGCTTCTGTTGAGGTGAAAAGAAAGAGAGATCAGGCGGGAGAGGGTGACGAGAGTGATTCGGATGTTGGTGATGTTTTGGAAGCGATTGGATACAGTCGCCTTCATTTGTTGACAAAGCTTGATCAGAACGTAAGTCTTCCCCTCTTCGCTGTCGCGTGTTTGCTCACATCGTACAGTCAGGAAGTATAAAGCCTTCTGAGCAGTACAGGCTTAACCCAAAGAACAGCGCCCAACTGAAGCGAGCTTTGGACGTGTTACCCCCAAGACACGTCGTTGGTAAGACCACCAATACTGTCGCGTGATAGTCATCTTACAGTTAGCAGATTCCCTAGTCCAGAGCTTTCTTGATGTCGTCAACTTTTACTATTACATCGTCTACCCACCCTACTTTAGCAACGAGTATGCCCGCTGGTGGGATGACTACACCAAAGGTCGACCTTGCGGTGTTCAATGGACGTGCTTGTTACTCATGGTCTGCGCTTGTTCCGTGCAGCATGTTGATGGCCAACTCCGAGCCAAGATCGAAAGTGATGTTGGTGAATCTGTCAAGGAACTGACGCAGAAGTATCACGATGCTGCTCGAGAGCTTCACAGCGCCATCCCTGTTGGCCACGGGCATGTTTACACAGTCCAGTACCTCTTGCATTCGTGCTACTGGTTCAAGGCTGAGGCGCGGTTTGCAGAGTGCTGGCAAGTTTTGGGTGCTGTTGTACGAGAAGCCCAGATGATCAGTAAGTCGATGGTCAGTGACTGAGTAGCGTAGTGCTGACTACTGTCCAGATCTTCATAAAAAGCCCGAAGACCAACTGCCAGGGTTTGAGCTGGAGATGAAGAGACGTCTATGGTGTATCGTTGATTCCTGGGACTGGTAGGTACTTCCTGCAAACTGAACTCCGTGCATACTAATTAGATACAGGCTTGTTTCATCACTGTTGGCTCGTCCAATGCTCATCGACCGCGCGGAATGTGACGTCGGTCTTCCAAGTCTTACCCTCGAAGACTATCCAGCTTCTCCCATGCTGCATCTCAAGCTTCAGTCCGAACTTGTCAGCCTCATATTCAAACGCTTTGGTCCACCAAAGATTCTGACTGAGCCTGATGAAATCCGGGACTACCAGGCCATCTTGGAAGGCTTCATGAAGACTTTCCCGCCAGAGTATGCTCTGGATCATCCCAATACCCCTGCTAACGAGGATCTGCCGTGGATTGCTTTGCACCGCCACTACATGCATACTTGCACCCTCTCCATTGCTCTTGGCCCCTTCAGAGGATACATGGCCAAGTCTATGAAGAAGTCAACGGCACCTGCTATTGATCTCGAGTTTCGTGAGACAGGCATTGGCTATGCCCTTCGTCTCATGGAAGCTGTTCACCGGTTCTTTGAGTACGTATGGACTAGAGATACAACCTTCCACTTTGTGCCATTCTGTATCTTCGACACAGCGGCTCTTCTGTGCTCTGTCATTATTCACGCTGAAGACGGTATCGTGCCACGTCGCGAAGAAGTCATCGGCTCTATCGCTAGAGCCTTCGCGACTCTGAAGAAGCTGCGTACCGCTACTAACACAGCCAAAGCTCCCTATGACGTGTTACGACGGCTGATTAAGAAACTGCCGTCGACCGCCGGGATGCAGGCTGCTGATGCTCATAAGAAGCGTCGATTCGATCAACCACCTGGGAGTAATGGTGCTATTCCTGTTCCTGCAGCCGCCGGACTGCCAAGCTCCCAGCTAGCCCAAATCGCACCAGCTCCGGTACAGGTGTTGGCTCAACCTGTGCAGCATGTTCTCCCCCAATACCAACCTTACAACAACCCGCCTCCAGTAGTTCCTGGCAAAATGCAGGCTGGTCAGCAGCCTTTAATGCCGTTTCCTCAGGATGTTCAGGACCATCAGTTCCAGAACTACGCCTACGCTCAGCAGATGAACCCCACTGCGCCAAATGGGCAGTCCTGGCCTGACGATATTACCAGTAGCATGCAGAGCTTCACTGCTGAGCAGCCCCAGTTCGAGATGGGATGGCAGACAATCTCTGAGGCTGAGCTGGGTGATCTTGCTATGCTGTGGAATTGGCAGAGTCTGAACTTGGGATTCACCACCAATCCTATCTACCAGAATCGGAAACAAACCTAGTGATAGTCTTTATTACGATTTGCCATTGAGGCAACTTTGATCACTCCTTTGAAGGATATTTGGATCATGGCATAATGGTCTGGGTTAGGTCTTATGAGCTCTATGGTAATTTTGTGTAAGGAAATTTTCCTTTAACTTGTCAATACTATCAAAAGTTCTTATTCCAGGATTTCCTTTGCAAGAGTAGATTCTTGACCTGGCTCCTACCCTTTGCCCACCGCTTGGTCCTCACAACATCATTCCGGACGTCTCAAATACAGTATTGGTTGGGTAAAGTCTGTCTAAGATGTTCAAGCCCCCAGAAGCCTTTGCGCCACAGCTGAAGTTGATGAAGATAAACCACGTGCAATACTCTATACATGGTTCATATCCTAGGCCAATAGGTGATGCCAATTTCAGGCTGGCCTGCACTAGGATCCTGGGGAAAATACCATTCGGAATGTTCTGGCTCGGTCCGTAATCTCCACCAGCTTTCTTTGCATAATGTTTCACCTTTCAGCCAGCCCCCGGTATCCTTGGCATTGCCCTAGGAGCTTCTTTCCGGAGAAGATTGTATAAATGGCTCGAGTTTCCCGGACGATAGGAAGGATTGGATTCACTTGCAAAGGGAAGATAGATATGGGTTTCTCAACAGTCTCGCTTTTCACTGTAAGGTCTTTTGAAGCACCAGTACGACGGAGTCCTCGGATATGTGACGACTCTTACCCCTCAATCACATTTTCAGCTGGGCGTAGGTCTTGATATTCTATGTCTGGTTGGAGAACATCACGAGGGAAGCATTCCGACGGATGATAGTTGAAATCTATAAGAAGGCTGTTCCCAGCCTCACTATGGACCAACTTCAGCTCTTTAGACTCTTCAAAGTACTCTTTACAGCCTTTCGTCACTCTTTTCAGTCACTCTTTTGCAATCATGGTCCATAAGCCTATCCCCAGTCCTAGCTCTGCTAGCGACGCCGTTCGTTGGGAAGAGACTGATGTTCTCATTGTCGGCTCTGGCCCAATCGGTGCCACCTTCGCCCATACCCTTGTCAAGAAAGGCATCAAGGTTACGATGATCGATATCGGCCAGCAGTGAGTTATTTCAACATGAAGATATACATAGAGGCTCACAGTGAATCAGAGAAACTCGACGCATCGGTGATCATAAGAAGAACAGCGTTGCGGTTCAGAAGGATATCAGCTTGTTCACCAAGTAAGTTCATCCCAGCCAATATCGTAGGGCTGTCAAAGACTAATATCGCATTTAGCACTGTCAAGGTATATTAACTTGACCTTCTAGCGAGACTTTAACTCATAGTGTGCCTAGGGAGAACTGCACCCACTCTCTGTGCCAACTAACACGGCGCGACCTGTCATGGAACCGGCCTCCTGGGCTCCTCGGTAGGGTAATGCACTCTCATGATAGGGACTATGCTAAAATAAAAAGACCCACTGACTCGGCCTACGTCCTCAATGGCCAGAACCCAGACCAGAAATCTTACGGCAACCTTCCCGCCGCAGCTGCGACTCGTGTCGTCGGTGGTATGGGATCTCACTGGACATGCTGCACTCCTCGACAGCACAAGGGAATCGAGCGCTCTGACCTTTTCAGCGATGGCGAGTGGAACACTCTCTATGGCCGGGCCGAGAAGCTCTTTACCAAGACCGACGATGCTTTTGACGACTCTGTCCGCCAGAAGCTGGTTAAGCGTGTCCTTACTGAGGCCTACCCCGATCGTGAGATGAAGAGCATGCCGCTGGCTTGTAAGCGAAAGCACGATAACAAGGAATACGTCGAGTGGTCTTGCACTGCTACCATTCTTGGGGAACTCTCTAAGCCTGAGTACTTTTACAAGGGCGAGGAACGGCTCTTCGACATGAGACCCAACACTCAGTGCGACAAGTTGGAACTGGATCCCGATGGTCAAATTGCTTGGGCTTTGATCAATGACCTTGAAGCGAACCAGCAGTACTACATCCACGCCAAGAAGTATGTTGTTTGTGCTGGGGCTGTTCTCACTCCAGGTATTCTCCACAAGTCTGGACTAAAGCCAAGACTTCCAGCTTTGGTAAGATTCCCTGCCGTATAGCCGGAATGCGAGCTAATAGACACATTTCTCAGGGCCACTACCTGACTGAGCAGCCGATGGCCTTCTGTCAAGTCGTTCTTGATAGGAAATTGGTCAACAGTGTCGAGGGCGAAGACGTCGTCAAAGCGCACAGAGAAAGTCATGGAAATGATCCCCTTCCCTTCCCTTTCAACGACCCAGACCCTCAGGTTTATTTCCCGCTGTCCGAGAAATATCCCTGGCACACTCAGATTCACCGAGATGCCTTCGGATATGGAGAGGTTCCATCCAACATCGATCAACGCCTTGTAGTCGATCTGCGCTGGTTTGGCTACATGAAACCTGACCAAGAAAACTACGTCACATTCTCTAACAAGACAAAGGACCAGTTTGGAATGCCTCAGGTGAGTGGAACCAAGTCTTATCATACGTTGAGTGTTTTGGCTGACCTTCTGAAACAGCCAACCTTCAACTTTGTCTTGGACGAGGAGGCCGATGAGCGTTGCAAGCGAATGATCACAGAGTAAGCCCCTCCGCTGCGTTTATAAATAGCTCAGCACTGATCTCTAACTCCTTTTTCTCAGTATGATTGAGGTGGCTAGAAAGCTTGGCGGCTTTCTTCCTGGTGCAGAGCCCAAGTATCTTGCTCCCGGTTCCGCCCTTCATATCTGCGGCACATACCGCGCAGGAAGCACGCCAGCTGACAGTGTTGTCAACAAGAACGGTAAAGCCTGGGGTGTTAATGACCTTGTTCTTGGAGGATGCGGTGTCATTCCTACCCAGAATGCTTGTAACCCTACACTCACTGCTGCTTGTTTCGCTCTTGCAGCCGCCGACAAGATTATTGAAGATCTTCATGTCGACCAGTGATGGATCTATCATGGATCATATACCTACTGTCTCATTTGTCACATTCCTTTTGTTATACTTCGACTACAAGCCTGCTGGGCTGACTTTACCTTTCTGGATTTGGATCTTTTGGCCCTATCACGGTCATCAAGTCTCCTTACAAGAAGATAATAATAAACTACTATCTGAACTCTCTCTGATATCATCTTGAACACAGCCTCACAACGCCACGATCTGGTATCATCTCCAAACAGCTCACTCCACTAACACCCTAACTCCCAACGATCCCACTTCACTGGCTGAATCTAAGCATCAACCTTGTTGATCTTGCCGGACTTGACATCATAGATGTAGCCCGTGATAGGAACATCCAGAACCAGAGGGCTCTTCTTCAAGAAAGCGATATCGTCGCGGACACTCTGCTCAAGGTCTCCGAAAGGGAGGAAAGCAATGTGATCGACGTCTTCACCTAGATCCTTACGCACCTTTGTCTTGAGATCCAAATCAGAGAAGGTGAGCATACCGCAGTCGGTCTAAGCCTTGTTAGTTTATCATTCCGTTATTGAACAGGAGATACATACGTGATGGACAATAACGATCTCACGGGTTCCAAGGAGCTGCTGTGAAATGATGACGGAGCGGAGAGCATCTGCAGCTCGACCGCCAGCGTTACGGATTACGTGAGCGGAGCCGAGCTCGATCCCGAGGACCTGAGCTGGGTCGAGACGAGCATCCATGCAGGCAATGACAGCGACGTGACTACGATTGATTAGTTGTTTTGTTTGCATATCTTGTATCATTCAGAGAACATACCGAGATGGAGGCAGGGCGAGATCTCCCTTGTTGAAGGCTGCGGCATACTGCTCATTCGCAGCCTCATACTCTGAGACGATTGAAGAAGACATGCTTGAGTGAGTTGATAAAAGGCTTGGTGAGGTTCGGTTTGTTTTGTATTTGGATATTTCGAATCGGAATCGGTGGCATCTGTATAAAACCTTTTATACTTGTTGAATACGCATGTTACACTAACGTTATACCATCGGCGCTCCTTTCCAGTTTAGGCATACGGCTCCATCACCATCCGCGGGGTATATGTCGCAATCTCACGTGTCAGAATGATGGTGTTTGACTTGGCGCGATGATGATTGATTGACATTCCGAAGTCGATTTGATGGCTATGTAAGGTAATAGTGAGTTGGAGGTCCCCGAGGGCCACGGAATTGGGTAAATGACACTGAGTAGTGAAAAATCTCATCAGAAGTCAGGTCATGTCGGACAAGTCTCGGTATTTTAGGCGTTGTCTATTTGTAAGAAGGCTGCGTTGGAATCAGTTGCAAGGTGAACCTGTCGCCGACGCCCTTCATACCTCATCGCCGCTTATACCTGTCTAGCATAAACCATGCATTCCAGCTTCCAGAATAACGTTAACTAGGCTCCCGCCCGGGCCGGGCCGTATAAACTGTCAAAACCGTCAATGGATTCACTAAAGCTGTTTAGGAATGTCAAGAAGGGTCTCTGACGTAGTTTCGTATAGAAAGCCACTGGAACAAGAAGTTGGTGCGTAGTGGGTCATGAGCTTCATGACCATTAATAAGAAGCTCAACTACGACCCCACCGAGATGACGGCAGTTTTACAAAAGAAAGAAAAAAGAAGGTATCATTAATATGACTATATGGCCCTAAAATGAAAGGCTTATACTCGTGTACTCATAAATCTACTCTCACAAGCTCGGGTCCTTCACCTCCATCAGATATTCCTATGCGCAGCTGCAAAACTACTCAAACTCATCTTATCATCTTCACCATACAGCTCATGCGACGCCTGGGGCTGCTGTTGAACAGGCTGCGGCTGCACAGGCGGAGCCTCTCTCCTCAACCCTCGAATAAAAGCCTGATCCGACTCATCATCAATAAGAACAACCATCCAAACACCAACGGCTCCATTTGACCCTAACAAAGGCGTACAGTGGATCCAGCGGTTACGGCCTGGGTTTGCAGGAGGGGCTTGACCACCATCGCCACTGGCAGAATGATCCATTGCGCGAGAGTTGCGGTTCTTGGTCTGGACTTCAGCCTTTGACAGCCATCGGATCTTGGCGGTGAGACCGTTGCCGCCTGCGAAGGCTTGGGTGAGGGTTTCGCGCACGCGGTCGGAGCCGCCGATGCGGGAGAGGAATGAACTCTGGAGCATGCCCGGCACGCGGAGGGACGGCGAGGCGAAGAGGATGCGGAGACTGGGGTAGGGTCGGACGAGGAGATAGTGTTTGTAGATACCGCTGAGACGGCCGCTGAAGCTAGCCATAGCTGTGTCATGGAGGACGGGATCTGAAGGGCGTCGATTGATGGTGGCATCGTCGCGGAATACCAGGCGCGGCTTGTTCCAATTCGCGGGAACTGCATCCGTTTGTCGAACATCTTGCTGATGTGTACGGTGGAAAGCACCACCTGCTTCGCGAACAGTCTTGAGTTCTGCGAGATCAAACATCTCCGCCAACTCTTGGAACTCATCTTTCTGCTCATCCTTCTTTCTTTGCTCCGACTCGCCAGGGTAGCGCTCATTCTCAGGGTTCTCATCCGCCATGAGTGTCTCTAGTGAGTCCAGGCCAGCGCATTCCTTGACGAGACCGGAGACGTCAACTTGGGCACCCAAATGGTATCGGACAACACCTCGAGAGTCATATAGCGGAGAGACCATGAGCAAGTTCATGAATGGGGATCCATCGCGACGGTAGTTGAGGAATGTTTCGCAGTGGTCTTGACCGGCTGCGAGCTTGTCGCGAATTCTCTTGACGCTGAATGGGTTCGTCTTGGGGCCTTGAAGGAAGCGACAGTTGCGGCCGAGGACATAGTCCATGCCGTACTGAGTCGTTCGGTGGAACTCTGCTATCATGTTAGCATTTGCGACATGGTTACGCCGACGGGTAACTCACCTTCACTTGCGAAAACAATTGGGTTGTCGGATCTTGAAGGGTCTGTCAAACAGAACACCTCTGCCAGACCTTCCGACAGATCGCGCAATTGGGGTGCCAGTGTGTCCGTTATCCTTCTCTTGATTGTGATGCTGACTGTCTGGATATATGTGTGGGTGATGTACGCAGGCAGATCATGGTTCACCATGGCTTGGAAAGCCTCGGTAGCCCGCTTCGCCAATGCTTCGTTGACAGTCGCAGTGACAGGATCGGCTGTGAAATCATGGCCATCAATTGTCTTGAGCGATCCCGTCAGCGAATTGGCGTAATTGATTGCCTTCATCGCCTTGAGCGTGTCGAGGTAGTATGTCAAGAGCGGCACAGAACTCGGCCGCGACGCAGACAAGAAGTTCGTGAAGCGCTGCAGAAGAACAGGATCGTCGAAGATGACAGACAGATGCTTCACTGAGAAAAGCAGCTCGGATTGTGTCTCGAGGGTATACTGCTTTCCCATCGCATGCGCCGGGACGACGAGGTCGAAGGACGCGGGGTCATACTCCTCCTCGGTCAATGGCTCCAATCCATCGCGATCCAGACCAGCACCTTTTGCTTGCAGCGCAGGAAGATGTGTAGGGACATATACGGACGAGATTGACGATGCATCTCTGTCTTTATGTGACCATATTTGCGATTCCTGCGTTCGATACGACATGGCTCGGCTCGAGGCTCTCGATGACGGTGCCTGTAAAAGCTCTGGGTCGAAGTTTGCCATTCCGTCGCCTAAATCCTGCGTCTCAAAGCTAAACCGTCAATCTCCCTCCTCAATTGCTCAATTAGAGTATGAAATACCTTTGCTTCATCGCGACTTGTCGTCTTGATGTTTGCGCTCGTAGCGGAATGGGCGGGGGTTGAGAATCCATCTCGTCGTCAACGAGGTTAAGATGTTGAGTCTGCATTTTCGAAGGGACCATGTCCTAATACCTAGGTATGATGCAGTACTGCCGGTAGCGCGAATGCGTAATAAGCCACGACTCAGATGGAAAAGCAAGAATGAGACAATGACCTATTCCATTGAGTGGCTAGTATACGCCCGGACAAAGGGTGTCGATTGCTTTTTGTTTCGTTTCGTTCCGTTTCGTATTGCATCCCTACCTAACTCCCCTGCCCGTACAATATGAGCCGTCATTTTCGAAATAACGCCAATCTTAGCTTCCGAGGAATTGGTCGATCAATCTTTTCTGTCCAATGGCGATTTGAGTCCCAACGCTCAGGTCCCGATCGCGATGAAAGGGGAAGCTTTTCAAGATCGTGATCTGAGCATCATTTGGGGACGGAAGTTAACGAGAGCTAATTTAGCGGGTTGGGCTAGTGTGTTCCTGACATGAACTCTAGTCTCTACCGACATGGTTACATTGGGCAGCGCCGTTGACATGGAAAGGATCACGATGCATAATCGTATCGATGAGTTTGACTGGTGATGTTGAGCCGGGTGCTCGTCCCAGCGGCTGGTAGCTTCACTGTGCCGCAGTTTAGCTAACTTAGCGGAATATATCCCGTCACGACGCCATCGTGAACGAGGCGTCACTAGTAGACGGATGACGTACGCCTGTATTCGTACCTGAATCTGAAGTCTTCCGTTCCTGACCAAAAAGGAAAGCTGGAAAGAATGCCGAAGCTATCACTTCTCAGTGGACTTGGCTCGCTGCAGGGCTGCAGGGTGTAACCCCAATCGGGAGAACACGTCGATTTGGGGAATGAGACACGATATGTCATTTCCTACAAGGCAAAACGCCAGACGAACAGATTACCAATTTGGCAGTAGAATAATTACCAGTGGCCGTTAAGCGTCAACGTCAATTGGCATTCCAATGACCGTCGTTACCGTTGTCATTAACCATAACAAGATACGAGAGTCAAAGCGTTAAATATCGCTAGGGAATAAACCCTCCGATGAAGATTTTCTTCCCTCTTGACAGGCCTGATTATCGCGTGGCTTCATATCACACGGCCCTTGCGTCTGCCACACAGCAAGGAGAGTGATCACCGCACGCACGTTTATCCCTTGCTGCCCAGCCTTATTCCAGCTGATCTTTTCTTTTTTTCACCCTTGCAGTCGATGATTGTGATGATTGAAATGATCGATGGGTCGATCGCCAATAACGTCATTTGAGACCAGTAGAATTTTTTATTGAGGCCCGTATTTGTGGTTTTGGTTATCGGTGATCTGCAGTACCCAGCGCTTTGGGCGGTAATTACAGTGGAGGTCACTCTTTTTTCGCATTTCGTGGTCCTTCGGCATCTCGACCATCCGAAACCTACAGCCCCGTCTGGGACAACTCTCGAGGTATTCACAGTGAAGCCCCAGAATATTCGTGAATAGCTTCAATGAGTCAAAAAACAGAATAATAAACATCATATTCTATGCTTGCAGCTTAGGTCTTACCCCTCATGATCACGTCGCGTCAGCATTTAGGTCGGGGTCTGAAGCTTGGCCTGAACCTGGTTTAAATACAACTCTGGCGGTCATCCAGGCAGGGTCACTTCTATTTCTGCTTACCCTTGAAACTCCATCTCGATAGTAATCAGAATGTCGGAAACGAGCCCGATCCCCATTATCCTGTGCGGAAAAACTGAATTCATCGGTGAAAGAGTGATTGGAGCTCTCAAGCCAGAGATTGAAGGTAGATAATAGCACCAGTACACCTCCAATACTAATATCATTAGTCGTTCAATTCATCTTGCCTGGAGACTCGGGACAAGTCATCATACCAGCTCTTCTTGCCGGTAAAAGTCCGCCATCTCATCCTGACAGCAGCGCCATCGGCTCCGGGAACTACAATAACGCTCCCCGCGCCGTTGTGCTAGGAGGGGCTTTCGAAGAATCCGACATAGCTACCCTGCGCGATGCCGTCAAAACCGTTAATGGAGCCCGCGGTGTGGCTTGGCTCCGTCAGGATACAACCCAGCCAGCGCCTCCAATTACATCGCCTGAATACCCTAAGCTCATGACAAGGAGAACTAAGGAGGCGGTAATCAAGCTTAATAAGGACGGGAAACTGGATGGAACATATGACGGTCTTGAGTGGTATTAGGATGCGATAATGAACGAATATGTTACAATGCTGAGACCAATGAATGCGCTATCGTGTAGGAGCTGACTGAACGAGAAACAAAGGCTGGAACTGAACTGAAATTGACACTGAACTCCTAAGCGATTCAAAACACCTTTATCACTGTGCCTCCTTCTCTTTCTTCCCCTCCGTCTTACCAATCTGACATCGAGATCCTAAGGTCTTGACACTATTCATACTCTGACTCTTCATATTTCCCATACCCGTCTTCCAATTCGCGACCTTGGTGTTGACATTCTTTCCGGCTCGATCAACACTATCGCTGATACTTCTATCAAGCTGGTTCAACTTGGCTGTAGTGCCATTCTCGAATGCCGTACAACGATCCTTGAATCCCTTATCGATTTGATTGGCTTTCTCTGTCATAGCTGTACTTGAATTGTTGGTGAATGTCGTCCAGGCCTTCTTCTTCTTGTCGACTGCTTGGTTCCATTTGTTGACATGACGTTGGTAGTAACCCCGAGCAGCGCTATCTTTCTTCTCTGATGTTTCGGTGGATGCGGTTGAGATACTCTCTCTACGCTCACTCGTGTTGCTGTTGTATTTCTGAACCGCCATAGACGCTTCGTTCTCTTTGTCTTGGGTTGGTAGAGACTGGGCTGAGTAGTTTGGATGGTAGAACCCTTTGTGATCCTCGTGGTTTGTTTGAGGGAGAACTTCTTTCTCTAATGAGTCGATGCGCTGCGCCTGAGCAATGTGTTCGCTTGGGTCGTAGATTTGCTTCTCATCATGTCCATCATGAAGCCTCAAGTCGTGCACCTCCTTCTCGAGCCCATGGTCATAAACCTCTTTCTCCACGGCGGGTATATAGACTTCCTTCTCATCGTGTCCCTCGTTTACAACATAAACTTCCTTCTCGTCAGATCCATCTGTCTTCTGAACAACTTCTTTCTCCTCAGACACCGCAGGAAGAACCTCCTTGAACGTGTCTTCCCCTCGTCGGTCAAAATTTCCGGTGGAGACGATTGGCGTAGGCGGTGTCAAGATAATCTGAACGGGATTATTATCCGACGCCGAGGTTACTTCAACTGGAGATGAGCCTCCGCCCGTGTACTTCTGATGCCCAGACATGGCGATGATGATGACCTCAACTTGTTTGTTGGGAAATTGCAACGTCAAGCAGGTTTCATCTTTGCTGTGCATCTGCCTAAACTAAATTGGGAGGGGCGTAAGCAATATCCTTGTTGATTAGGTAATGCGGATTGACGGTCTGTCATCTTGAAACGAGAATTAAATAGGCTTTATCTTCGTTTATTAAGCTTGTCGAACAGTTGTGCTAACATTCACGCATTTTTGTCGTGGTGATTTCCAACGAATCATGCCAAGAAGGGGGAGGCCTCACATTTTCGCTTAGCTACCCTTAAACGCCATTCGCCTTCAGATTAGACTTCCAACACTAATGTTGATTTCAGGCAGACAAAACCTTAACATGATCACATTTTAGCTATTCCTCAGATTCCGAAGTTTGTAGAAGCTTCTCTTTCACAATAAAAGGTTGAATAAAAAAAGTCCATAAGGAAATCGCTTTGCGAACATTCTAAAAACTCCAGCTCGGCCCCAACCCCAACTGTCTAATCAACCTCTTGTAAATTTTCTGGTCCCCAAACCCAAATCCATTATTCAGCCAAGAGACATGTCTGGCATGTTTTACTGTCTGTGGCATGTCTCAAAAGTCAGTTGATTTGAATCAGACCTTTATCTTCCAGGGAATGTCTGAACCTCCTCCGTTCCTTGATGTCTGTCATCATTAGATCACTGAGTTCTTTGATCGAGCCCTGCGCATTGATGTGACGGTCACGGCAACGGCTGTCCACAATTTCGAGCTGCTTCGTGTTTGTGTCGATCTGTTCACCCCAGAACTCGATCAACTTGTTTGCTTGGCTCAGCTGCCCCTGGACAACACTCAGGGACTGTGAGTACATGGCACACTGGCTTTCAAGCCCCGTTATCAGTTCTGTCTTTAGCTGAACATCTGCCATGTGTAATCTTCGGATTTCGTTAAGGATAACATCAACAGGGTCGATGTAGTTTTTGGCTTCTGTTTTGACTTGTGGATCGTCTTTAGGCGATTGATCTGGCCCACTCTCAGATACATCTGATTCTGGATCGAGCTGTGACGGACAGGTATGGTCATAGGCCGGTGGTGAGTAGGAAGTTGGAACGTGCTGGAAAGACAATCGGGCGTTGACTGTATGATCATACGGGAGAGCTCCGAACTGGCCATACTTGTCGAAATGACGATCTTGATCCCAGATTAACCTATGTAGGTCGTTCATGTCGGGTTTGACATCTGGAGTCCGTCCATGCCACGTCGAAATCCCCGAATCTTCACTGCAGACACTGTCCTCATCTGCCGAACCCCCATGGTATAATGGGGGCGGACTCCCATCCAAAGAACCGCAATTCTTTACACACATATTGTCGTGTAGACTTTGGTCAAAACCTGGTATTAGCTGTAAAAGGTCAGTATCATGTCGGGGTATTGAAAGAGGAGAGGGGCTCCGATGTGCCAAAGATATGACGATGAGGGGTAGGGTTGACTGACTGTTCAGTGGACAATGGTGTTCAAGGAAATTTGCCCATCACAGTTATTCCTGGATGCTTGGACCTGATTGTATGGCTTTCTTGTATTTGCAATAATAATAACAAAGAGAGGGAAAGACAGAAAGAAGGCGAATGTATCCGATATTTATAATACACTCGCATCTCGAAAGACTTTGCGACAAACTCCTGAGGAGCAAGCTTGTGCAGCTTTTATAAACTTTACCGATATCTCCGCAAAACATCTCAAGGGTAACCAAGAACATGACTAATTTCTACTCATCTTCAGCATTGACAACTCTTGTTCATTCGATCGAAAACTCTTTGTACGTAGACTTCAGCATAAATGGTCTATTTAAGTGTGAGCCAAAAGCCCTATAGTAATATGGGGCAAATCTACTTTGTCTACCTACAATTATAATGGCCAGTGATCCATTCATTTTGAGAGCAAAGTTACTCCCAGCGAATGGCCTCAGCGGCTCTGTAAAGCATTTAGAGCTTCACAGTACTTTATACTTTTGCCTTTTCAACCGTGATTGCTTGCAATTTCTCGCAACTGTGTCAGAACCCTTGATATGGCATCGGACCAAGATTTAGCTTTTTGTTTACAAATAGCCCCCCATTTATGACACATATAAAAAGTGCCTAGTCAGTAAGTCGATGGCTAAACAAAGAACCTTTGGTGGCAGTACAATTGTTTTCCCATATATCCAAGTCTATGATTGGCTGTGCAGAGCGATCAAGCTCACATGCTACCTGCCGAGAGTATGACTCATATATGCGTCCTATAAAAGATCCATGCCCGTCCTTTCGGACTCTACGCGTGAGTTACATGATCGTGTTTATTGGTGACTATTCCACCATATTAGGCACCGAAAATCCGCCATCAACACATAAGAATATCGAGGTGTCTTTGACATAGCAATTAAAACGCAAAGCACATTTGGCTGAACCCTATGGAAGATAAGAGGCTCAAATCATTTGACTCTACTTGATCTATCAGATTGAGAGATCCAAGAAGGCGAGGAACATATATTACACAAGACAGCATTACACTCCAAGGCCCTCACTACTGCCTAACCTTCCCCTTCACCGACTGATGACACCTAACCAGATCTAACACCCAGGTTGTTGTCCTCATCCTTAGGGCAATCCTCATCATCATCAGTAGTGAACTCAACAACACACGCAGAGTCTTGCGCGATAGCGATGCCAATGAAGGTTGTGTCAGTCTTGCCCTCTCCAGCACCAAGACTGTTTCCATCCTGGTCCTTGACCTCGCATGACTCGGGGTCACCAGCAAACGAGGACTTGCAGCGGAACTTGCGCTCTTTGGTCCAGCAATCTCCGCCGAAAGTGAACTCGCGTCCATCTCCGGTGTTGTAGCAGGGAGAGTGGTCGGCGGGATATGCCTTGCTGTAAATGGCAGTGCCGTCGTCTTTGAGGATTGTGAAGCCGGAGCTGTGACCGCTTTGGCTTCCGCCGCTGGGTCCAGAGATGGTTGAGAAGTCGCCTTGTGACCAAACAACGCGAAGATGCTCGGCTACGACGGTGGATGAAAGTGAGGCAGCCAAAAGGCCGAAGAGAATGTTACAGGGAGGAGGCATATTGATACTGGATTGGCGAGTGTCTGTTTTGGTTGGGTTGTGAAGGGTGAATAATGCCTGTGGTTGATGAACAGACTTTTAATGATGGTCTGCTGATGATCTATATATATATATGCATTCCTTTCACTGTTCTCGGGAGTTGCACCAAGTCATTCCCAAGCTCAAGTCTCCAGCCAACTCACTTCCCAATATCGCATAAATGACATCACTTTGAACGGGACAATGTCGCATCTAGAATCCTTCGACGAGACAAACTTGCTGCCTATTGCTGTCCGCAAGGAATGTGTCGGGGTTTAATCCTTTTTACCCCACGAAGAGCATCTAAGCCTCGGGAGATCAGGAAACCCGAGGCTGAGCTGACAGCAAAATCTGCCGATCAACCACCAAATCCAGTGTCAATGTTCATTGAGCTTGGCAAATAGGCCAAGATGTTCGGTTATCGTTACTTCAAAAGTGGAAGTCCAGTCTAAATATTTCCACTATCTACGTAATACTATCGGAATATTGTGTCGCATGGTGATTTAGCTGAGGATTCGGGATCAAGGGATTGAAGATTTGCCACTATTTGATTGGATAGCAAGAGTAAGCAAGCTCAGTAGCTGAACTACGCTTTGCCGATTTGAGACACGAAGCGGGGATTGGCAAGGCATAGTCAGGGCAGATCTGCATTTAGAGCGGGAACAGTGATATGCGAAGGATTTTAGGGCTTATTGTCATCGAGATGTCTCGGCTTCAGGAGCACGTGTCAGATCAAAGCCACGAGGAATTGAATGGACAAGAGGAAAGAGACCAATGTCAATTGTGCATCGAGAATACGTGTTTTGAGAGGAATTAGTGACTACTTACTCACAACTCACTTGGGGCATAACGAGCAAAGAAAGAGGACTCTCCAAACAACTTAGCACGCCTCTGAGACGCTTTTGTGTTTACATCTCATCCAATCCTTATTGATGTCTGCGCTGCCCCAAGATCATTTCATAGACTGGAAGTCGGTCATCTAGATATTACCTCCCGGCGAGTGGGGCAAACAAGGAGGTGATCTTCATGGTGCTGGGGTAGAGTACAAGAACGAGCAGGCTGAGGAGAATGAGAGTGAAAGAAGCTTCTGCAATGCTGAAGATATTAAATACTCAAAAGAAAGAAAAGGCCTAATCGTCAGTCAGAGACGTTTTGCTAAGTAAGGCCTCGTTGATGTTCCATTGCATCTGGGCCAAGTCCAACATGAAGGTGACATCAGCCACAAACTTTTGCAAATACGAACTTCCAGTACAGATGTGAAGGCATCCCCAACACGTTCCCGCTTACGAAGCCCACATGTACAATTTGGCCAGTTGATCACTGAGCCACTGCAATAAATGTGTATAATCGGTGGAGGCTTCTAGAAGGCAGCGTGTCAGTAGAGCTCATTTTTCCATCCACCTTTCATGGCCAGTCGCTCTAGCACCAGAACATCGGTAATTCTCATCTCATCCTTGAGGAAAACGTTCTCTACGCGCTCTGAGTCACTTCCAATAGCAAGTTTCTGGCCTGTAGGGCTGAATAATTTCTCCGATTCCTGTTACATGTCGCCACTCTGCTTACTGATGAAATCCGACCACCCTTGACATGGCCATTGCACTACAGCGAAGTCGGTTAGTTCCGCTATCAGTCTTTTAGCCTGCGAGGCTTCAGTGGGCCTTTGTTGGCGATTCAAATTGAACAGCGCTGAGGCAAACTATTGCACCATAGACACTTGTACCAGTGGCGATAAGCACGTCCATGTTGTCTTTGCAAGTGCAACAAGGTCGTATGTTCGCCTTGCGGTTCCTCGTGGCGATAAAAGGCTTGTGAAAGAGGTCAGACATGGGATTGGTAACGGGCGGAATCGGGGAAATTCTGTACCCGAAGGATGTGTGTTTGGGTTGTTGAGTAAAGAGGCACCTCTAAGCCTTAAAAGGATGCCCCGTACATATTTACTACGAATAGGGAGGACTGCATGTTTAGGTGTAAGAAATTGTTGTCTGCTGCCTTTCTAAAGTCTAACAAATGCTTCTGTATACACATCCCAAATGAAAGTCTAAATTGTGTAACTATACTCCCAATCTATTGAAGCATCTCAACATCAAACATCCTGACAAGTTGCAGTCGTGCCCAGGATCTATCATAGCTCTCGTTGGTTCTAAATCTGACTCACGATCTTAAACCTGATGGCTGTATGGTTCATAGGCAAGGTCCGTCCGGGGAGATGGCGCCAGACCACGATTATGGTATGTCGGCTGCATCTCGTGATCACCATCAATAGGGACATAAGCTCCAGAGTGGCGACTATGCTCGAGCAGTCCCTTGCCTTCAGGGTCCTTTCGACTGGTGGTAGTGCTGCAGCAGAGAGTTGGTATTATCCAGAGGAGGTTTGCAGCGATAGCAAATGCAGCACCAATCCAAATGATGGCGAGGAAAACGACGTTGACTTTTCCCTTGACTCCATAGAGCTTAGCAGTAGTTTCCACGGCACCAATCGAGACGGAGGCCATGATAGTGGAGAGAATGGCTGACGCGAGGACAAACGCGGAAGCAAGGCCACTTGCCATCCATGTCCAGCAGGTGAGCTCGCGAGAGCAAACAGCAAAGATACCAAGAGCAATCTCGATGGTGAGCTCTATCAAGGCCACAATGAAGGCAACTTCGGCTCCTTTCGTCATCGATCCAAAGGTTTGGATAGCAGCCTTGATCTCTTTCGGCAGTTTGACCTCGACATCTTTATCAACACTCTTGATGTGGTTTGTTGATATAGTCTTTCTGACCCAATCAAACTTGGGACTCGAGCACTCTCGCTTATCATCTCTATCAGTATGACAGTATCCCCAGGGCGTAATATCGTAGGTCTTGTCAAGCCCAAGAAGTTCGGCAGTAATATTCTTTTCCACTGTCTCGGCACGTGGCAAGATCTTGTCGACAAGTTCACTTGCAGGACTGATGCTAAGATTCTCGAAGTCGAGCTGGATGAGGTAGAGAGATTTGTCGGTGATGCCTGCGAGTGCGGGGACGAGGGTGAAGATGGCAGCCGCAATTGCGAGTGCGAATGGCAGAAGTACGCCAATAACGCGGCCAACGATCATTTTTTGTGAATATTTGGTGGCTATTTGTGTACAGTGTTTGTTATTTGTATTTTAAAGCGAGTGGCGGTGACAAAGCGAAGGACTAGTTTGCAAACGAAGATGTTATTGATGTTCGATTACAACAGCTCCAAATGGTTATTTTATACAAAGGCAATCCTCACAATCTCATGAACCAATTTAAAGCCCGCCTAG
This sequence comes from Fusarium oxysporum f. sp. lycopersici 4287, assembly GCF_000149955.1. Lineage (NCBI taxonomy): Eukaryota > Fungi > Ascomycota > Sordariomycetes > Hypocreales > Nectriaceae > Fusarium > Fusarium oxysporum. The sequence continues at coordinate 992,971 of NC_030998.1, forward strand.
TTCTCACGAAAAGTCCGTTCCCGTATTTCGAGTAGTTTCGACAAAGAATCCCTGCGATGTCAGAAACTAAGCCACTCACTTCGTCCCATCGCTGGGAAAGCTCTTACCCTCGGTCTAACGCCATGCTTCAATTTACCCAATTCCCCGGGTACATAGAGCTTCCGGGGTATTGTTACTATTGTCGAATGTGGTTGAGGTACCGGCCGTCTGTTTATGTTCTAATTTTAGAGTGGCTGGGACCTGATTACTGAGCGTTCCGACGACGCGCGCTGACTCTTGCGGGCCGCATCTCTGCAGGTTTCATTATACTTGTTTGCCCCACAGAGCTATTGTTCAGTGCTTTTTTTTTCTTGTCTGAGTTGAAGAAATAGGTACTTATGCCGCTCATGCCGCCCCGATGCCGCCCTTCAGGGTCCAACAGCATGGATCAGGTTGTTAGCCGCCCATCTTAGAGTGGCATACTACTAAGGAGTTTTTGAGACAGGTAAGGCTCTCCCAGACTTGTACTGTCGTAAAGGCTGCGCCATGATCCCATTGAGTTGTTGTTCCTGAACAGACTTTCACGGTCAGTTTGTCCGTCAGGGACTTGTGAAGCAGTTCATGGATAAGGATGGCACAGAGTGTGGAGGTCTGCAGGAGTGACAACACAAGTGATTGCAAAGGATTTGCCGGTCTCTCTTTATCCCTTTACGATCTTTTTCGTTTGGTTGCCACCATATGCATCCACTTATGCTCAGGGCTCTGAAGGGTGTCTCAGACTGCCTTCTTACAATCCTCCCGGCAGCGGTCCTATCAAGCACCGGAGCGCCAAACGGTCATGTTTTATTTGAAACTGCTAGTATCGCAAGATTGCCACTTACGGTTTTGCTGCTCTGAGATGATATTCATGATGGCCCCTTTGCGCATTGTTAATGTGTTGCTCGCGAGTCTCAACACCAAGCGCAATCACTTTTATTGCTTTCGGGATACTTTTTTTTTAACCTGTTGGCTGCCTTGTTTACAAATGGACATTGGGTGGGCAGCCCGCCCTCACTCGTTTCACTTGAGAAGGTTTGAACACCAGAAAATTCGTTTGACAAATGGCAGTCAGCCTCTGTTTGGTAGACCTACTTCAGCCGCAAATGTTGGTTGAGCAACCGATATTAGCCTCTTCACTTTATGGTAATCAATATACACAAACCCTCGCTAAATTGTTACCATAGGTTTTCTCTATGTTACACCGTAATGTCCCAATCTTGTTTGGAGAACAAGCCCCGACATGCTTAGTGTTTTGCGTTTGCATAACCTTTGTGTGCGAATGCCAAGTTTCCCTCAGCCATCAATCCCAACAACAAACAAGCTGGGTACGGTTTGAAGCGGTTCCCCCAAGTAGAACACCGATACCTTCCAGAGATGATTCAGCTGCGGGATATAAAAGCTCCCCTTCCGCCTCTCAACATGACGAACTCTCCCGATCTTTCGCCTTAGATTCTTTGCTATATACGCATAGCGACGATAGAACCCTTCATTATACGACTTTTAAATATATTTAAAGCACAGCAGTAGGCTGAAGCACAGAATATCCTCAGTTACTTGTGTCATTACCTCAGCGGTCCTTTGGCAGGTTTCGGCACTGGCTAGAGCCGTGTGAACATGTGCGATGACTCCCCGCGAAGGGAGGCTTCTCATGCCCCGTAAAGCAGTGGCCGAAATTTTCAGGCACCTGAGGACATTATGATCGATTGAATTTTCATGCCTCAGGTTCTTCATCTTGCTATCTAGTCCCTCTTTGCTTATTGTTGTTGCTCCTCGGCAATTTAGCGGTCGCACAAAAATGTTCAGCCTCTCTCAACATCGATGGGTACACGCAGCCAGCGCAATGTGCAGCATTCCGCGTCCAGGACAGCTTGATCGTGTCCAACAAAGAGCATCAGAGTTCGTCAGAGGATGCAACTCAGAATACCTTTTCTCGATTCGCTAACGTCGAAGCTCAGGATTTTGCCAACTTCAGCGTTCATCTCGCAGATCCCGCCCTCTTGAGGTTTGAGGACGAAGCGCTCATTGCCTCACTTCGAAATGAAACCGCTCACTGTTGCCGATATCATTCCCACAATGAGCTTCCACACGAGCAATTCAGTGTCGTCAACACATCAAGCTTTCCGATTCACCGAAGATCCTGAATCTGCCCAACTTTTCCTGTCCGTGGATTCCCTTCAGTGCAGGCAACCTTCGTTCCCGCAATCGGCTACAACTTCAGGCCCGCTTAAGAGTGTGTACACGAGCTACGGGTCTAAACTCGACAAGTCTATGGGCTGCTACAAGGCTGTTGCCCAACATGACGTATCTGTCACCACTCTGACGACTTCATCATGAAGTCAGTTGTCACCTACATTATATTATATTCCTAGACGCGTGGCTATGAAGACATCCATCTATCCACCAATGCACTAAGCCCGTCGCTGACTGGTACGTGGTGACACTCCCAAGCATCATACACATACTAATTCACACAGGAACTTTACATCTACCTCGATGAGAAATGCCACAAGGTGCTCGACAATCGTCAGCTCCCGGCAGATTCATCTCTTAACTACCAATCTCAAAATCATACGGCTGTAAGCCAGGCGTAACGGGTCTACGCACTGATGGGCGTGGTTCGAACACGATTCCTTGCTTGTCATCTATCAATTCCCAGAGATGTGGCCAAAAGACTACGCCAAAGGCTTCCAAAAGCGGCGCCGATCAATGGCAGGCATATCCGCAGCCTGTATGTTGGAGTATTGGCTATCAACGGACAGCTCGTGTATATCAGCTCGAAAAAAGGCGAGGTGTATCCGAACCTTTTCGAAGATGATGACTTCACCGGCCTCGCTTTCAAGGCCGAGCCCTCACAAACTCCGGCAGGCAGCAATACTATCCTAATCGAGACCAACCTAGTAGGAGGCAACCTGGCACATAACAAGCAATATGTGGTAGGCCAAACCGATTCATTCGGTAGCGAAGCTGACCCAGAAGGCAAAGCTATAAGGCAGAACGAGAAGGTACACCAGTACCTACCCCCAAGAAGCTTCAGCGTACCGACATCAACAGCAAGGAGGGAATCTCTGATATGAACAAGTTCTACAACAAGCCCTGAAGCGATACGCACTGGGTCATTCTGTTGATTCCACTGGGGAGATATACGGTATCCCTGGGGCTTATTACCGAAATCACTGCTGACCTGAACACGTTGGATCCAATGTTGATAATCGTGCTTCATATTGTGATTGATTGATAAGATACGAGCTGCTTCTTTATCACGCCCCTGCAATCCTAATGACCAGAACCCGAAATTTTAGATCGCCTGGATGGTAAACTTATATTTATTAACAAAGCTCAGAATTCCAGTGTTTTTATCTGGTATCTGACTTGTGGCTGAGAGCCTATATCACCACCCGAACACACAAGCGCACTCTGCAAAACCACAGAATACAAGAGGTTACGGGAAATCGGGGATTTCAAAGCATTCTGTCTCCTCGAGGAGCACACGCGCTGAGATAGCCACATCACCTCGGGGCAACCCCCATCACCTACGCTCAGAGGGCACAACAGACTCACCCTCAAAGAAACGAAAGACAAGCAGCAAGGTGGCTCCAGATGCCTTCTTGTTTAAACCACAAGACGCCAGGACCAGACCGACTTTTCGAGACACACAGCCCATATGGCTTTGTCAAAAATAACCAGTTACCAGACCTCCAGGGAGCAAGAGAACTTCTTGACGTTGAGCCAAGGTTCCATAAACCTAATCTAAGGTCCTAATTCTACACTAAATTATACTAAACTTTACCTAAGCTTTTTCGTCACTTAGACAAGAGGTCCCAAGTTTACTTGCCTCGCCTTGCTGAGACATCGAGGCTCAAACAATGGAAGATGTCGAACGCCGGCGCCGGAAAGGATTTCCAAGAAATACCTGCCAGAGATCTTGTCGAAGAACTAGGACCCAAGGGCCATTTAGACGAGTGTCAACAAAGAAGAGATACGAGCAGAACAATGAAATATTCTCGAGTTTCTTACCAGGAAGCGAAAGGCCGATGGTATTTATTTCAGATCGATGAAGTACCTCGGTACACGATGGACGTGCTTCGTCTTCGAAGGATGTTGTTACATACAGCCCGATGAGGCGTATGAACAACTCGAGACAAGAATCGCGAAGCGAGCTCAGTATATAGCCAAACACGCCGCAGAGAACAAGACTGGCGGTCAACCGCCTACAACACCGAAAATCAAATCGAAGTCAGCACGCAAGTCAGTACCAGGATGTCATTGCTGGTTACGGCACGAGTAACAAGGCTAAGCTGAAGGGCATTGCGAAGAAGTATGATCCCCAACAAGTGTTTTAGCAGTTGCAGTCTGGATACTTCAAGTTGGATAGGGCACCTATTCCTAACTCTGGATACATCTCCCATTAGAAGAGGCTGGATTTACAGGAAAATCATCGCAGACTTGAATGACAGGGCTGCAGAGCTTAGAAGAGAAATGTGGAACTTAGGCCAAATTTTGGATAATATAGTAAATTTCATCCTAAACCTTAGGATCATGCTGCTCTAAGCTTGCTCTAAGCTGTTGGTGACTTATAAAGAACTTCGAGGGAGAGTTGCAGCCCATGCCCAAGGTTAGCCCAAATCGTATGTAGATGAGTCACCGCGTCATCAACGAGAGGCTACTCATCCAAAGCCTCCGGCAGGGGATTCCAGTCGGTTGCCCTATGGGGGTTTTTAGAGAAAGTCTGCCAGGTCTCGTTGGCGTCTGCCAAGGTGAACGCCATTGCTTTAGTAAGTTCTAGGAGAAACTCAGCGGTTCCTCCCGGCTCAGCTCCCAGTTCCTCCATTGGTATCAAGCACCACGTTTATTGCTTAGACCAGGCGCAACGCAGGTCTCTCATTGTTCACCACAGCCTTGATAACCTCCAACTGAAGGCCATCTCATGTGATAAAGGAGTCTCTCTCGTCTCACTGGGCTTGTTGTCGACCAGATTTGCCATCTTCAAAAGCTCGAGCCGGTGGAAGTTGCGGCGATTGATGGCCACATGGACCTGTCGAATCACGAGGTGTGAGATTGGATGAGGGAGTCAGTGCTCGATCCAGGATGCGTTGCACTCACCAAGCAAACCATCCTCACCTCTTAAGGGGGCTGACGTCTTTCCCGTTCACAGATTTGTAGGCTTGGCCAGTCATGTTAAATCCTCCTGAAAGAGATATTAGGGCGCTCTTGCGCGATGGATTCCAAAAGGCTGATGAAGGAGCGAGGGGAATGAAGGATTTCCTGCCTTGTGAAGTGGTGATCGCGTTTTCGATTGTTGCTGAAAGCGCAACGAGCTGCGTCTCTGTCGTGCGAGGGTGTTACATGGGAAGACCAAAGGTTTTGACGTTGTTAAGCATGCAGAACTTCAGAAACTCTCTACTCGGAGGTCTCCCTGTGGTTGCGCCCATAGGCCATTTCATTTGTGTCCCTACGAACCTAGTAACATGGGCACTGTATGGTCGGAAGGAATGTTGTGATAGCTTTATGTCATGATTCGGATGAGGTGCCTTATTTTGCCCTCGTCGATGATTCCAGTTCTGATCGCAAGGCTAGGTCGGACCTTGGAATCAAGATTGAAACACGAGAACAAAAATTCGACTGGGTGTATATATCTTGTCAAGGCGTGTACCTCGCACCAGCAGAAGAAGTAGGAGAAGTAGAGGACAGAGGCCTCTAAATCTGCCATTTGCTAAGGTTGCTGATGCATGCAAATCCTTCGGCGATATAATCCGTCGAGCGCTTTGTGCGGATGTACAGCCTTATGGCTTTGATTGCCATGTTGGTCATTCATCTGTGACTTTGAGTTCAGCCTCATCGGAACGACGCTTCACATGATCGGAATGCTCGGCGGTCACCCGGCAGTGGGGCCGGCGCACGGTATCAGATCCGAGGACAACTTCTGCTAGAGCAGGGCATCAGCAAATGCACCACAAAACAGTGAAACAATACATTAATAGTGAGACCGTTCAAGCATACGTTCAACTTCCTAGAGGATGAATTTGGACTGTAGATGTCGCGCAAATGGTGCCATTTGGCGCAAGAATTGTGAGGGCCTATCGGAGCCATGGTATTGTAAGCTCCGATCGACTTCTGGGCCGAGGCTCGTCGCTACCCCGCCATCACGAACGCTGTCAGGACGTTGAATAAAGCCAAGATCATTGATCGATACATACAATCGCAAAGTGCATCAGCGGGGTGGGGTAGAGGACAGATACAATTAACTAATAAATTCGTAATCATTCATTCTCAATGGTATTTTGCTACATTGCTCATTAATTACAGTCGAGGAGAGGCCTTGGGTGAAGAACCGTTCGCAAGATCAAATCGGTCCAGGTTCATCACCTTGGTCCAAGCAGCAACAAAGTCCTTGACAAGCTTCTCCTGTCCACCAGCCTCAGCATATGTCTCAGCTGTAGCGCGGAGCTCAGCATGTGAACCAAAGACAAGATCGACACGAGTACCGGTCCACTTCTTGGCACCAGTCTTGCGATCAGTACCCTCGAAGATATCACTGTTTCCAACGGCCTTCCACTCAGTGCTCATGTCGAGCAGGTTGACGAAGAAGTCGTTGGTCAGAACACCAGGACGGTTAGTGAAGATACCATGCGATGAGCCGTCATAGTTGGTGTTGAGGGCACGGAGACCACCGATGAGAGCGGTGAGCTCAGGGACGCTGAGGGTGAGGAGTTGAGCGCGGTCAATGAGCTGGTGCTCAAGCTTGACGCGGTCTGTAGAAGAGCCGTAGTTACGGAAGCCATCGGCGAAAGGCTGAAGGTGGTTGACGGACTTGACGTCGGTCTGCTCCTGTGTAGCGTCGGTGCGGCCGGGCGCGAAGGGCACGGTGATGTTAACACCGGCATCCTTAGCAGCCTTCTCCACGGCGGCGGAACCAGCAAGAACAATAACATCAGCAAGGGAGATGGCCTTGCCGCTGGACTGAGAGTCGTTGAACTTCTTCTGGATGCCCTCAAGAGTGCTGAGGACCTTGCTCAATTGAGCGGGGTTGTTGACCTCCCAGTCCTTCTGCGGCTGAAGGCGGATACGGGCGCCATTGGCACCACCGCGGAGATCACTGCCTCGGAAGGTGGAGGCGGAGGCCCAAGCGGTAGAGACGAGCTTGGAGACGTCAATACCAGACTTGAGGATCTCGTTCTTGATGGCGGAAATATCGCCATCGTCGGCGAGCTTGTAGTCACGCTCGGGAACGGGGTCTTGCCAGAGGAAGACCTCCTTGGGGACCTCAGGGCCGAGGTATCGGTCGCGGGGACCCATGTCACGGTGGGTAAGCTTGAACCAGGCCTTGGCGAAAGCCTCGTTGAACTGATCTGGGTTCTCGAGGAAGCGACGGGAGATCTTCTCGTACTCAGGGTCGAATCGCAGAGACAAATCGGTGGTCAACATGGTAGGCTTCTGTTTCTTGTTGGGGTCGAAGGCATCAGGAACAGTGGCGTTGGCATCCTTGGCAACCCACTGGTGAGCGCCAGCAGGGCTCTTTGTGAGCTCCCATTCGAACTGGAAGAGGTACTTGAGGTAGTCGTGGCTCCACTTGACGGGAGTGCTGGTCCAGGTAACCTCGAGGCCGGAGGTGGTTGTGTGAGGACCCTTGCCGGTCTTGTAGCTGTTGGACCAGCCGAGACCCTGCTGGGCGAGATCAGCGGCCTCGGGCTCGGGGCCGACGTGGTCGGTTGAGCCAGCGCCGTGAGTCTTTCCGACGGTATGACCACCGGCGATGAGGGCGACGGTCTCCTCGTCGTTCATGGCCATGCGACCGAAGGTCTCGCGGATGTCACGGGCAGCGGCGACGGGGTCGGGGTTGCCATCAGGACCCTCTGCGATAAAGTCAGTGATTGTGCATTACGCATTGTCTCGGGGGAGGACTGACCAGGGTTAACATAAATAAGACCGTGGTGAGCAGCAGCCAGAGGCTTCTCAAGCTCGCGGGTGTGAATGTTCTTGTGGGGAGGCTGATCGGAATCGGTAGCGCCAGGCTTGGTGGTTCCGGGGTGGCCATCAGAGTAACGGACGTCGTTTCCGAGCCAAGTATCCTCGCCACCGTAGTAGGTAGCCTCGTCAGCCTCCCAAGTATCCGGACGACCAGCGGCGAAACCAATGGTCTTGAAGCCCATATCCTCGAGGGCGACGTTGCCAGCCATGACGATCAGGTCGGCCCATGAGACCTTGTTGCCGTACTTTTGCTTGACGGGCCACAGAAGACGGCGGGCCTTGTCGAGGGAAACGTTATCGGGCCAAGAGTTGAGGGGGGCGAATCTTTGCTGACCCTATGACGCTGTTAGACTTGTGCGCGATTGAGAGAGAGAGGGTGTAATGGGTTTCTTACCTGTCGGCCGCCACCTCGGCCATCGAAGACACGGTATGTTCCAACGGCGTGCCACGACATACGGACAAAGAGACCACCATAGTGGCCGAAATCAGCAGGCCACCAGTCCTGCGAATCGCGGCAGACCTTTCGCAGATCCTCCTTAAGCTCGTTGTAGTCAATAGAGTTGAAAGCCTCGGCGTAGTTGAAGTTCTCGCCGTAGGGGTTGGTGACGGCGCTATGCTGACGAAGAATGTTGGTCTTGAGAGCCTCGGGCCACCACTTCTGATGGGTAACGCCGTGACCAGCGACGTTGGGGACCTTGTGGGCCACGGGACACTTTCTCTCGTCGGCCATTTTTGGAGCTGAGGTGTGAAGCGATAATCTGGTGGTTTGTTGGTTCAGATTCAGATTCAGAGTCCTCCTCGCAACAGACAAGGACAGAATACGAGAGGAAGGGAAGAGAAACCGAGGCATGGAGGAGATGCGGGGGTGGAGTTTGGCATTTATACCGTAACGCGAGGGACGTGGATTGGAAAAGGAACGACTGTGAGTGGACTCTTTTTAGAGGCGAGACGGTGTCCCCGGATCACGCTCGGAATCTCGTCAAACTACCAAGAGACGACTTGTACAGTATCATCGGAAACTTATGCCGGATTTGTCAACAAAAGTTAACTGCATGACGCACTGTAGCCCATCGCAAGTGCGGGGAAGCTGTCCGAACTGAGCAACTGGTGTAACCAAGGCACGTTGAATGCCCGGAAGACTTCGGCGTCGGGGAGAGATATCGGGCCTTGTTTGAGGAATCAGTCCCTATAGAATTATCTAGAAATAACAATCATTCATCCTCTACATCATGGTTCCTACAAGACTGCAAATGATGGCCACTGAATAACCTTTCATGAAGCATCATGACACTGGAGGGATGGACCCCCCCGTGATCGGTTTAGTACCGGCTCTTACTGGGCCGGCCCCGCAAAACAAACACCACAGCAACCCGATTTCTCTGCGTGTTAGCAGCCCGTTTCGTCGTAGACCAGCCCATTTCACCCCGCCTGAGCTTCTGGAGAAAAAACAGGGGAGAGCTCTCAGCCACCACTGCGGATTTCCTCCCGCCAGACACAGTCTAAAATTGGCAGGCCAAAGAGCGGGGTCAACTTCACCATCACAATCCATTTCTTCCTAACACAGTAATAAAAGTGAGGCAATTCCACCGTCGCATTACGACTTAATTTGAACTTGCTGCGTAGCAACAATCGTTGTTACTTCCTAATGCATGAATTGCTCAATTGCCTCTTAAGGCCGGCGTGAAAATCCGCTTCAGGGATGTTCAATTTGCCAATGATACACAATAGATTCCAAATGATCAGAAATGATCGAGTTCCACTAACAAACTTCCAAACACCCACCACAAGCCGAGATGCGCAAGCCAATCATGAGCCCCGCTTACATTTGGAATCAATTTCCATTCTGCAGCAGATGGAATCAATTGTGTTCCAGGTGTGCGGTACCTGCGTCGTCAGTGGTTCCTGCAAGCCTCCGGTCGGATTATCTCGACGCATCATCCAAGACATTGATGCCGAGGCGCCGATGAAAAGTCTCCGACTGATGAGGAATTGAACTCGAGACCTTCAAAATGCAAAAATAAATGGAGGTGGATGATCACATCTTTGACCAGTACCTCCGAAGAGGGCCTGGCCTAGCGACCATCCGAGGTTTTGGTTCACTATCCAAGTACATGAGGGGCTCATGATCCCCTCTTTTCTGACTCTCGGCTCTAGCACAACACAAACGCGCGTACAATTGAAACAGTACATGGCTTGTACGAGCATATCTAGTTCTGTTTCAATTGTTGACAATCTTACACCTCGGTGCGATAAGACTTGCGACTTCAAAGCTCGCACCCCATGAGACAATGCCAGCGGGTAGACTGTAGCCAATCGAAATACACGCATCACTAACACTCTAGCATGGAAGCGTTGACGTCCAGCTACAGGTGACTGACCCCACTGTAGTCGCTAAGTGGTCTGCCACCAACCACCCACTGCAAGCGTGCACTGTCAAGCACTGCGACGACAACTTCATCTCTTCAGACCAAAATTCCAAAAGATTAACGCATTCGAACGCGCGAGCAAAAGAGGAAGGATTGTAAACGACTTTACAGGCGGAATGAGCGTTAGTGCGATTATCCCTTTCATGCTGGCGCATTACACGGCTACGTCACTAACCACTCGGCCAGACCACTCTAGCGAGAGGAATGTCTGAACCCAACCCCGACAACATTGATCAGATTGTGGTATATATAGTGAGTAACCCCGCTGGAGGTTTGCTTCTGTCATGGAAATCGCTCCGTGGTATGCCAACCTGGGTCCCGCCCACGACACCAGTATGTCTGACAGCCCGAGCATCAGCGAGGAGCAGTCCAATGACCCTTGCCATTGTGCAAAAAGAAAGGCCAACATGTTCGAACGCATGAGCAAAAGGAAATCGAGGCTGTAAACAACTTTACATTGGCAGGGGATCAGTCAAGCCGCTTGACCACTCTATCGAGAGGAATGTCTGAACCACGACCCCCGCGAGGTAGCAATTAGATCATGGTGTATATGGCTTCAGCCGAATCTGTGTCGTTCATATCAATATCACAAAAAGTCCAGCACTCGAACTTGTGGCCTAAAGGCAAAAAGAGGACGTATCTTACTACGACTTTACAAGAGCGCTGTTAGCATATTAACATATGCATAACCGCTAGACCACTCTAACGAGAGGAATGTCTCGACTACCGTCCCCCGATAAGCACTTCTCAGATCACAGGATATATAGCTCTGAAACAGCCTTCACACTCAGCTTTATACTAAGAAAAAAAGGAAGAAACAAGGATTCGAACCTACAAGTAAAAGAGACAACGCTGTATACAGCTTTACACAGGGGTCCGCACTAGGAGGCCCCGTTTGACCACTTTAACGAGAGAAATGCCTGAGCGATGCCCCGTTAAGCAGTGCTGAATGAAGACTTGGTATATATACTCTCAATACAGCCGACGGATTGCATCAAGAGGGAGCTAACATATCATGGTTGGAGACTTGACCAGCTGCCGGGAAGGATCTGCAGTTCGAGGAAGGCGCTGAGAGGCAGGTGCCTATTACCTTTGAGGATAGTCGAAGTGTGAGAAACGAAGTAATCACGAAGAGCAAGAGATGCACGCAAGAATCGTCCTTTTAAATTACTGTCTCCCCACCGTCGGGAACGGACTTCACTCTTCCGAGCGCTACATTGGCCAGGAACCCCTGAACACGAGCCTCGCGAAAGTAAGCAATGAGGCCAAGTTCGTTGTAGGCATTCCTTGTGATATAGACAGCACTTTTCCTTTCATTTACCTAACCATTCATCACGATATGATGGTGTCACGCGATGAGCAAAGTCGGACGTTGGAAGGTGACTTGAGGAGTCCGACTCTAAAGACACCTGAGGATTACATTTTACGTTTACATTGACCTACCTCGAGCTCCGACTTGGGCCATGAGACACATCAGTGCAATCGTAAAAAGTTCCGCGATACCATGAATCCACTTTCCGGTATCATCCAGCTGTTCACATCTGGTGCTTCTCCTCGGACAATATCCCCACCGAACACCGAAGGTCTCGGTCTCTGAGGGGGCTGCCAAGTCCGTCGGACAACGGCATCGCATGACTCGGCCTTCTTCTTGTGTAAAACTCAGGCTCGGGACGCAAGATCCTACGGACCGTTGGACAATTGGCGGTTGGTGGCAGCATGATCGGACCATATGTCGAAATCTCGGACTCGAACTTTATCTTTCTGCCCGAACACCTACGGATGCGCAAGTGCACAGCATCCGTAGGACAGCAGACAGATATGGCTGGGACATTTGCCATCGGAGAGCGCATTGGAAGACCTCAGAGACTCGGGCAATGGTTTACCATTGCACCCGAGCTCTCTTCATCGAGCGTTCCTTTGTCGCGTGTAAGGCGCAGCCCCTCCCGAACAATTGTAGGATGATGTATTAACCGCGTACCGATCGGGCGCCGGATGAGATTGCAATTCCACAGACATGGGACTGGAAACCCGAGAGTGCGAATCTTACGCCCTTCAAGCACGAAGCCCGTCCTTTGGGAGCAGTGTTTGAGGCGGAGTGTGTGATGTTCTCATGGGCTCCGGAGTCCGATGCGCGCGGATGTGCAACCAAATCTCAACCGACCGGACTGCGAGTCGAAGCCTGGTTTCGGGCTCTGCATAAGACAAGTCCGCTGCATGTATCAGGCCATCACGGTATAGGATTGTTTCGGTCGGAGGGCATGGTGGCATCCGGATGACGTCCAGATCAGAGCATCTCGTCGGGTAGAAATCGGTCACGGTCGCGATCACGGCTTCGTCTATATACTCGGCTCTGGTAGCTTGAAGGAGGTTCGGGCGAAGAGCGCATTGTAGGTGGTCATTTTCGCAAGAGCATCACGATCGGGCTGGGGAGGATGGTTGTCGATGGAGAACAGACACTGCCGCAGGTACGGGGGAGGGATCTTAGGTTTTCGAGGTCAGTGATAAAGTTACCCAAGCATAAAGACCCAAGTGCTCCATTATCCTGTCGAGATCAAGTGCAGTCGGCACCCTGACACGTTCCTCTTCTTACGGTCGTATTGTGTCTGCGTAGGCAGGTTCGCTGAAAGACTAAGACATATTGAGCATATGGAGGTACGTAGTCGTTATCAAGTTGAGACAGAACTTGTTGCAGAGTTTGCGCGCTGTAGGGCGGGGTATTGTAATTGGCAACGCTCATTCTGTCGTGATGGTCTTGATGCTTCGATCGCATCATGCCAGTCGCGTCAGCACCTGCAGCGATCGCGCGCCATTTCACGTGACTATGATGTAATCTCGGTGATCTTATCTTATCTATTCTTGTCTGAGCCAATAAGGGTTGGGCAAGCAGGGCATTTCTTCCTGCTCAGAACACCACAAACTGAACGTAGTGTTACAATCTTGAATTCTAAGATAAGATGAGAAAAGGGTAAAGTCCGTCAATATCCACGCCTACTGTAATTATACATTTTTCCGGGATAGAGAAGAGGCAGAATGATGTACTGAACGTGTTTGGCATATCGATCAGACTTTATTACCCTGAGAATTTACCATATAGTGTATTCTGCAGTTGCAACTTTTGGAGGTTGATGGCGGTAACACTACCCTATACTGCCTGTAATTGCGTCATCACCCGATGGCCGTTCAGCTCCTCGACGTCGATAAGCTTAACGAGTGGGGCAGCCGGGCCGCACGCGTTGCCGGAGCTTGCTTCGCGTCAAAATGGCATTTCACGCGTCGAAATGTTTAATTATAAAGTTAATTGCTACTACCGCTCCAGAAGGACTGCTAACGTTGGGGGCATGGTTCTGTTGGCGGTGATGCACGTATATTCTTCCACCAGTCAAATGTAACGTCATACAAACCCCCAACGTGGGGTAGCCATTCAAATACACCGTCATCGAACCAGCCTCAAACACTTAGCTACCAAACGCTATCTTCATAATCAAATTAGGCAATCTGATATTTCATTCATCATGTCAAGCGCATTGTCGAGCTCTCTGGCTGAGGCTAAGCTGGTTCCCGGTTCAGCTGCTAGCTTAATCCCCGAAGGCTTCAAGCCTACGACGAATCTGAAGGTCTCGTTCGATGGGAAGGATGTCGACTTGGGGAACCTATTCCGCGCGAGTGAGTGCAAGCGCGCTCCTAGCATCCAGTTTGATCAAGAAGTAAGTTGTGGATATCTTCAAGAACACTTTGTTCAGTGCTGACGAGGTTTAGCCTGATGCTCCTGGAGATGCTACCTACATGCTCTTGCTTGTCGACCCTGATGCGCCAACACCAGATGACCCCAAGTTCGCCTTCTGGCGCCACTGGGTTCTCCCTGGCTTGAGACCTTTGAGCGGTGGAGATGCCGTGGCTCAAGTGCAACCTGCTCTCACAGAATACTTGGGCCCTGGCCCGAAGGACGAGTAAGTTAAGATGACTCAACATACTCAGTGTTCACTTACTGACGGCCACGTAGCTCCAAGCCGCACAGATACTTGCTTCTTTTGTACCGACAACCCGCCAGCCTTGATCTTGCCAAGGAGGATGTAGGTGGTGAAGAGTTCACGCAAAGAAGGTCTTTCGATACTGCCAAGTTTGTTGAGAAGTATGGACTACGACTCGTGGGCGCGAACTGGTTTCACGGTGCTGGAGATGGCTGGAAGGAGTAAGACAGAGCAAGTCACTGATCTTGAGTTTGAGATACGGATAGAGGCACCGAATTACTAGTCTTCTTTGCCTCTGCTCATCATAGTCTAACAGAAACGAGGTAAATTCATCTAGTACCGGAAAGTCATATTATCGCCAGGAATTTATTAAACTTGTAAGCTCAAGGAGTCTGTACTTGCTGTCCTGGTGGAGGAGACTAGGGGAGTGCTGTAGATCTCGTTCAGGATGATCTATTGCGTACGATTGTTTCAGCTACTCTCTGGATAACTGAATTAGCGTGCCTTCATCTGAGTTGAGTCAGAGTGACGATTTCTCTCGGACATGGAAGAATATCGCACAAGAATGCAATTATGAGGGAGGCGTAGATGTAGCGATTATTGGCATTCTGATATGTGTTACGTTCAATTTGTCCCATTTCAGAGACCGATGATAAGTATAAAAGTATATATATGTAAGATAAACTCGTAGATTCTATACACATTACATATTGAGAATATATACAGAGAAGTAAAAGGGTGCATAACTATTACAAGAAGAAGATAAGCCCGATAAAGGTCGACAAAAAGACAAACATATTCATCTGAAGTCGCCCTCCAGAAGCAATAGCTACCTCTGGCACTGTAGTGTGGTGGGTTGGTGTGCTAGCTGGATAGGAGGAAGAAAGTGATGGGTTTCCATAGTTCATGCTGGTGACCTCGGGGCTGCTCGGTTCGTGGTGATCTTGCTGTTGATCAGGAGTACCATTAGCAGGATTGTTGTAGTGGTGTGCATCATAATCTCCATTGCCGTAAGCCGTAGGTCGAGCATGTCTGATGGCCGTGGTGAGTGTTCCGTTGAAGCCAGGCACAGCGTGGTTTCCGACCGATGTTGGCTTGGCATACTGAACTAGAGATTCCGACTGATGGGAACCTTGTGGCTTCGGCAGCTTGGGCTTCTTCTAGGGGTGATCATTAGAGGCCGGTTCCGTGGCGGCTGCACAAGGCACTGTAACAGTAACCTCGTTCTCTCCCTGCTTCCCGCATCCGTTGCAAGGAACGACTTGTGTAGTCATGGAAACCGAGGGAATTGGCTGGTGGGCACAACGAGTGCATGGTTGATACGACAAAGTGGAGCAGTACTCAGTGACCGTCAACTCGGAGGGTTTGTAAGGATTGACGATAGTGTACGTGATGGTTGTTACTGTCGTTGCAACGAGGCTCTGTCCTGGCTTACCGGAGTTGTAATGTACTGAGTACACCGTGGTTTGACTGGAACTTGGCTTTGTAACAACTAGCTCTGTAGAGCCTGCAGATGAGGATTCTTGTAAGCCCGTACTGATGGTGCTGGCCGGTGTTGAAACGGAAATGGAGCTCGAATCGATGGAACCGCTTGCAGAAGTGGAAAATATAAGAGAAGATGTAGAAGTGGTGTATGGTTCAGAATGGGTTGTAAGAGTCTGTGAAGTTTCCTGAGAAACGGCCGCAGTGGAAGAAATTTCGGTCGAAGAGATCTCAGTTGAA
The DNA here is from genome assembly GCF_000149955.1 of Fusarium oxysporum f. sp. lycopersici 4287. Lineage (NCBI taxonomy): Eukaryota > Fungi > Ascomycota > Sordariomycetes > Hypocreales > Nectriaceae > Fusarium > Fusarium oxysporum. The sequence continues at coordinate 1,009,070 of NC_030998.1, forward strand.
GAGAGTGGGAGTGAAGTCTCACTCGAAGACGAGGCACGAGAAGTTGTAGCTTGGTTCGAAAACCCAGAAGATGTACTAGATGTCTCGGATGAACTCCAGCTGGCGGTGTTTGAGTCGCTCGACATGGTAGTCGTTGTATCTGATTGGAGTACAGGCTCCTCGGAAGTAGTCACTATCGTGCTGCTGGTCAACGCGACAGTGGTTGATTCTCTCAGAGTTGCAGTTGTTGGTTGGCTCGCGCTATCAGTAGCAACAGTGGATGCGGTATCTGTAGTGACAACGGCAATGGCATCGGTGGTGGTAACGGTGCTGACTATCGAGGCATTTGTTGAGCTGGTCGTGGGTTCATCAACCGTGGTGGTGGATGAGTAGTCACTTGTGGTTGTGTCCTCAACGGTAGTGCCCAGCTCAGTTGACGTGTTGGTGTCAGTAGATTGACTAGCAGTTGTTGGCTCTTCTGTCGAGGTACTTTCGGCAGTAGTAGTTGGTTCTTTAGTTGTTGTTTTGGTTGTAACCGCTGCCTCTGCAGAGGTGCTCTTGACCTCACCACTAGTCGTTGTTGCGGTGGCAGTTGTTGAATCAGTCGTGGTTGGTTGCTCAAGGGCAGTGGTGGTCGTTTCTTCAGGCGCGACAAAATATATGAATGTTCCCGAGGCTGTGCCAGATGCAGGTATAGTAGAGGTATATGCTTGCTCTCCTCGCTGGAGCGTAGTCGTCTCTTTGACGTCGTTGATCTCCGCACCATTTGGAGTCAACTCGCAGTCGGTACAAGCAGTACCTTTGATAAGTAAAGCTGAATCGTGGCCGGCGTTATTGATGTCGCATATCGAGAGGAAGATGTCAAGTTGGGTATTTCTTCCTGGTAACGGAAGTGTTACAATCAGAGGAGGGGTCGATCTTGAGTATCCGGTAACACTGTTAGGTGGGCGTATGGCGATTGGGTCTTTGCTAAGGAAGACTGGGCCGTGATTCTGTTTCCGCTGCCATCCACAGCCAGTTGGTGCTCGTTATCGGTATAGGCGAGCACGCCAATAGAGTCAGGCTGGCCCCTAGTTATTCTGTGTCAGCGAAAGTGAGTTTCCTTCAAGAGCGGTGACGTACCCTTCGTCCTCTTCCGTGGCCAGGATAAACTCTAGCTGGACTCCATTATACCCAGAGTCAATAAAGACACCTGCATAGAGAACGAGGGCATTCTGGCTATTGGGTCCACAGTAGCTGTCATGCTCTCCGTTATTCGAATGCCCGTTATCGACATTACGATTTCCTCCAGGCAGGGCGCCAGACACGGGACCAGTGGCCAAGATGCCACCGCTGCCGATGCCGAATGGGCCGTCAGCGAAGGATCCATAGCTGCCCGATGCAGCACTCAAGTCCCAGTTCACTACACTCAGACCCTGCCCGGTAAAAATCGCCTGGGCCACGGTTTGGCCAGAACCATCGTTGTCCTGTGTAACAGTGAATCCCGAAGTCAGTAAAGGGAGTGTTGCGAAAAGCGCAAGGCGTCCAACAGTGTTTGACATCATGTTGGCGGTAGTCAGGTACCCTGCAAGGCCCTGGAAATGAGCGGATGTTATAATAAAGGAGCGACAGAGCAAAGAAAGACGTGAAAGGGACTGGACTGCATTTTGTTTTGAATGGAGCGTTTTGCCATCCCAATTAAAGCACTGGCCTACTTTAAAAAACATCAAAAAATCCCATTTTCCTGAGGGGGGGATTTTTGCTCTAAATAAATTCGCCAGGTACTCTTCCAAATAAACAATATCTAATTGTACTGGTGCATTAGCAGCACAAATCGCGGCCGCCCTGCATCACCCTTTATCTTAAATCCAAGAAATGGCTAGGGCTAGAACGCATCTTTTGGGGGGGTTGTATACTGCATGGAAAAATAAACAAAAATGTCTCGGTTTTAGTTCTCGCCATCGGCTTCACCACAACATCCACTCCTTGTTTACAATGTAAAAGTGTATTAATTCATTATGTATTAACCATTTGGCAGCCGGTGCAAGACATCTTTACATCAACTTATCTTATCGTAGAATAACATTTTATAGTAAAACCCTCTTCTCTAACTAGGATAGGGCAAGTCAATGATCTTGGGCTTGGAATACGACTGGAGACCATGGATCACTGACCTTCCTCGCCTCTGGCTGCTTCATGATCTAACAGAAGCAAGGCTAACTTGTCTAGTACCAGAAAGCCATATCTTCACCAGAAATCCATGAAGGACCAAGCGCCAGGAGCGTGTAAGGGGTTTGGCAAGAGACTCATATAGAGCGGGCAGAATCACGGATCAAAGCATGTTCAAGAAGTCGGCCGAAAAAAAAAAGCTTTTATTATTCAATGCTTCAAGTCAAACAGCTAGGGGAATCCTCATACTAGGTACAGAAAAAGAAAATAAGTATCCATCTCACCGAGATTCGGATCAAATTTCGGACTCAGAAGAGATAGGCCGCTGGCCTACATTTAGTGGTGGATGCTGCTGCTGTTGCTGCCACCGACACCGTTGTTGATAAGCTTGTTGACAGTACCAGAAGGCACGTTGGAAATAACCCCATCAAGGGCCTTGGAGGCAATGTAATCGCAGAGACCCTCAGCCTTCTGTCCCAGACCGAGGAAGTAAGCGGCAAGACCAGCGACATGGGGCGAAGCCATAGAGGTACCGGAGATGGTGTTGGTCTTGCCGTTGGGCCAGGTGCTGAGGATATCGGTACCGGGAGCGAGGACGTCAACGACAGAGCCGAAGTTTGAGTAGTCGGCGAGAGTGTCATCGCGAGTGGTGGCACCGACAGTGCAAGCGCTCTCCTCGGAAGCAGGAGAGGATCCAGAAGCATCCTTGCCGTCGTTACCGGCTGCGACAGCGAGGAAGAGACCGGCATCGACGATGGCCTTGGCAGCCTGGTTGACGGCATCGGATGTCTCACCACCGAGAGACATGTTGACAACGACACCCTTGGGGCAGTTCTCATCCTTGGCGTGACCGGAAACGAAGTCCATGCCAGCGATGACAGCAGAGTTGGTACCAGAGCCATCGTCGCCGAGGACCTTGACAGCGAAGAGGCTGGTCTTCTTGGCTACACCGTAGGTGGTAGAACCAATGGTGCCAGCAACGTGAGTGCCGTGGCCTTGACCGTCGCTGTCGGAACCACCAGCGAAGTTCTTGAGGAACTTGGCGCGACCATCGAAGTCCTGCAATTGTGTTAGGTTAGGCTGCTCCGCCTCAGGAAGTTGGCCAAACTTACGGGATGGTCGACATCAATGCCGGTGTCGATGACATAGGCGCAAGTGCCCTCACCGGCGCTGTTGTCGTAGGTGTAAGTGCTGCCACCAGGGCTCTGGCTGGAGACACGAGCAATACCCCAAGGAGCATTGCTCTGCTGAGTAGTAGCCGTGATGCTAATGTAAGCATCCTGCTCAATGTACTCGACCTAAACCTTTTTAGCTGGGTTCCTTTGTGGCTGGATCCATATGAGTCAGAAGTCACTGACATTGGGGTCATGCTTGAGCTTGTTCAGCTCATCATCCTTGAGGCTGGCAGCGAAACCGCCGAAGCCCTTGGAATAGGTGTAATCGGCATCAGCCTCGATGGACTCGATCATCTTGTCAACCCAGCTCTCGATGGAAGAAGCCTGGAAGCCATTCTTCATCTTGACGATGTACTTGCCATCGACAAGCTTGACACCGCGAGGGCGAAGAATGGGAGCGGGCTCGGCCCGGCGGGAGGGAGCGGCCAGCGCAAAGGGGAGAAGAGCGAGAAGAGTAGCAGATCGCATTTTGAAGAAAGATCGTTGTAAGTTGGAGAACTTAAAGAATGAAGTAAGTTGTAAAGAGTGGTGTTGAGTGAATGTACTTGTAGAGACTGAAGAGCTGAGTTGCTTGATGAGAAGGAGATATTGTTGGAGACGGAGGCTTCTATTTATCTTGAAGCTCTCTCCTTTAATTGTCTACTTCCACTTGGAGCCATGTTCCTTGATCGGATGTTGGGTTGGTCGTCTTTCGGCACGCAACCTATCGTGCCAAACATGTGCCACGATGATCGTCATCGTTCGAGATAGTCGACCCCGGCCGCAACCACTACCTGCCTAAAGCGAGCGACGATCCCACGCATCGCGTGCCTGGCGAGGTATAGCATGAGAATTAACCATAAGCGACTTAGCCAACCGAAACATGCCATACCCTAATTCAAGTTTTGAGAGCACCATTCGCCACGAGATGAAAGGAGTGCATGATTAATGAGGCTCCTTATTCTCTGCCTTGTTTTGTGATTTGACTGGTGAATCGGTTACCGCCAGGGCAGTGGGGGTGCCAATTAGCAGATTGATAGACAAGCCAATTGAAGTCGAGAGCTGCTCTCTGGGGCACTAATCTGTCTTGAAACGATATCGCCCAAGGGTGTCAGCCAATCGAGGTGACGCGTGGCGATCTATTACCGAGTCAGGGAGTTGGTTTCAACAATTCCCCTGAATAAGCTTGATAGCTCAATCAAAAGGTCTTGACAAGTTCAATCAAGCAGGAATAAAAGATATCAAGGTCCTTTGATTTTCAAAAGTGCCAGTCACAAGCAATTGATGATACTTGAGACAATCGTCAACTGATACACTGCAGGGATATTTTGCTGCCGAGAAGAGGAAGGCAATCGTTAGCGTTGCAAGAGACTAGGGAAAAGTTCCGACGTAGATCATCTTAGCCTCCTCCCTGTTGTAATGGGCAAGGTATCAATTTGCTAATAAGTGTCAAGAATATATTGAAAACATATCCATTTCGCGGGACAACTAACGATATAGAGAGATCTATCCGGAACCTTATAAGATGACGATCCTTTGTGTGTCACCATATGCCGGGTCATCGGCAGCCATGGAAGCATTAATTCATTCTCTCAATGGTCTAGAACTGTTGACATGGGGAAGCTTTGACAATTGTCATCACGTCAAGTTTCGGTCGACATGCCAATTAAGCAACTAATCCGTCCTTAGTCCGGTTTGACCAATTGAAGAGGCGTAGGGCTAACGTCTTGGCTCCGCAGGTTGGGCTGAATTGTCGTGAGCACCATGTTTTAAGGGTTGGTTGAATATCCGGGCTCATTTGCCGGGCAATCCTCCGAGTGAACCGTTCCGGATGCACATGTCCATTTGGCTTGGTGTAAGTTGATGGTATCAAGTGACGATGATGAACTTTTGTAACACTGACTCGTATGGAATAACTCATGGTTTCGATGGAGCGATGAGGCTTTCACGTAGTTCAACACGAAATTCAACAACTCTGCATAAAGTAAACTGCAATTGATATTGGGGCGAGCCATGTGCTAAACTCACAATGTACAAACGTAAAGCTTAGGTACATAAACTTTTACCAAGAAGTGAACAACATCGTTCCATCCGTCTCTCATAACATTTCATCAATCGTCTAGCAGCTCGTGGTAACTCCAGAAGTAGTGCAGTACTTGCCATCAGGGCCAGATCCAATCTTGGAAGGCTCAGCGCCGCTTGAGTTACCCTCGTAGCGGTCACAGTACTTGCCCTTGTTCTGGCACGAGCTGGTGATCTTGCAGGTGTCTCCGTAGTTGGTGTTAATGCCGCAGAGAACACCACCGTCGACGGCAACAGAGCCTGAGATGACGACGTTTCGAGGGCCGCCGTTATCCTTGCAGTTTCCGCAGCTGCGGGACGAGCTTTCCGTAGTCTTCGGCGTAGAAATCCTTGATCTGGACGGTTCCGCGGCCGTTGAACTGGACGATCTTGTCGCTAGCATGGAAAGCACCGCCACCGTTGATGTAAGAAGTTCCACTGGTCTGCTTGAGGGTGACGGCGTCCTCACAGACGTCGGCCCACCAGACGTTGTTCAGGGTGCTAAAGTCAAATCAGCATGAGAAATGGTGGGTCGAGAGAAACTTGCTCACCAAGTACCCTTGCAGTGTACACCTTCGGCCTGAGATGCGCCGATAATCACGTTGGAAAGAGTGGCACCGTTCTCGAGAATGAACATAGCATCCTTCTCACCAGTTTCGGACTGGCCTTGGCAAACAGAGGCTAGGAAAAGTGTTAGTCAGAGGTTTAGAGACAAGGTATAAAGAGGCTTACGGCTTCGCTCGAATCGCTTCATGCCACCATCGTAGCTGCCCTTGACAGGAACAGCAGTAGGGAATGAAGTAGCACCAGCAGACTTGGGGAGAGTCTTGGTGACAGCGGCGGAGGAGACTCCAGCAAGGGCGAGGATGGCAGTGTACTTCATGATGAATGAATTGAGATTATTCCGAAGATGTTTCTAGTGAAGGCTTGAGTTGTGATGCTGAGTGAACAAGTCTCTTGGCTCTCTGGATATCTCATCCTTTATATATTTATAAACATTATATATTCTTTCTCGTCGATATATCAGTTTCAATCAATCTTCCCCTTTGTTCTAAGGCCCCTGTACCTGTTTTTCGCTCATTGCACCAATTAGCATCGTATAATCACGCTCGAGTCCGAAAACGGCAACCTAGTCATTGAAGTGAAACTCCGTTCAATGTTACATCTTGAACCAAACTCAATTCTCATTCGAGGAATTAAATACCATAATTCTCCGTCTCGACTCGTTATTTGCGGAGACCAATCAAATGACCTGATTTTCTGCTCAACTTGCTCGATATGATCAGCTGCACGACGACCCGAAGTCTGGGGTAATGGAGATACTACCCCCAATATGAGCATGGGGAAGAATGAAACTAGTAAGGCTGGATGAAAGTGACGGGGCAAGATTGGTGGAATTTCGATCATGCTTGTTTTAGTGACGTGTCCACCAATTAAGCTTACCTGGAATATGAATGACTTTGAGTTTCGATGCGGATCTTCCACGGGCATAATTGAATGTAGTAACGTCTGATCCTCGTGGTTAAAAGCCGTGTAGCCGTGAGGAATAATTTTGCACCTACGAGAGGCCAGCGATCGTCGTGTTGTATCTGACCGTAACCCTGCAGTGTTCTAGGCTTGAGTGAATAAACAAAGTCTCTCCTGCTTAAGCTTTAAGGTTACTCAGACCGCAACAAGCTTGGATGCCAGAGATACTTTGGGGGCAGCGGTGATGTCCGATTCTGGGGTTTGGGGATTAGAAAAGTATCCTGAAGCTTCAAGACTCTAGATGGTTGCGTGAACAGAGACACGATACACAAACCTCATGTTTCTCGAGATCTGGAAGAGCACTGTTTCGAATTGCTGATCATATAGGTCATAGGCTACATGCTGGAACATCTACAGGGCCACCAGATTGTCCCAGCAGCACGGGACGCCAAGGGCAACTACCGACAGGACCCTGCGACTTGGCAGTGTGTTTTTGACACGAATCGCGTGACACGTGCATGATGCATCGTAAGTAGATGAAAATTCTTCGAATTTGAGTCTGTACAAGTCTGTTGCCCAGAATACACGTCTCTGGCTGATGCAGGGCCCAGTAACCTGTTTTTTTCTTTAGCTTCCCAGAGTGTTCCTCTGCTGGATGCACTAAACATAGGCTGACACTGTCTTCTGCTCTGACTGATCATCTATTTTATCCGCCAGGCTCGGCGACTTCAGTCCAACTTCGCATGATAGAGGTCCGAAGAGAGTCAACTAGACTGTTTACTAGACTAGGAAGAGATGTTAAATAGGCTAGAGGAGTCTGTCCTACATGACAAAAAGACTTAAGGTGAAATCACTGTAGGCTTAGGCAGGTTTAGTATAGAATAGGTAGATTTAGTTAAACTAATTAGGTAGGTTCTAGAGTAGTTAATTTTGGCACCTTAAGTCGAGGCCAGAAGTTTTCCTGCTCCCTAAGGACAGACAAGGGGGAAAATCGTCGAACGAATCAAAACCCCCTCGATTTTCTAGACGAATTGCCCTTAGCGGAATCTGTGCTCGTAGTACTTGTGCTCAAGCCAGACACGGTACATGCGCTCCTTAGGGTTTGGCTGGTTTCCGTTGACATCCAGCTGGTTGTTGTCGTACTCGATAAGAACCTTTCCATTGGCTCTGTTATGGAACGCCTCAAGCTCCGCCTCACTTTCGGGCTTGAGATAACCGCGGGTGATGACCTGAACACCGTTCAAAGGCTCGCCTCGTCCAGTGATATGAGATAAAAGCTCGTCGACCTTGGACTTGTACAGGAGGACTGGGTTCTGCTCCGTGGACGTCTTGGTACGGGGTGTTGAGACATAAATCTTGACGTTGTTGGCCTTGTTTAGAATGCCGCCGGACTTGGCCAATGACCGAGGGGTGATAAACTTGTTGGTACCCTGCTGGAGAGGCTTGATGATCTTGCTCTTCCAGTTGTCACCACGATCGAGGAAGCCAGTTTCCATCTATAGAAATCAGCGTCTTGAACTCGACTCAGATGATATTATGGTAAAGATTATAATGACTTACAAAATGAGCAAACCAGTAGCCCTTGTCAGAGACGATGACGATGCCAGTACAGCTAGAATCATGTTAGTAAAGTAACTCCGAAAGATGGCACAAGGGCTTTATCCTAAACAGTGACGATACTCAGACAAGTTCAGGATCATTTTATCCTAAACTTAGTGTATTACTTACCCCATGAGGCCACGGATGTACTTCCGCAAGGGCTTTTCAGCCCAAGATCCTTGGCCTGAGACAGCGTCATGCTGTATAAGGTTCCAGTCCAACTCGTCGTCCTTTGCCGCGACACTGTCAATCTGCTCCATGACATATTCGTTTGCCGCTGATGCATCGGTCCCCCAAAGGTCTTCGATATCATCCAAAGACCTCTCTTCCAGCTCCAGAGATCGAGGAATAGACTTGCCCTTGCCCTTGCCCTTACCTTTGCCCTTACCAGCGATCTTCCCTTTACCTGCGTCCTTACCTTTTATTGGGGCAGGTTTGGCTAAACAGGCCTTGCAAGTCAGGTCGCAGACAATGGCGGGTTTAGTGATTGCCTTCGAGATGGCCCTCTCATGCATGGCAAATCCAACGTCACTGACATCAGACAAAGACGAATCGGATGGCTTCACAAAGGGGGAGGCCAAGGCAGAGCAAGCCAAAGAGAGGGCAAGAGTGACGAGGCGGACCATGATGAAGGCGGCCTAAGTGAAGATGAAGATGAAAATGAAAGTGAAAGTGAAAGAATGAGAGTTATGAGAAATGAGTGAAAAACGTTGTAATGAAAGAATGACTACTGATGCATGTCAACTTTGAGGACTGTTGACTACAATATATAGACCAGAGGTTGCCGTGAAGGCTTCGGTCGCTGGCAAGTGACAGGATACAGAAGTTTTCAACTGCCGAACTAGGGGGGCCAAGAAACCTTAGAAGCTATGTGATATATCCCAAAATGACAAAAATAACCAATCTAAATGCTTTCTAAGTCTACCTAAATCCTTTGTCACTTAGGATATGTGTTATAGGTTTTTTTGCTCCCTGATGCCGAAGTCGAGCTCAACTCTGTTCTGATATTCAAGGGGATCTTGTTCGGTGAAGCCGACTTCTCCTACTCTGCAAATCGATTGGGAGAGTATACGAAGACGTAGGACTGAGCCACGTTAATCCCTGCTATGAACCAAGAATCTTTTGAAGGAAAATGTAGATTCATGCTTTCCATGGGTCGAGTCAGCTGGACAGGCTTGGAGTTGTGCAGGGCGAGCACAGACGTATCTCTGTTTCAACATTTGGTGGTGGTCGGATTTAAATTCATCCAAGACAAAGTTTGTCGGTAAATTCCGTACAAAGTACGAATCAGGAACTGCGTCTAGAATCGGGGTCCTTATGAAACATGGATGGCATAAACCTCATTTGATGTAATTTTGAACAAGATGCCTGGAGTAATTTTAATAAGAACCTCATCTCTTCAGTGTTGCCAAGCCCTTGCCTTTAAGGTTATTCCAAGTCCAGTTTGTTTCTGTTAGCAATTCTTTTCAATAGAAACGACATATTAAGTGTCCATATGAGCAAGGCAGATAGAAAAACGCACTGATTGGCTTGTACTTGACATATAAGACAGCACTGCAGCCTGTTTCTAACTCTCAAAGTCCAGCATACCCCTCTGCTCCAATATATAATAGAATGTGGTGCTGGCTGCAGCCATACCCTTTCTGAGACATAGACGCGTAGACAATCCGAGTCCCAAACAGTTCTTACCAGGCTGATGTAGTACGCATTCGCAGTGCCTTGTCTGAGCCTTGAAGTTTAAAATGTCGGACCGACAACTTGACCTGCTTGAAATGGCTAGAACAGTTACGCAACGAAGGTGGAATCAGAGAAAATAGAGCGACGTGAAGACAATTAAGCTTTCACCATGTTTCAGGTTTGACAGCTTGCATGAATTTCTGGAGGATCCCCCGTAGTTGGCACAATATCTATATCCCTGGTGAGCTGTATTGAGTTTTCTCCCATAGCTCGGATCCTCATTGGATACAAAAGTATCGAGTAGTTAGTTATAAGTGAGGTCAAAGGAGAGAATAAGATGGGGCATCACCTATCTCTGGGCCTTCTTGAATTTACCAACCTACTGCCGCCTACCTTGACCATTCATCATAGTAGCATGCCATCTCCTGCATAAGCAATGCGATGCAATCTCCACATCCCCGCCGCATGCTTAATGAGGCCATTCGCGAAAGATCTTTATCGCAGCTCGTCCCCGCCATGGAAATGATCAAAGCCGACCCTCAACTTCTTTCTTCTCTTCAAGAATGGCTTCCATCTATACTGGGTCGGTGTGTCCGCCACGGGAGCATCGATTTGGTGAGATATCTTCTCAAGTGTGAAAGGGCACCTGTCGCGTCTCTATCGCCTCTTGCTGTCGCCGCAAACTCCTCCATCCCCCTTCTTGAGCTGCTCGTGGCTCATGGTTGGGATCTCAACAAGGCTGAAGTTGACAGATCCCTTAAGCGGGGCGATAAGCTAATCGACCTCGTCTGCGACGATCATCAGCTGGTTTGCTGGTTGGTTGAGCATGGCGCACGGGTCATGGATGGCGAGGTGGACCTCTACGAGATCTTCCCGCAGCCGGCTCCATTACTAGAGACATGCGCTGTCAGAGGCTCTGTTGCAACGTTCCGGTTTTTGCAGAGCAAGGGAGCATTACTGGGCCACCGGACGCTTCACCGAGCAGCCGGGGAGGCGGCATCATTTGGTGCAGACCCTTTCACTTATCAAGAAGTCCATGACCAGGCAGTTGGAGATGATGCAGGGGCAAGAAATGAGCGAGCAGAAATGTTGGTGTTTCTTGTGGATGAGATGAAGTTGGACATTAACGCAATGGACTCTACTGTACCATATCGTGCTTACCATTGGGGGACTCCTCTATGCTATGCTGCCGTAAAAGAGAAGGGAGCTCATGTGGTACGGTGGCTACTTGAGAAGGGAGCTCAGCCCAAAGTTGAGACTGCACAGAATGTTGCTGACGCAGAGATGTTGGCGAAGCTGACGGGGTGCACAGAGAATGCGAGAATATTGCGTGAGTGGAAGCAGATGCACTAAGACAGAGGAAGGATGCTAGACGCATTTTGTAATATAATGTCGCGTGTTTAGTAGATAGCACTTCATGGTTAGTGTACAGGGAGATTATGACGCGGTAGAGGGACTGAGAGTAGGTCTTAGGAGATGTCTTAATGAATGGTTACCAACCGGTACACAGACATGACGCAAATAGGTATGCAAGCGAAAACACGCCATTGCTTCGCTCGGATTTGAAGCTTCTACTGAACTCTCAACCCTACATCTACAGTAGACCCGATACTTACTTTTGGGCCCCTTTAATTCATGATTCCTTGAAGCTATTTTCCTTCTTTACGCCGGGAACTCGATGGGTAGCCTGCAAGGAGAAGAGAAAGGACGCAGTGGTGGCGGTACTGAGAAATTGACACGATCACCCTAGTGTCACTTTGTAGTAAAATATAAATAGAAATTGCTCAAATGAATAATGAAAGACTTGGTGAAATAGAGAAAGAAAAGCCGAGGAACTTGTTAGAACTTTAAGCCTAAGTTATTATCGAGAGCATGGAGACTGCTTTTGAGTAACTACATGTTGTTTTTGAAGGGCTAAGGACAATACCAGCCAGTAAGTGAAACTAGATGGGGACATCTGTAGAATAAGCTTAGAACGATTCGGATCGTATGATCTTCA